>NW_012114821.1:13938521-14001894 GCF_000951035.1 Colobus angolensis palliatus | reverse complement strand
TCCCCCTTGCGCTTCCCAGGTGAGGCGATGCCTCGCCCTGCTTCAGCTTTCGCTGGTCAGGCTGCAGCAGCTGACCAGCACCGATTGTCCGGCACTCCCGAGTGAGATGACCCCAGTACCTCAGTTGAAAATGCAGAAATCACCGGTCTTCTGTGTCGCTCGCGCTGGGGGTTGGAGACTGGAGCTGTTCCTATTTGGCCATCTTGCTCCGCCCTCATTTTTGACTTCTTAGTATCAGCTCTTTTCAGTGGTGTAAAGTGGTATCTCATTGTGGTTTCACTTTGCCTTTACATTATGATTAATGATGTCGAGAATTTTTTCATTTGCTTGTTGATCATTTGTTTTCTTTTAAAAAATATATATTTATGGCCTTTGCCCACTTTTAAATGGGGCTATTTTGTTGCTGTTGTTGCTGGAGTTGTTTGAGTTCCTTGTAAATTCTAGATATTAGTCCCACATTGGATGCATAGTTTGCAAATATTTTTGCCCATTCTGCTGGCTATCTGTTCACTCTGGTCATTATTTCTTTTGCTGTACAGAAGCTTTTTAGTTTAATAAAGTCCAGTTCCATTTGTCTATTTTTGTTTTTGTTGTTTGTGCTTTTGAGGTCTTAGTCATGAATTCTTTTCTTAGATCAATATCCAGAAGAGTTTTCCTTTGGTGTTCTTCTCGTACTTTTCTAGTCTTGGGTCTCAAATTTAAGTCTTTAATACATCTTGGGTTGGTTTTTGTGTATCGTAAAAGATAGGAGTCCATTTTTATTATTCTGCATATGGCAATCCAATTTTCCTATGATTTATTGAAAAGAATGTCCTTTCCCCCGTGTATATTTTTGTTAACTTTGTCGAAAATCAGTTGCGTTTAGATATCTGGTTTTATCTCTGGGTTCTCTATTCTGTTCCATTGATCTATGTGTCTATTTTTACACAAGTACCATGCTCTTTTGGTTACTATTGCCTTCTACTGTAATTTGAAGTCAGGTAATGTGATGCCTTCAGCTTTGTTCTTTTTGCTTATGAATGCTTTGGCTCTTCAGGTTCCTTTTAGTTTTACATAAATTTTAGAATTCTTTTCTTCTAATTCTGTAAAAACCAATATTTGTATTTTTATATAGATGACATTGAATCTGTAGATGTTTGAGACAATATGATCATTTTAGTTTTTTTTTTAACTTTTATTTTAGGTTTGGGGGTACCTGTGAAGGTTTGTTACATAGGTAAACATGTATCTCTGGGATTTGTTGCACATATTATTTTTTCACCCAGGTATTAAGTTCAGTACCCATTAATTATATTTTCTGCTCCTCTTCTACCTCCCACCCTCCCCTCTTAAATAGACTCCAGTGTCTGTTGTTTCCTTCTTTGTGTTGATAAGTTCTTATCATTTCGTTCTCACTCATAAGTGAGAACATGCAGTATCGGGCTTTCTGTTCTTGCATTAGTTTGCTAAGGATAATAACCAGCAGCTCCATCCATGTTCCCACAAAAGACATGATGTCATTCTTTTTTATGGCTGCATGGTATTCCATGAAGTATATGTACCACATTTTCTTTATCCAACTTGTCACTGATGAACATTTAGGTTGATTCCATGTCTTTGATAATGTGAATACTGCCGCAATGAACATTTTCGCACCTGTGTCTTTATGGTAGAATGATTTATATTTCTCTGGGTATATATCCAGGACTGGGATTGCTGGGTCAAATGGTAGTTCTTCTTTTAGCTCTTTGAGGAATCAATGTACCGATTTCCACAATAGTTTAAAGGATCAATATTACTAAAATAGCATATTACCCAAAATAATGTACAGATTCAGTGCTCTTGCTATCAAACTACCAATGATATTCTTCACAGAAGTAGAAAAAGATATTTTACAATTTACATGGAACCAAAAAAGAGCCCAAATAGCCAAGGCAAAACGAAGAAAAATAAAAAAACAAAGCTGAAGGCATCCTGTTACCTGACTTCAAACTACACTACAAGGCTACAGACTACAGTAGCCAAAACAGCATGGTACTGGTATAAAAACAAGTATACAGACCAATGGAACAGAATAGAGAGCCCAGAAATAAGGTCGCGTATCCACAACCATCTGATCTTTAACAAAGCTGACAAAAACAAGCAATAAGGGACTGAAATGTAAAATCCAAATATAGAAACCCTGGAAGATAACCTAGGCAATACAATCCTGGACATAGGAATGGGCAAAGATTTCACAGCAAAGACACTGAAAGTGGTAGCAACAAAAGCAAAAATTGACAAGTGGAATCTAATCAAACTGAAGAGCATCTGCACAGCAAAACAAACCATCAACAGAGTACACAGACATCCTACAGAATGAGACAAAATATATACAAGCTATGCATCTGACAAAGATCAAATATCCAGCCTCTATAAAGAACTTTAACACATTTACAAGAGAGAAATAAACAACTCCATTAAAAAGCAGACAAAGAGCATGAACAGAAATTTCTCAAAAAAAGACATACACGCAGACAACAAGCATATTTTAAAAAGCTCAGTATCAGTGATCACTAGAAAAATACAAATCAAAGCCACAATGATCATTTAACAATAGCAATTCTTCCGTTTCATAAGCATGGGATATTTTACCCTTCATTTGCGTCATCTACAATTTCCTTCATCAATGTTTTGTATTTTTCCTTGTAGAGATCTTTAACCATCTTGGTTTCTAGATATTTCTGTTGTTGTGGTGGTGGTTAAAAACAGAATTATCTTCTTTATTTGATTTTAAGCTTGATAGTTATTGGTGTATAAAAATTCTACTGATATTTGTATGTTGGTTCTATATCCTGAAAACTTACTGAATTTTTAAAATCAAATCTAAGATATTTTGGTGGAGTCTTTAGGGTTTTTTAAATGTAAGATCACATTGTCAGCAAATAAGATCATTTGACTTTCTCTATTTCCAATTTGGTTACCTTGTATTTCTTTCCCTTACCTGATTGCTCTGGCTAGGACTTCCAGGACTATGTTGAATGGGAGTAATGAAATTGACCAAACAAGATAAGGACGTCCTTATCTTGTTTTAGTTTTTACGGGAAATTCTTTCAACTTTTACCCATTCAGTGTGATGTTGGCTGATGTTTTATTGTGTATGACCTTTATTATGTTGAGATATGTTCCTTCTATGCCTAGAAGGCAATACCAAAAGGAACTGTAGAAATGATATAAAAACACTGAAATTTAAAAACATGCCCTGAATGACCATTGAGTCAATGATGAAATTAATATGGAACTTAAAATAATTTTTAATTATTGAATGAAATGAAAGCATAACATACCAAAATATTTAGAATACAGCAAAAGCAGTACCAAGTGAAAAGTTTATAGCATTTTGTGATGCCTACATGAAAAATACAGAAAAATTACAAATTAACAGCCTAATGTCACACCTCAAGGAACTAGAAAAACAAAAATGAATCAAATTCAAAGCTAGCAGTAGAAAAGAAATAACAAAGATCAGAGTAGAACTAAATGAAAATGAGACCAAGAAAATAACGCAAGGATTTGTGAAACCAATAGTTGGTTCTTTAAAAAGATAAAATTGGCCAGGCACAGTGGCTCATACCTGTAATCTCAGCACTTTGGAAGGCCAAACTGAGTGGATCACAAGGTCAGGAGATCGAGACCATCCTGGCTAACATGGTGAAACCCCATCTCTACTAAAAATACAAAAAATTAGCTGAGTGTGGTGGTGGGCGCCTATAGTCTCAGCTACTAGGGAGGCTGAGGCAGGAGAACGGCATGAACCTGGGAGGTGGAGCTTGCAGTGAGCCGAGATCATGCCACTGCATTCCAGCCTGGGTGATAGAGCAAGACTCTATCTCAAAAAAAAAAAAAAAAGATAAAATTGATAACTTACTAGCTGGACTAACCAAGAAAAGAAGAGAGAAGATCCAAATAAACACAATCAGAAATGAAAAAGAAACATTACAACATATATCACAGAAATACAAAAGATTATCAGAGACTCTTATTCACAACTATACATTCACAAACTAGAAAACCTAAAAGAAATGGATAAATTCTTGGGAACATACAAATGCCAAGATTGAACCAGGAGCAATTAGAAATCCTGAACAGACCAATAAATAGTATTGAGATTGAACCAGTAATAAAAATCTCCCAACAAAATAAAGCCCAGGACCAGATGTATTCACAGCATAAGTTCTATCAAATGTACAATGAAGAACTGGTACCTCCTCCTGAAACTATTTCAAAAAATTAAGGAAGAGGGAATTACCCTTAATTCATTCTAGGAAGCCAGTATCATCCGAGACAATGATACAACAACAACAACAACAAAACTGAAAATCAATATCCTTGATGAACATAGATGCAAAAATTCTCAACAAAATACTAGCAACCAAGTCCACCAGCATATCAAAAAAATCAAGATCAAACTCATGATGAAGTGGGTTCTATTCCAGGGATGAAAGGATGCTTCAACCTACAAAAATCAATAAATAGGATTCATCACATAAACAGAAAATTAAAGACAAAAACTATCTGATCATCTCAACAGATGCAGAGAAAGTATTTGATAAACTCAGCATCCTTTCCTCCATGATACAAACCATTTACTTTTAACATGAATCTTTATATTTAAAGTGGGTTTCTTGTCGATCACATATAATTGGGTTGTTGTTCTTTTTTTATCCACTCTGACAATGTATGTCTTTTAATTGGTATAATGTGACCAGCCACATTTAAAGTAATTATTGATATAGCTGCATTAATATCTACCATATTTGTAGCTGTTTCCTGTTTGTTGCACTTTACCTTTTCCTTTATTTTTCTTTTGATCTCGCTTTAATTGAGCATTTTATATACTTCCATTTTATCTCTTCCTTCAGCATATCAGTAATGGTACTAACAAAATACTTACTACTTTTCCTAAAGTTTCCAATATACATTTCTAACTAATCTAAATTTAACTTCAAATAACATAACATCACCTCACATGTAATGCAGGTGCCTCATAATAATATTCTCAATCCCTCCCTCCTGTCCTTTGTGAATTGCTTCATTTCTTTTATTTATTTATGTTATTATCACCTAATGCATTGTTACTATTATTGCTTTAAACAAAGTTACCTTTCATATCACTTAAAACCAAAAAATGAAATATTTTATTTTACCTTCATTTATTCTTTCTCTGATGCCCTGCCTTTCTTTATCTAAGTCCAATTTTCTGACATCATTTCTCTCCTGCTCAAAGATCTTTTATTATTATTATTATTATTATTATAATACTTTAAGTTCTAGGGTACATTGCATAACGTGCAGGTTTGTTACATAGGAACACATGTGCCATGTTGGTTTACTGCACCCATCAACTCATCATTTGCATTAGGTATTTCTCCTAATGCTATCCCTCCTCTAGCCCCTCACCCCCCAGCAGGCCCCAGTGTGTGATGTTCCCCTCCAAAGATCTTTTAAATGTCATGCACAGCAGCTCTGCCGGTTACAAGTGCACTCAGCTTTTGTCAGATAAAGTTATTATTTCTCTTTAACTTTGGAAGGATAATTTTCACTGGATATAGAACTCTAGGCTGGTGTTTGTTTCCTTTCAACACTTTAAATATTTCACTCCACTTTGTTTTTGCTTGCATCGTTTTTGACAAAAAGTCTGCTATTCCTATTCCTATTCCTGATCATTAGGTATTTAATTTCTCTGACTTCTTTCAAGGTGTTCTCTTTGTAAGGCCTCTGAGCCCAAGCCTGCAGGTATACATACAGATGGCCTGAAGCAACTGAAGAATCACAAATGAAGTGAAAATGATCAGTTCCTGCCTTAACTGTTGACATTAGCTTGTGAAATTCCTCCTCCCACACAATGAATCTCAGGAACCCCCCCCACCGAGCACCTTGTGACCTCCACCCTCTGTCCCTGCCTGCAAGAGAACAATCCCCTTTGACTGTAATTTTCCACTACCTACCCAAATCCTATAAAACTGCCTCACCCCTAACTCTCTTTGCTGACTCTCTTTTCAGACTCAGCCCACCTGCACCCAGGTGATTAAAAAGCTTTATTGCTCACACAAAGCCTGTTGGTGGTCTCTTCACACAGATGGCATGATACTCTTGACTTTGATTTTCTGCATTACGAATATGATAAGAAGGGTATATATTTGTTATTGGTGGTGGTGTTTGTTTTGTTGCTGCTGTTGTTGCTTTTTGTATTTATTGTGCTTGGGGTTCTTTAAAGTTTCTGTATCTGTGATTTGGTGTCTATCATTAATTTTGGAAAGCTCTTTGTTATTTGTCTTTCATTGTTGTCTTTAATTTTGGAAAGCTCTTTGCTATTATTACTTCAATGCTTGGGGTTCTCTAAACTTTTTGTATCTGTGAGTTGATGTCTTTCATTAATTTTGGAAAGCTCTTTGCACTATTACTTCAAATATTTTTTTCTGTTTGGTTCTTTCTTTTCCTTTTGGTATTCCAAAGTTTCTCACAGTTCTATAATCTTCTAATTATATATAAGTCGTTTATTGGACATGTGTCTCAGGGCTGAGACCTTCCTATGTGTTTCATTTCCTCCCCTTCTTTCTAGCTGCAACATTTCCACTTTATTTCCTTAAAGCCCCCAAAACCTGTTGGCCATATTTTTCCCTTCATGTGTGAGACAGGAAGAGAAGAGTGGATTGGATTGAGAAAAATGCCTTTTCTTAAACTGCAATACGTCTCTACACATTCTCTTCTGGAAGGCAGCTCTTTGTTATGGAGAACATTCTGGGTGTGTTTCACAATTTTGATTCTTCCCCATTCTGTGCCACAGTCAGGAAAGGGGCTTTCTTGGATCTTTACTTTGAGGATATGATAGGATTCCTTGAGATAGAGCCCATGCATGTATGGGATTTTCTAAAACTGTGGTCCCCAAAAGGCTCTCCCTCTCATGCTATTACACAATTAGCCTCCATCAGTTTGTTAAAATTGCAATTTCAGTATCTTTACAAGGTATATGGCTCCATTACATTCTGCTCCAGTGTTGCTGTATTTTTCTGATTGTACCTGTCTCTAGATTTCAGATGGCAATTTTCCCTGTGACCTCAGTTTTCTGATAAGTAGCACAAAACAAAAGTCATTCTTCAGAATTTTCACCTTTTTCTTATTGTAGACTTGGGAGTAAGAACTTTGAAGCTCTTACATGTTGGAGCTAAAATTGGAGCTCCCATGCATGGGGTTATGATAAATAGTAATCATTCATCTTCAAAACCACTAGTATCAACTTGGCCAAAAATATGCTTAAGAAAAATTTTTCTTTTTGTTAATATCAGACCCTGTAGGGTTCTTAGCTCTTTCTCATCCCTGCAGCTAAAGACATGTGGTCCTCTGTTCCTATACCAAACACTATCAGTTAAGATGGAGATTTCAGGGGCCTTGTTTTTAGGTACTACTGAAATCAATCCTTCTTTAGCTATTAGTCTGTTTTGGGCCTAATTTCCAGATTCCTAATTCTTGGGATTGTTTTCTCCAACTGAGGAATTCTTCACCAAACAAGAGACTTGTTTTTTTCATTTCCTAATCTGATGATTCCCTTTTCTATCACCTGTTTTTAAGACTTAATTCTTGCCTCTAAACTCCAGCTAAGTGTTGCCTTTGGAGCCTAATCCTTGTATCTCTGGAAGTCAGTGTTTCCTACCTATACTCATACGGAAGGGAACAAATCATGGTAAACCGCAAGCACTAGTAGCATTTACAATAGTTGCTGAAGATCCTCCTTAGCTCCCAGCCTTCCATTCTGTTTCAGGTCAGCCTGCCTCCTGATGCTGGATGTTCTCCTCCTCCCTGACCTTTATAAGGGCTTGTGGAATTGAGGGCTGCACTGGAGCCTGCCTCTGCTTTTATGGAACACACTGAATCTACTAATATCAGTGTTTTCTCACTAAAAGCAAGATCTCAATTATGTAAATAGTACAGGCCTTCAAACATCTCATTCACTGGTGATTTCAGGTAGTTGGATCCAGGATACTGAGGGAGATAGAGCGTGATCAAGCTTGTTCCTTAACTGGCCAGATAGTTAATTCAGTTCAGTATCTGCTGTGCATAGACAGGTATGTATGGTTGTACCTAATTCCTTATTTTTGCTCCTAAAAGTCAATCATTGTAAGTAACTAGTTACATACATTTAGTGCTAGCACACACACTTTTAGTTATAGACTTTACAAAAAGAATAAGCTGTATTTGAATTATGCTTCAAGCACTAACTTTGTGACCTCAGCTAAATCACATAAACCCCACATATCACTTTCCTTAGTCTGAAATAATGACAACACACAGTGAGTGCTCAGGAAATACCAACTCCTCTACTCCCACACATACTGCTCAGCCTGAATGTTGCATCTTCTGGGCCTTGCTCACTTTTGCCAGTGCAGGACTTGCTACAAAAACATGCGTTCATGAATGATCTGTCTTTTCAAAAACCTTCCCTATAGGCCTATCACGCTGGTATTTTTCTAAGCTAGTCTATCCCTGAAAATTCACAAGCTCATACCTGCCTGTTGAAACTATGTCCTTGCTTCACATTCTAACTCAAGATCTAACTATGATAAAATATTTTTCACTCTCACTACCCACATTGTTTTACACATCTACACTGGTGTCTGTCAACTTTGCAAACAGAATACACTTATATGTAAACCTCTTTCACTAAACTGTGAACCTATAGAGTGCCAACCATTTACAATTAGTGTCAGTGTGGAATTTTGTTCTCAACAGATACTGGGTAAATTAAATGTTTTATCAAATAATGATCACTGCAACTGAATAGCAGATATGTCAACATTTCCTTTTAAACTGGAATACATTTATCTCCATTACAGGAACTGTGTGGTCTAACCTTTGAAAACACTGTGCATAGCATTGAACCATGAAGTAAACATTTATTAATCAATTTTGAGGCCTTGGTGTATTTCATAATTTAAATTGGTATTCTGATCAAAAGAGAATAAGAAAATGGTAGAACAAAAGTTATAGAAAAAAAGGGTAGGTTAAGAGGAAAGAAGGAAGTAACAAAAGGAAGATTCCTAGCCCTATAGCAACAAATATCCAGCAGGTGCTGAATTTTTTTTTTTTTTTTTTCCCAGAAAAGAAATAGAATGCTACAGCAGAGTCAGTTTTGAGAAAAGGCTAACCAACAACAACAAAAAATCATAGGCATGCTCAGATTGCACATGCACAGAAAAATGTTGGAGAGAAACCATTGAAATAGCTCACTGGTCCTCTTGTGTTGCTGCTTATCTGATTATCTGAGGTCAAGAGAACTGAGGACAACAGAGGAAATTAGGTCTTCCATAGTTCTCATTAAATGCTGGAAGAGTCTGACTACTGCTGAGCTGAGCACTTCAGCGGCTTAGGAAAAGGAAGTGTTGTTACTTATTTCACCACCTTCATTGTGCTGGAGGAAATAAGAAATAGCTCTGAGACTAATAATAACAGAAACGGCATCCACAGCAGCAGAGCCCAGTTGCACTTCCTAAAGGCAGTATAAATAATTAAGTGTCTCTACAGGCAAGCCGCTAGGAATAAAGGAAAAAGAGCTGCAATTGCTGATGTGGTTTCACCCCAGTCCTGCCCATGTTTCTTAACAGGAAAGGGAGTTGTAATGCCAATAATAAAATCTTAGAGCTGGAAAGAACATTTTTTCGTTCATTTACTCAGCCATTATTGGATGCTTATGATAGATTAGTCGTTATGTTACCTACTAGGAACTTGGATATCACCCACTCCTGTCTTCAGTCTTTGAGTGAAGAGCTATCTATATGGTGAGTCCAAAAGTGCACAAGAGGATACCTGGCTTGTCCAAACCGAGGGCTATAACTTAGTTTCCTAACTCCCCAGCAAAAATATTTTCAATTAGGCTCCACTTGAACTCTTAAAAATGTGGCTTGTGAATTACTTGATGAATAAGTTTACCTTCTTGATTACATTAAGCACAAAAAGGAAGAAAAACTCAATTATAATATCAAAATTGTTAAAGGCATCTCACCAAGGTGCTTCTTCTGAGAACTCCGTGTCTCCATTGCTTATTTGAAACCTTTATTTTGCTTGGCCTCTGGGTCCCACTGCTTCTGGATTTTACCTCTTACCTACTGACTGCTCCTTTTTAACTTTTTCTTTTTTTTTTTTTGAGATGGAGTCTCGCTCTGTCGCCCAGGCTGGAGTGCAGTGGCCGGATCTCAGCTCACTGCAAGCTCTGCCTCCTGGGTTTACACCATTCTCCTGCCTCAGCCTCCCGAGTAGCTGGGACTACAGACGCCCGCCCGCCACCACGCCCGGCTAGTTTTTTTTTTTTTTTTTTAGTAGAGACGGGGTTTCACTGTGTTAGCCAGGATGGTCTCGATCTCCTGACCTCGTGATCCGCCCGTCTCGGCCTCCCAAAGTGCTGGGATTACAGGCTTGAGCCACCGCGCCCGGCCCTTTTTTACTTTTTCTGTACACTCTCCATCGTCCTGACCTCTTTAATTGGAATGCCTTAGGACTCAGCCCTTTGGCTTCTCTTTGCAATCACACACCCTAGATTTACCCATCCAATGCCACAGCCTTAAATAACATCAGTATTCTTCTGATGGCTCTCAAATTAATAGATTTTGCTCTGACCTCCCTCTTTCATTCTACATGTATATCAGGGTGTCTATTTGGCAGCCCCAGTGTGATGTTCCTCTAGAATCACAACCTTCACATACGTAAAACAAACTCTTCTCACCCTACCCCTCATCAAAACAATCTATTTTTTATATACCTGCCCATTCAGGAAAAGGAAACCTTCTTCTTTCATTTGCTCAGGTAAAACACTCTGAGTAACCGGTTCCTCTAATTTCTCTATTTCCTATATTCAATCCACCAGCAAATTTTACAACTGTAACTTTGAAAGAATACACACAGCATCCAGTCACTTCTCTACAACTCTGTCGCTGCCGCTCTGGTCTAAGCACCATCATGTCTCACCTGGATTATTGCGACAGTCTTCTTAATGGTTTTTCTGCATTTCCTTTTTGCTCCGCCGCAGTCTATGCTTCTCAGAGCAGCCTAAGTCACTCCCCTGCTCAAAATGCTCCATTGCACACTGCACTCCATCAAAGCCCTAAGTATTGCTAAAATGACCCATTGTCACCTTTATTCCTGCTACCTCTCAAGTCACATGCCCTATCCCCTATGCCTCCTCCAGCTGTCCCTCTGATGCAGCTATCGAGTCCCTTGCTGTTCCTCAAACATAGTAAGCATACCCTCTCTTAGGGTATTTGCATTATCTATTCCACTGCATGGAGGGCTTTATTTTTAGCTATGTACCCACATGGTTTATCTTCACAGAGATCTTGGCTAACGCTAGCACCTTTTCACTCTATGGTCCTTTCCTCTGCTTTATTTTTCTCTTTGGTACCTTTCACCATCTGATCCATACTTTTTTTGTTTGTTTGTTTTCCCCTCAAGAACATAAGCACCATGAGAATAGGAATGTCACTTTATTTATGTTTCCTTTTACATAAGTGCATTGGCCCCAGAAATCTAGACCTCTAATTTTAGAGGCCATTTTTTCCCCTCCAGTTTCAAAAAAATTGCACTTCAAAATTGTAATACTTTGTGAAAAAAGGAAAAAGATTAAAAATTATGGGTCTAGGGTCAAGGCAATGGTGGAAGATAAAAAGGAAAGATGTTACATTTATTGGGGAAAAAGGTTGGTCTTGAAGAAGAAAACAATGAGGATGTTGAATGAAGTAAAAATACAACACTGGCCGGGCACGGTGGCTCATGCCTGTAATCCCAGCACTTTGGGAGGCAGAATTGGGTGGATCACAAGGTCAGGAGTTTGAGACCAGCCTGGCTAACATAGTGAAACCTCGCCTCTACTGAAAATACAAAAATTAGCCAAGCATGGTGGTGCACGCCTGTAGTCCTAGCTACTCTAGGGGCTGAGCCAAGAGAATCACTTGAACCTAGGAGGCAGAGGTTGTGGTGGTGAGCTGAGATCGCGCCAGCCATCTCATTCCAGCCTGAGCAGCCAAGCAAGACTCCAATTCAAAAAAAAAAAAAAAAATCTAGGAAAAGAGGACAATATCCCAACATAAATGTTAATATAATTATTTCCATGAGGCAGTAATTGGAATAATCAAGGGAAATTACTCAGAATGAATGCAGTCATGCCTGTCTGAAGTGGATCTAAGAGTAGAAACAGCAAGCAGGGTATCTCTTTGGGTAATGAGAGGGAGAAAGTGTTGGTAAACCGAAGGAAGAAAGCTGCTAATTTTCCCAGAGTCTGTTTAAGATGAAGTTTTGCTCCCATCAGTTAATTTTAAGAGGTTTTAGATTAATCTTTTTAAATATTTCAGCAGGATGGAGTTTGGGATTACCTGATGTAAATAGTTCTTACACAAACTGTAGATGTTATCTTAATTAATGTTTTTAAAAAAGGATTTGAGAAAATTCAACAACTGCTTTTAATAAAACAAATAAGCATATAATCATTAGAAAATTAAAAAGTAATTGTATTTTAAAATATTTTTATTTTATCATTCTTATCAAACTTAAAAAAAAAAAATCTCAGACACCATGGCTCATGCTTGCAATCCCAACTATTTGAGAGGCTGATAGAGGCGTTTGAGGCTGCAGTGAGCTATTATGGGACCACTGCACGCTAGCCTGAGCAACATCATGAGACTCCATCTCTTAAAAAAATAAATAAATGGAAATGACAAGGGTAATTGGTTTACCACTTTTGATAAAATTCCCTGGGAATTTTGTTCTAATGACATTAAGTATACTAGAGTTACTCCTATTTGAAGGAATGATACAAAATTATTACTATTTATAGACAACATGATGGGAAAACTTGAGTCATCTGAGAACTATTAGAATCAACAAAAAACATTCAAGGCAGTAGCTTTGTAAAGAATAATTACCCAGTTCATTTTCTACACTTCAGCTATAACAAGATAAAAAATTTATGAATAAAGCTTAATTCTCATAATGATAAAAACTGATTTAAAGGAATACATAGTAATGTATTTACCAAAATAATTGTTTAGGAATTATATGGGGAAAATTACAAAGAGAAATTATGACTTGAGAAAATCTCATTAAAAACTCATATTGTAGAAAAGAAAAACTAAATATTGATATAATATCAGATCTTCGAAGGTTAATATACACATTAATGTATTTTCCCACAATGAGTCTGTAATTACCCTATAATGAACTTAAACACTTTAGAAATAGAAAAACCCATATCTAAATATTAGAAGTATTGAAGGCATTTGAAAGATTAGTCAACTGTTAACTATATGTCCCATGAATTGGTAGAATGAATAGCTTAACAAAAAATTATACAGGAAAAAATTGTGCAATAAAAATATCAGGGATAAATAAGAACTGAATCTTAACAACTGTACTTCAAACAAAGGAATTTTCTTCAGATAACATATTTTACTTTGAAAACAGATTATTAGTGGCCACTGATAAAGAAACAGTTTATATTTCACATATATATTAGTCATCTGTGCTACAGTAATAAGCAGTCTATAATCTCAGTGGCTTATAATAGGGGTTTTGCTATGAATGTGTGCTCCTCTAAAATTTATATTGAAATGTAATACCCAAAGGTGTGGCCTTTGGGAAGTGATTATGTCATGAGGGCTTCACCTTCACAAATGGGATTAGCATCATTTTATAAGGGCTGTATGTTAGAGGGAGCACGCTCTTGCCTTTCTGTCCCTTCCATCACATGAGGACACATTCTTCATCCCCTCCAGAGGATGCAGCAACAATGCATTCTCTTAGAGAGAGCAGCCCTCGCCAGACACCATGCCTGTTGGTGCATTGATCTTGAACTCCCCCGCCTCCAGAACCATAAGTAATAAATTTCTATTGTTTATCAATTAGTCAGTCTGAAATATTTTATTACAGAAGCACAAATAAACGAAGACAAAAACAAATCCTTACTTCTCATGCAGGTTGCCTGTCCGTGGCTGCAGAATGGCTGCTATGGCTCTTCTCCATGGATCCAAGTTGAATGAGCAGACCCTCTTTGGAGAATGTCATTATCTGGAGGCGAACAAGAGTCTAGTGGGAAATTCCACTGTCTCTTAAAGCTTCAGCTCAGACTAACGCAGGCCCCATCCGCTTACATTTTGTTGGTCAAAGCAGGTCATAAGGCAAGCCCCAACACCTGAGTCAGGGATAAGTACTCCTTCCAGGGTGAGGGCGGACACTGCAGGCCACATGGCAAAGAGAGCAGATGTATAATTCTTTTACAAAGAAGATGAGGTAGAATGATTGGGGCTAACAATATAGCCTACCACAGTATGTCTGTCTGTCTGCCCTGTTTAAGATGGGAGTTAAGCTCTGTCAAAACATTTCTATAACAATTTCCAAGGAGATGAGGGTAAAACCTCTTGTAAAAACATTTCGACTAGAAAGCTTTGTTTTATTTCCATAAATTTTGGCTCTATCATTTACTATTTTTGTCACTCTGGATGTGTTACTCAAATTCTCTGAGCTTCAGTTTGCTTATCTCTAAAGCAGTGGTAAAAATGCTAGTCTTTCATGTTTGCAAAATACCTAGAATTAAGGATATTAGTGTTTATCTCACTGCACTATTTTGAAAGAGCTGGTGTTACCCTGCCCTTGTAGCAGTTTTATATTTCAGAGGATATTGTCTGACTGTTTGGGCTTCCCCATCCCGAGTCTCTCTTTATAGTGCCTACTTTATTTTAGGAACTACACAATATTTTCACTACATAATATTTTCATTTCTAGAAATTGTACCACTGATCTGTTCTTATAAGTGTAAATATGCAAGGGTAAAAACTGTCTATTGCTATGTTGTCTTGCAATGGGTACCTAATAAGTCACAGGTTCCAGTGTTTCTTTATGGTGAAGGCTGGCCACCTCACAACCATCCTAGCTACAACTTCAAAGACTAAAATGATTGATTACTAATAATCTGTGTTAACAAAACAAAAATAACACAGAAAATAAAACAAAACAAAATACTAAGTATTATGGCACAACCCTGCTAAAAACCTTCAATGACACTGATTTACTTTCTTTCTTTCTTTTTTTTTTTTTTTTGAGATGGAGTCCCGCTCTGTCGCCCAGGCTGGAGTGCAGTGGTGCAATCTGGGCTCACTGCAAGCTCCGCCTCCTGGGTTCACGCCATTCTCCTGCCTCAGCCTCCGGAGTAGCTGGGACTGCAGGCGCCCGCCACCACACCCGGCTAATTTTTTTGTTTTTTTTGGTAGAGACAGGGTTTCACTGGGTCAGCCAGGATGGTCTCGATCTCCTGACCTTGTGATCCACCCTCCTCGGCCTCCCAAAGTACTGGGATTACAGGCGTGAGCCACCGTGCCTGGCCCCTGTTTTGCTTTTAGACGACATAACCAGTTAGCATCTGGTCCCCATTTCATCATAGCCTGGTAGATTCTCCCAGAAGACCCAGGACTTCTTTTCTTACACAGAACTATACGCATATATATTTCTTTGTGAGATTTTGTTTAATAATTTTTTCTCACTTGGCATTAAGCTATTTGAGGGCAGAAACTATCTCTGTTTTTATTTCTACACTGTATTTTTGGCAAATAAAAAGCCTAACACATGGCACTCAGTAACTACTTACTGTCTGAGTGAAAAAACTCACAAGAGGTTAATTTCAAGCTTGGTAAACAAGCTTCTCTCTTGCTCTGTGCCTCACTTTTTTATCAAAGCATAGTCTGCCCTGAAAGATTTGTTTTTACTAATCTATGTTATTTTTTAATGCTCTGAACCCTACAGATGCTTATTCATCTCATTGATTTATTAAATTTAACATATACATATTGAGGGCAAAATATGTTCTTGGTATAATAGGAAATAATATATGCATTTTTTTCATTCTCTGCTCATTTAAAACCATTTAACTAGAATATGAAAGCAGTCATACGTACATGTGTAATTACATGAATAATTATAGTGGGTTCCTTAGTGACACAGAAATGTATTTCTCTCTTGAAATACATAGAGGAAAATTAATATAGACAGGACAAAATGGAAGGGAGCAGCACTATTAAATAAGAGCAATTTCACAAGGTATTTTCTAGATAAGCATACATTATTGGCCTTGATTTATTTTAAGTGTGTGTAGTTTGAGGAAATTGAGATGAATATAGATGAAATGCTAAGCTAGCCAATGAATCTTTTAGAAAATGGAATTAGCAAGCTATGCAGTCTGTCTTTAAAAATTATTAATCTTGGACAGCTTTCAGAGTTCATGGCTTGCGTAACTGCCTGTGATCTTTCCAGAAATCATTTATATGACCTTGGGTATATCCTTTTTTTTTGTTGTTGTGTCTTGGTTTCCATATTTTTAAGGTTAGAAAGTTGAATGATCAATTAGATTTCTTCCAACTCCCTTATTCTTTACTTGTATTTTTCCCCCTTACATATTTTGAAAACTTATTTTGGCCTTCAGTGGCTTCTGTCACTCAACCTTCTTGTTCTGCTGGCATTGAGTCTAGACCCTTGTAGTGCTATGGGGAATGTGACATTGGTGTCACCTGAATGCTGACCAGTCCAGCTTTATTGGTGGCACTATGACGTATCATTCATCTTGGTCACAGAAATTAATGAGCTGAGGGCGTTTTCATAATCAGACTCATTCTAAAGTAGTTTAATCCAAGTTAAACGGTAAAGCTTTGTATTACTTCAGTCAGGCTTGGGGGTAAATATATCCTGTTCAGTTGCCATACAGAATGAAACGTTGAAGGAAAGATGTTAAATGGTGATATGATATTTAGTCTATTGAAGTTGTAATGAAAATGGTAATGAGTAAGCATCATTAAACCAAAGAGTGTCACAGGGATCACTCAGCTACACCTTTGGGGAAATCTCAGGCTGCAGACAATGATGAGGCATCACATCACCTCCCATGAATGGTCTCCAGAAATGTGTGAAAATACCCTTTCTGGCAAATGTGGAAGTATGTGCCAACAGTGACGAGCGGCTGACTTCTCTACCTCTATTATATCTCTAAATCCAAGAATGCAGACCCTGAAAAGCTTCAGGAGAACTTAAATATTTCTTCGAGTTGCCCCCAAGGACTCTATCCAAGACTTTTCACGTGCAGTAGTTCACGTAGCCTAAGGATACCTAGAGCGTGGTGACTAAGAATGAGTTGAGGTTAGACTGCCTGGTTCCACAGTAGGGTAGGTTTACCTATAATCAAAAGCACCTTGTAATCAAAAGCATAGATACTTTTACATCAAAAACTTTCACAATAGGTGAAATAAAGATAAATGATAAACAGCTTCATATAAACTCAGGCTTAGTTTTTCTGCCAAAAGGATTAGCAGCAAGCTAATACAAAACTGAACAAAAAAACACACCAAAACAAGCAAGATGGAAAGCTCTTAAAACAAGCTCTGTCTTACATGAAATGCTGCATTGTAATAGCGCTTATCACTGTCATTATTTTTATTATTACAGAAATGGGACTCAGAGAACTTAATTAACCTCCTCCTGGGCACAAATCTTGTATGTGGCCAGCTAGAATCCATACTCACATCTCTTGGACTTCAAAGTTCACCTTCTTCTTACTGCACCACAAAGCTTTCCTTGTTCCAATTGCATTATGAGTGAAATGAAATTCAAATTCAAGACAATTCAGTTAGAATTCAGGTTTTTCTGTTTTGGAGGAGTGAGGACACCTGAATCTGTAAAGTAAGAGATATTTTCATTGGTTAATTAAAAAACACTAGATACACAATAAAATCAATTACATTTTTGCATACTAGCAATGAATGTGGAAAGCAAAATTATAAAGGTCATACAATTTACAAGCACTCCAAAGACAATGACATACTTAGGAATAAACTTAAAACATTTACAGTCTTTATGCTGAAAATTATAAGATGTTGTTAAATATATTAAGGAAGACCTAAATAAATGAAGAGCTATTGTGTCATGAACTGAGAAACCTAAACATGGTAAAGATGTCAATTCTCCACAAATTGATCCATAGGTTTAGTGCAATTGTATACAAAAACATGCTTACTCTAAAATTCAGATGGAAGGGCATATGCTTAAGGATAGCTTATAAACCATCCTGACAAAAAAGGTTGAAGTGGAAACAATCACTCTACTGAATATGAAGACCTACTATATGGCTATTGGCATTAGACTGTGTGGTTTTGGCAGAGGAACAGACACAAAGACCAAAGGAAGAGAACAGAGAACCTAGAAATAGATCCACACAAAGACACACAACTAATTTTTGACAGTCATGCAAAGGAAATTCAATGAAAGAAACACAGCCACTTCACAAATAGTGCTGGGGCAATTGGGCATCCACATAATAATAATAATCTACTCCTAAACATCCATTTATACAAAAATGAGCTCAAAATTCATCATGAAATTAAATGTAAAGACATAAAATTGTAAAACTTCAAAGAAAATAAATGAGAGAAATCTTTTATGTCTATGACTAGGCAAAGAGTTCTCAGATTTGACCAAAAGCATGATAGATAAAAAGAAAAATTAATAAGATGTTTTCATCAAAATTAAAAATTTTTCTTCAGCAAAAGCCAATATCAAAGAAATGAAAGACAAGCTGCAATTTAAGGGAACATATTTGCAAATCAAATAACCAACAAAGGACTAAGAGCTAAAATAAATTAAAAATTCTCAAAACTCAATGATAAAGAAAAACGAGCATTCAAATTAAATCATGGGCAAAGGACATGGAAAAGCATTTCACTGAAGATGATATACAGACAGCAAAAAAAAAAAAGCACTTGAAAAGATTTTCAACATCATTAGCCATTAACCACATGCAAATTAAAACCAAAATGAGTTATTACTCTACATCTATAAGAATAAAGTAAAAAATATTGACAACACCAAATTATGAAGAGGGTGTGGAGCAATAGGATCACTCATACTCTACCAGTGGGAGTCCCAAATGTTATAGCCCCTCTGGAAAACATTTCTGTAGTTTCTTATCTAACTTGTGTAGTTTTTTATGTAACTAAGCATGTAACTACCATACATCCCAATGACTGCATTTGTGAGCATTTATCCCAGAGAAATTAAAAATGTGGTCACACAAAAGCTTGTCCATGAATGTTCATAGAAGATTTGTCCTTAATTGCCAAAAACTGGAAACAGCCCACCCAGATGTCTTTCAGACAATGAATGGTTGAACAAACTGTGGTAAACCTATACCATGGAATACTAATTAGCAATAAAAAGAACAAACTATTCATGCGACGACTTTGATGGATTCCAGGGGTTTATGCTAAGTTTAAAAAAGCCCATCCCAAAAGTTCACAAACTGTGTTAATCCACTTATATGCTAGTCTCAAAATGACAAATACAGAAATGGAGAGCATACTGGTCTTCACCAGGGCTCAGGAATTGGGGGAGGCAGGGTGGAGGTGACAGCAGCTATAAAAAGGCAACATAAGAATATTGTGGTGGTGGAACTTTTCTGTTGTGGGTGGTGGAACTTTTCTGTTGTAGTGACTATAAATTTCAATATCCTGATTGTGATATTGTACTATAGTTTTATAACATGTATTATTTCTTGCAACTGCATGTGAATCATAATAATCTCAGAAACGTTTAATTAAAACTGCTATATACAGGATATTGTCTTCTCTCCCAAACACTTAGATTTAAAATAATGTACTTTTTGAAAGTTTTAATCAATTTATTCTTCTTTTTAAATTAAACTTTCCTATTATAATTGTAATTGGAAACAATTAATACAATAGAAGGAAAGGATTTAAAACAATGCCTTTTAGTCCCACATTTCAGCAGTCATCTCATTCACTTTCTTGTGTATTTCCCAGAACACACACACTCTTACTTACGTACATCAAACATATACACAGAATCATTCATATTTGCATCTCACTTTTTGATGGCCACCTGGTATTAAGAGCCTTATATGCCCCATGATTTAGTTTATTGTTCCTGTTTTGATCAACATCCTTTTTCTTCAGTTGCATTTTATTTTATTTACTTTTTAGTATTAGTATCCTTTACTAGTTGTTATATGAATCTGTGATGTGTCAAAATTTATAAAACACTCTAAAACATCAATTTTATATAAATAAAATAAAATATAACTTAAAAATGCAACGTTGAATCATCTTGTAGCTTCACCTTTTTTATACTTGTGAAACTTCTCTTTAGAATAAATTTGTAGAAAAAGAATTCTTGGAAAATTGATTTGTACATTTTTAGTTTTGATGGTGGACCTCAAGATTTAACCTTCAAATAAGGTAAACCAAGTTAGTTTCCCGCAAAACTGTAGAAGACCTAGAATGAACATCTTCAAAAGCTTCTGTGTTTGAGGCAGAGGGCTAAGAATTTTAGGGAAGTGTTGCATAGTAACTGGTTTCTTCTCTGACTCTGCTAATAGATAACATGTAGGTGGACTACAGATTAAGCCTCATGCATCATCAGTGACTAATGGAAGAAGAAAGATAGCTGATTATCGGTCACACAAATACACATTGTGCATTTGATCACTATAAAAACATTGAAAACTGAATAATTTTATTTCCATTTATTATAAACTGAACTGTGCACCTTCTCCTCACCCCACCAAATTCATATGTTGAAGCACCAACCCTTAATGTGACTGTGTTTGGAGGGCATTTAAAGAGGTAATTAAAAATAAATGAGATTATAAGGATGGGGCTGAAATCCAATATTACCAATGTCATTATAAGAAGAGAAAGAGACACCGATGACCTCCCTCTCTTCACCTACACACTGATGAAATACTATGTGAGGAGATAATGAAAAGGAGGCCATATGCAAGCCTAGAATAAATCCCTCACCATCAACCAAATCTGCCAACACCTCGTTCATGGACTTCTACCTTCCAAAGCTGTGACAAAATGCATTTCTGTTGCTTAAGCCACACCCAGTTTTTGATATTTTGATATGGTCACCCTAGATAACTAATATACCATTCTAAACTTGACAAAAGTGAGATCTAGAAATATTGAAACTTAAGTGGGTATACCCTTCTAGGTTTCTTTTTTTAAGTTAAGATCAAAAGGAAGATGGTACAGTAGGAAGCACAGGAATCTCTCTTTCCACCAAGACAACGATCACACTGGCAGAATCTGTCTGATATAACTACTTGGGAAATTTGTAGTGTGTTGAAAGCTTGCAACTTCCAAGGGAAGCCTTGGACAGTAAGTTGTGTTAGCTTCATTCAGTTTCCACTCAGCACAGTGGCAGCTATGCCTCCCCCACCCATGCCCATTCTGGTGGCAGACAGCTGTGCATAGATTTCTGGAGCAGCTGGCACACACATTGCAGGGGCCAGGGTGGGCAAAGAGGGCCCTATTCTCTAAATGCTCAAGATCTGTGCTCAAATTGCTGACTTCTGCTTCTGATCAAAGGGGTGCAGATACAGAAGCAGGCAGCCATTGTTGCCTTTCCTGCTCCAACTATAATTACTTCCAGGGGATTAAAAGAGCCAGCACCTCTTTCTCATCTTCATTTTTCTCTTTATCTCTTTTTGGGAACCAGGCATTAAAAATTAGGACATTAAGAAACAACTGCATATAGAGGAGACGTTAGGAAGTGATTATGCATGCTCAGGGAAAGGTTCAGGCTCAGAAAAGTACTGAAAAGGCGTTAGATTTACTCATCACACTGCTCATTGGCAAAGCCTACAATAATCAAAAAATAAATGAGGAGAATTACAAAATCCAGCAAATCCTGGGAAAGGGGAAGAATCTAACTTTCAGAGTTTTCATACTATGAGATTCAGGTGCTCAGTTTTCAAAAAAAAAATTAAAATGTACAAAAGTAACCAGGAAAGTATACTTCATTTAAAAAAAAAAACACACACACACAATTCAACAGCAACAACAACAAAAAAAATCCACAGAAACTGCCTCTGGAAAATCCTCACGGTAGATCTACTAGACGCAAATTTTAAAACACCTGTCTTAAAAATTCTCACAGAACTAAAGGAAAACATAAAGAAAGTCAACAGAATAATGTATGAACCAAATAGAAATATCAACAAACAGATAGAAAACCTAAAAAGAGACAAAAAATATACTTTTGAGATGAAAATTACAGTAACTAAAATGAAAATTTTGCTAAAGAAATTTAAAGGTGGATTTGAGCAGGCAGATGAAATAATCAGCTCACTTGATGAAAGGACAATGGAAATTATTGAGTCTGAAGTATAAAAAGATAAAGATGATGATAAGTAAACAAAGCCTAGGGGACATATGGGACACCATCAAGTAGACTAACACACACGTTGTGGGAATCCCAGAATAAGAAGAGATAAAAAAAAAAAAGGGGAAGAGAAAATATTATTTCAAATAATGGTAAAAAAAAAAAACAAAAAACTTCCTACATTTGATAACAGACATGAATATAAACATCTAAGAAGTTCAAGTTCAACAAATTCCATGTAGATGACCTTAAAGAAACCCACATCAAGACACAGTATAGCCAAACTTCCAAAACACAAAAACAAAGGATATTGAAAGCAGCAAGAGAGAAGTAGTTTGTCACATACAAGGGATCCTCAATAAGATCATCAGTAGATTTCTCATCAGAAACTCCAGAGGCCAGAAGGCAAGTTGGTCGATATACTCAAAGTGGTTGCCAAATTATCCTTTATAAGTGAGTGAGAAATTAAGGCATTCCCAGATAAACAAAAGTTGCCACTAGACCTACCTTGCAAGAAATGCTTAAAGGAGTCCTGAAAGATGAAATGAAAGGACACTAAAAAATAACTTGAAGCCACCTCAAGAAATAAAGATCTCAATAAAGGTAATTATGCAAGCAATTATAAGAGCTAGTATTATTGTAAAAATGATTTTTACACTCCAGTTATTTTCTACATGATTTAGGAGACTAACACAATTTAAACAATGTTCATCTAAAAGCTAGTATTATTGTTAAGTTTGGTTTGTAACTTCATGTTTTGGTTTCTACATATCTTAAGAGACTAATGCATGGTGGTTCAAGAAGTTTTTCAAAGACGATGAGAGCCTTGAAGATGAGGAGCATAGTGACCCGCTATTGAAAGTTGACAATGACCAGTTGAGAGCAATCATCTTGACTGATCTTTTTATGAATACATGAGAAGTTGCTGAAGGACTCAACGTTGACCATTCTACAGTCATTTGGCATTTGAAGCAAATTAGAAAGGTGAAAAAGCTCGATAAGTGGGTGCCTTATGAGCTGAGCAAAAATAAAAAAAAAATCATCATTTGAAGTGTCATCTTCTCTTACTCTACACAACAACAATGAACCAATTTTCAATCAGATTGTGATGTGTGACAAAAAGTGGATTTTATGTATGACAACTGGCAATGATCACCTCTGTGGCTGGTCTGGGAAGAAGTTTCAAAGCACTTCCCAAAGCAAAACTTGCACCAAAAAAACGTTATGGTCACTGTTTGGTGGTCTGCTGCTGGCCTTATCCACTATAGCTTTCTGAATCTCAGTGAAATTATTACCTCTGAGAAGTATGCTCAGTAAATCGATGAGATACACTGAAAACTGCAATGCCTGCAGCTGGCATTGGTCAACAGAAAGGGTCCAATTCTTCTTCATGACAATGTCCGACGACACATTACACAATTAATGCTTCAAAAGTTGAATGAATTGGGCTACGATATTTTGCCTCACCCACTATATTCACTTGATCTCTCACCAACTGACTACCACTTCTTCAAGCATCTCAACAACTTTTTGCTGGAAAACGCTTCCACAACCATCAGGATGCACAAAATGCTTTCCAATAATTCATCAAATCCTGAAGCATGAAATTTTTATGCTACAGGAATAAACAAACTCATTTCTCATTGGCAAAATTATGTTGATTGTAGTGGTTCCTATTTTTAGTAATAAAGATGTGTTTGAGCCTAATTTTAATGATTTAAAATTCACAATCTGAAATGGCAATTACTTTTGCACCAACCTAATAGTTACAGTGGAATCAATCCCAAGCATGGTTGGGTTAGGGTCAGGGTATCAAACCATGCCTGGGTTTAGGAATCAAAATGGGTAAAATCACTAAAGGTTCTACCCATGCTCTGCCTCATACTAATTATGTAAGGTCAGTCATTGCATGTCTGTTTCATTATTCTTGGAATAGAAATAAAAATCCCTACCTCTTAAGGACATGGTGAGTTTTAAATGAGAGAATGTAGTCAAAAATACTGCACACATTTTAACATGTTTTGTAAATGTTAGGAAGCAAGCCTATTTTATCTACAGCCAAATGTATGAAAGCAGTGTTTAATAAAATCTTAAATAGACTGAAACCAAGTTAACCAGTTTCCTTAATTAGCAAGATAACATGCTTCTAACTTGCAAAGAAAAAAGATCACAAGAAAATGAGCTGACATCTATCTCTTATTTTAAAAAAAAGTCTAAGAAATACTCTGGGGCCATATTAATTCAATTAGATCCCAAATATCTTTTTATTTCCTCCTGACCTTGAAAATGAAAATTATCACTTATAATTCATGGGGCTAGTTTTTTTAATGAGATGGTGGGGGTGGGGGGGAGGGGGAGGGAGAGAGAGAGAGAGAGAGAGAGAGTGTGTGTGTGTGTGTGTGTGTGTGTGTGTGTTGGGTATGAGGGGAGACAGGGCTATTGGCATCCAGACATCCTGCTAGTAAAGATTAGTGTTGTCAGGGTGCAGTTTGGGAGAAGGTGTAGGGGTCAGAAGAGAGAAGAAATTAAATAAGGGCAAAAGACTCAGAAAGTTGTAGTAGCATACACTAACATCTGCTTACCATGTGCCACACAGGGCTCTTATGTAAATTCAATTCATCTGCAAAATGACACCGTGAAATAGAACCATTACTATTCCAATTTTACAGATAAGAAATTGAGGCACAAAAATGTTAGGTCACTTGCCAAAGATCACACAGCTAAAAAGTACTAGGGCCAGTAGTTCTACTCAGGCAGTCTAGCTCCAGGTACAGATCCAGGGGCACTATTCATATATTCTGCATTCTTCAAAATGTTTTTGAACATAGATTCTGACTTAGTGATAAATCTAAGGTGAGAACAAATATTGATTTGTCATGTACTATGTTCTAGAAACTTTCTATACTTTCTATTATTTCCTAATACTACCAGTTTTCCTAATTCTTCTCCTAATTGAGATGAGTTAAGAACATAAATTAAGGTCATCTTTTTTCCTTTCATTCCCATTGTGAAAATTAACTTGATGCTCAGAGGTTTATTGTGTTCCCCAAAGTCACATGGCTCATATGGTGAAAAGATAAAATTTGATCTCAGGTCTTTTTTACTTTATTTAATTCTCTTGGAATATGAAAACAAATATCCTAGTTATACAAGAAACAGATATTTTACCCAGCAGTGATATAACAATTGTAATTTTGGAGGATATACTTTGTGTCCATTTGGGATCTCTGAGTAATAGACACCAAAATGGAATTAGATGTGCAAGAGGTGTATTGGGGAAATGCCAGTAAAAAACAAATGGTGAAGAGGGAAAGAATAAGCAGAGGGACACTTCAGGATGTGATGCAGATGTAGGATCTGTAAAAGGAGACAGGGAAATTAGGATGATTGGGTAGAAGAGGCCTCAAACTGCTGGGAAATTCTGAGAAAATCTTAGCCAGGCCAATGAAAATATCTCTAATGAAGCCTGACATTAGAGAAATCCCATGCTGAGTAGAAATGGTCCTGCTGAGTCATTGTCTGTGACCTAGGATCCATTCAGAGATCTCGTGGCATTGTTGTGAAGACGGTGGCAGGTTCAAAGGTAGAACAAATGGTTGTCAACCAACTACATTTCTCACGGCAGTTTTCTTGAAGGAAAATCTGAGTGGTACATGTAATAGGCCACTTCAACTTCTTGTGTTCGTGTACACACAAGAAGATAATGCATGGAGATAATTTGTTCACTGTGATATTTACCAATGGACTCTGAATGCAACTTTCCATCTCATTGGATTCCAGTGCTGAAACAGGAGTGAGGCTCCAGAAGTAGAGGAGGGATTTCATTGGATTTGCCCTGGAGAGTGTACAAGTTACCCGAAAACATATAAGGGAGGGAACAGTAGGAAAAGACCAAAAAAAAAAAATACTGTTATGCTCAAGCATACTGAGTTTTAGGGAAAGCCAGCAGCTGGGTTATGTGGCTGAGCAGTTTTTCTGTCTACTTATAGCTGAGGTACAGACAGGGAGGATCTGGGCCATAACTCTAAATCTATTAGTCATCTTGGTCCTATTCCATTATCTGTTGGTGTTTAGTGAGGTTCTCTTAGTGAATGCTGGACTTCCTGGCTGCATCAAGAAGAAACATAGAAGCAAATTTGGTTGTGTATTTTAAAGGGGGGAGTAGTGGCCTTCTGGAGACCTACAGGGCAGAAGAACCAGAGAGAGAGAGAGAGAGAGAGAGAGAGAGAGAGAGAAACAAAGAGACAGAGAGCACTCAGAAAAGATGGAGAAATCCAGGAACATGTTCTTATTACTTATAAAACTCTTCCTTCTCATTCATTCATTAAAACACAATGTTTTTGGTCCCATATTGTCCTCAAATTAGTATGTGAGGCCCTGTAGATACAACCATATACAAGAAATATTACTGATTGGCCAGGGGGACCAGTGGCTCATGCCTGTAATCCCCATACTTTGGGAGGCTGAGGCAGGTGGATCACTTGAGGTCAGGAGTTCAAAGACCAGCTTGGCCAATATGGTGAACTCCCTATCTCTACTAAGAATACAAAAGAATTAGCCAGGCATGGTGGCGTGTGCCTGTAATCCCAGCTACTCAGGAGGCTGAGGCAGGATAATCGCTTGAACCAGGGAGGCAGAGGTTGCAGTAAGCTGAGATCGCACTACCGCACTGCAGCCTGGCCTACAGAGTAAGACTCCATCTCTAAAAAAAAGAAGAATAAATATTGGCTATTCTTCAGGAGCTTATAGGTCAGTCAAATCTTCTAAAACCATGGAGGGATTCATGTCTTATTTTAGGGATGGAGTCTTTGTTCTTGTGGAATTCTTTGAGGAAGGACAAAGTGATGGAGGAGATGCAGCAGTTTTCTCAGAGTTACCATTATTCCTCTGCATTGTTCATGAAAGGTGACAGAGAATCTGTGTGCAAACATCTTAACTCAGAATATGACCTTCTGCCTTCAAAAGAAAAAAAAAAAAGAAAAGATTATTAGAACCACCCAGACAAGGAAAATTTTTGTTATAGGATCCCCAACAAAGCTACAGAATTTTCGTTTCCTCTCCCTTTCTCTCTCTCTCTCTTCTGTCTCAACTCACCCTACCCTCTTCACATTTGCTTCTTTTCTGATTAATTGTAGAAATGATACTGGACTGGGAAATAGAAGGTCTAGAATTGGATCCCAGATTCTCTACTGCTGAAAAGTAACTTTACTTTTTTGACCCTCAAACTGAATCTCATCATTGTAAAATACTTCTTCACATAACTGAAACTGTTTACAACATATCCGACATGTAACAAGTACCCAGTAAATATTACTCCCTTCTCTCCCTGTTCCCTCTTTTCTTACTTTTTTCCTCTATTGTTTTCTTAGACGTGTTTCCAAGATAAAGTTCAATAATTTTAATGCCATGCGTTATTCCTACAAGACATTCAGGTACAAATGCTTGAGGGAAGGTTCTAGTTAAAAGCCTGGATTCATACATCAAAGCTCACACATGCAAAATTGGGCATAGATTGAGTGGTACTTAAGGGAGTAAGCGTAAGTATAGCCCACAGGTAAGATCTATATAACAACTGACAGTAAGTGTCTGCTTCCTGTACCTGTAATTGTTTTTATGCAGCCTGGAGTGAGACTCAAGCCAATGATAAATAGTACCTGCACAGTTTTCTGATGCAAACTTTTGGCTCATACCTCAAACATTTGTGATAAATAAAGTTTGGTTCATTTTTCTTCAGTGTCATATTTTTACCGGCGGGTCTTTGTTCTTAGAGCTCCCAAGATGGTGGTGGGCCTGCTCCCAAGATGGCAGCAAGACTTTTGTTCTCTTACCTGGGGTTCTTGACCTCACAGATTCCAAGGAATGAAACCCTGGGCCATGTGTTGAGTGTTATAGCTCTGTTAGAAGCTGTGAGTCATGGAAGAGAACCAGCCACTAGTATTCAGCTCGATTAGGACGAACCCAGGCACTTAGCCACACAGGAACAATGGCAAGCCTCTAGCCCGATTGGGAGTGGCAATGGGAGCCTCCTTCGATCAGAAGTGCAGCTGACACCCTGCCGGATCTGGAGACATGGAAGTCAGCAGCAGGTCTGCGATAACAGTGATCAGGAGTGGTGGATGGCAAGCAAAAGCTCAGCTCCAGCCAGAACAAACACGGACCAGAAGAATGTGCAGCTGCAAGATTTAATAGAGTGAAAACAGAGCTCCCATACAATGGGAGGGGACCCAAAGGAGGTTGCCTGATCTGGCTCAAATGCCTGGGTTTATATCCCGATCATTGTCCCTTCCCCTGTGCTCTCAGGTGATAGATAATTGACTATTTCTTTACCTCCTGCTTTTAGCCTAATTGGTATTTTAGTGAGCTCTTTTTACTATCTGATTGGTTGGGTGTGAGCTGAGTTACAAGCTCCATGTTTAAAGGTGGGTGTGGTCACCTCCCTCAGCTAGGCTTAGGAATTCTTAGTCAGCCTAGGAAATGCAGCTAGTCCTGTCTTTCAATATGAATCTATGTATAAAGCCTTCAGTTTTCATGAGTCACTAGGACTGTATGGATCTCCTAGGTCAGTATCACTCCTGGTGATCTCTGGAAAGCCTACTATGCCTTCTTCTTTCAAAACTATTTCATTTCTCAGCCAGGCATGGTGGCTCATGCCTGTAAGCTCGGTACTTTGGGAGGCTGAGGTGGGTGGATTACTTGAGGCCAGGAGTTTGAGACCAGTCTGACCAACATGGCGAAACCCAGACTCACTAAAAATACAAAAAATTAGCCAGGCATGGTGGTGTGTGCCTGTAATTCCAGCTACTCAGGAGTCTGAGGCAAGGCAATCACTTGAACCTGGGAGGCAAAGGTTGCAGTGAGCTGAGATTACACCACCACACTCCAGCCTGGGTGACGAATTGAGACTGTCTCCAAAAAAAAAAAAAAAAAAAAAAATCTCGTGTCTTGACTCCCTGGTGCCTGATAAAGGTTTTTGTTTCTCTATTGCTATCATGAAAGCTGTGTTTTCTTGTCCCTTTTTAATGCAATTGCGAGGATATTCTAGGCTTTTCTTTTGACTCACATGCTCCTAAAGAGAATTAGGCTTGGCAAGGCTGATAGCCACAGACCCATAAAAACCCCTATTTCCATCACACCTCCTTCCAACATCCTGAATGCTGGGGACTAGACTTGAAAAAAGAACCACTTTCATTCAGTTTAATAATTCATCAAATATATACTGAAGGTCTACCATATGCCACATTCTATATGCTCGAATGATAGAGAATAATTAACAAGTCATGCACTAATTCAATATCATAAATACAAGAAGCTACAAGAGGACAAAAAAACAATCTAGTCATTATTGAGAGGTGAAGAAAGTTAATAAGAGCAGGTGATATTTGAGCTGTCTTAAAAAATACAAATGAGTTTGTCAGTCTGACAAAGATGGTGAGAAAATGCATTCTAAACAGAGGAGGAATTACGTAACAACATTAAAAAGGCCAAACACACAGCATTTTTAAAAAATAATTAAGGCTAGAGTCAGGAAAGTAAGAAATAAAGTTTTCAAGATAGCAGAAATGATGAAAAATGTCCAGATTTTGTAATGCTCTGCTAGTTTGCCTTTATTCTATAGGCTCTGAGAACCAGTGACGGCCTCTTAGCTGGTGCATGCATGAATGCTCATATTTGTATTTTGAAAAAATCTCTCAAGTGGCAAGGAATAAAGATTCTTAGAAGACAAGTACAGAAGTAAATAAATTAGTTAAGTAGTCACTGTAAATAATGCAGGTCACTGACAATAAAGATAGCCAGGGAGTTGGCCGGGCGCGGTGGCTCAAGCCTGTAATCCCAGCACTTTGGGAGGCCAAGACGGGCAGATCACGAGGTCAGGAGATCGAAACCATCCTGGCTAACACGGTGAAACCCCATCTCTACTAAAAAATACAAAAAACTAGCCGGGCGAGGTGGCGGGCGCCTGTAGTCGCAGCTACTCAGGAGGCTGAGGCAGGAGAATGGCGTAAAACCGGGAGGTGGAGCTTGTAGTGAGCTGAGATCCAGCCACTGCACTCCAGCCTGGGCCACAGAGCGAGACTCCATCTCAAAAAAAAAAAAAGATAGCCAGGGAGTTGAAGTGAAAGGATTCTGTGGTGGATAAAACACAGAGAGTTAAGAAAAAGTGATTATTTGAGGACAAAGCTCACATTTCTTAAAGTACTTGGGGAAAGCTCTTGATACCAAGACAACATTTAGGCTGATAGTTCTTGAAATGCTAAGACAAGCTAAAATAACCGACATTTATTCAATACTCACTATGGGTCAAATGCTATTGTCACATGTACTTGCATGTACTATAAGTAATTACAATTGTGATGAACACATAAAAAGAGGCAGAAAGTAGAATGAGTATTTGTAGCAAAGATATTGAATATGACTTCAGGAATCTTTGATATTGGGGTATGATATTCATCTTAAATTAACCATTATGTATTGGGCTTTCATTACCTGTGAAGCTCCTGAAGACGAGGAGAAAATACCCAAGAATTAAGCAATTCACTTGTCCACTTACCAAGCCTCTATTCTGAGTTATTAAGTTATACCAAGAAGATTCCTAGGAGTGTTTCTGTGTGGTGAAGACAGCAAACAAATAGGTCGGTGAGGATCCAATTTGTCACAACCAGAATCAGGAGACACTGAGAAAAGCTTGTTGTAAGGTCCATGGGTGCCGTGAGTTGCCTCAGGGGTTGTGAATTCTATGCCCACCAACATAATACAGTTCCTGAGCACCTGCTTTATGCCTGGAACTGCGCTGAGTGCTCTGTATGATCTCATAATAAACCTTCAAGGTAAGGAAAAATTCTTCCATCTTACTGGTAAAGAAACTGAAGCTAAGAGATAAATGACTTTCCTAATACTTTACTGGGAGTTGATGGGGGCCAGAGTTCACTTCAATGCCTGTTTCCAGACTCCATATTCTTTCCAGAACACTATGTTGGCTTTATCAACAGTTCAAGAGAGCTCAATGTTGCAAATATTGATGAAACATTCTCTTGTGCCAAGCATTGTGTAAGGTTTTTAGGACTTCTGACCCTGAGAAGCAAATAGAATAGAAAGAGCAACAGACATAAGCAGCAATTCAATGCAAAGAAGTGAGTAGAATGCCTGGAAATGAAGAGGGTAGTTTGGAAATACGAACTTAAGCTGGAGTTCCAGAAAGATTTTCTGGAGCATATGATGCCTTAGCTGACTCTAGGAGGATCACTGAGATTTAGTAAGAAAAGGAAGGTGGGTGAGACAGGAAGTAAGTGGCTGGAGATGAGGTGAATCTTGAAGAAGAGCCTAGACCAGCTCATAGAGAGGCCATGTGAGGAGTCAAGATCATGGAGAGATTGAATGCTTCACTAACTCCATCTTTATCTTTGGCAATGATTAGCCCTTGATGTGTTTCAAGTGAGATTTTTATGTTAGATCATTTAGGATGCATTCGGAATAATGGATTTTAAGAACTTAAAGGATGAGTGGAGTGCAAATGATGAGAATGGAGACAGAAAAACTGGCTAGCAAGCATCACAGACAGCATTTATCTCTCTCCTGTGTCCATTCATCCCTATTTTGGATAAATCTACTCTAATTGTATTCTAAAGAACCACCTCCTCTTTAACTCCCAGTCCATGTGCTTCCATTGGCAGTGATTTCCCATCAAACCTTGGGGGTGGGCATGTGACTCTGTTTTGGGCAATCAGAGCATTATGCTGTCTTAACTACAATGATTGTTTCAGGTATGGACACAGGACTAATTTGAAGTCTATGAGATGCAGTGAGATTTCTACCAAGACTGCTGAGCAAGGCAGGCACTTTTTCTATTGGGCATGAATCTAAGAGTGTACAGTCCTCTTGTAGGCAGCCTTCTTGTCACCATGCAGAGTCTGGGAATCAAAGCAACATGGATATGGCAGAGCCAAGAGAGATAAGCACTGTTGTTCAATGCCTGTCAAGTCATACATAAGAACTGTTCAGAAGATTTCTTCCGCTAATAAGTTTTACATTTGTTTAAGCCCAAATTGAAGTTGAAAGGTCTACTATCTCTGAAAAAAGAAAAATGCAAGAAAAAAAAATCCCATCTACAGAAGCCATCTGCAATAATCATGAGGTTTTCAAATATGATATCGGACTATATCACTTCTTTCTAGGCCGCCTCAATTATCTTACCTATAAAATAGGTTTGGTTATATAACTTTTAAGGTGTTTCTCTGTCCAACACTGCATGCAGTGTTGAGTTTAATGCAGATACATTTTTTGCAGTCACATAAGCTGAAAATGCCTCCTCAACACCCATTTGCACTTCCCCAAAGTTGTCTTCATTCATCTCTAAGCAGAGAACTTTCAATGTAGCCAAGACCCATTAGGGAGATTCATAGCTAAAGGGAAACTTTCAAATGACTTCCCAACTATCCTCCTTTCAGGAGAAGTTCATGAGAACCCAGAGCTGACTATACATCCTCTTCCCTTCACAGTAAGGAAGATTGTTACATGAAAAATTCATTAGTGCTTTGGGTCTGAAATGCTTAGTTCCTCTGCCACAGAGGGTTCATAACTCCCACTGAAAAGAGAGTGGATTTAATCTGCTCAGAAGAATTCACCTCTGAATACTCAATCTTGCCAAAGCATATACATTTGCTTCTTTGTGACATTCTCCATAGCATTACCTTCGCTTTCCTTTTGTTTGTAGCAATAAGAACATGGAGTAGTTATTAACAGATGGTGCAAAATAGGGATTCATTTGAGTTATATGGCATCATCCACAGAGCGGAATTTAAAGTCATGAGCTTATATTTTCATGCATAGCAATAGTGCGGTGGGTTATACCTCCCTAGTGCATTTGGAAGCGAGAAAAAAACGATCTCCTTTATGATTCAGGCGTGATGGAAATCCTCCCTATACTTGCTTAATGCAGTCATGCCTCATAGTTTTCAGACAGCACATTCCATTTGATTCAATTCCTTCAGCATTACTGAGCTCTGTTTTAGATGCTGCAAATATAAACATGAAAAAGATGTGATTCCAGTCCTCATGAAACTCAAAATTTTGTAGTGGAGAGAGGCAAGTACAAGAGTCCAGCATAGCGAGTACAAGGAAAAGGGCCTGTGAAAGCATAGGCATTGTACAGAGAAGGGAATGATGAACTACGGTGGAAAGAACTGGAAGAAACAATACCTGGGACTGATTCTGAAAAATGAGGTGGAATAAATGAACGTGGCAGAGGCTATTATTGTACTCCCAGGAGAGAGCCCAGCACCTGCAAAGACATAGAGACATGATGCAGGTTAGCATTTTGCTGATGGTAAGTGGTTCGTTGGCAGCAGGGTAAAGTGCCAAGAGAGGGGCTGTGATAGGAGAGGAGGCTGAAAAGACTCGAGTCCAGGAGGAGAAATAGGAGGCAACTTTGATGCAATAGTCTAGAGAAAGGCCTGAACGACAGCAGTTGTGGTAGGAATGGGAACTGGAGGCATCAGAGACACATTAGGAAGTAGGGCTCGAAGGGCTGGGTGACTAATTAGTCTGCGGGGTTGGAGGTGATAGAGCAAGTAGAGCCAAAGAAGCCTTGTAGATCTGTCTTAAAAAGCAGTCAGACTTGCAACATGCCTTCCTTGAGCACACATTTTCATCTGCTTTGGGCTCTGCAACCAACTCAGCAGGGCTCCTCTTTTTCTGTAGAATTGGCCCATCATCATTTCAGGAACTGTAATTTTCAAATAAAATATTTGAAGTGTAATTTTCAAATGAAATATTCAGAAGCCTTCTTAACCTTACACCTCAACCAAGTTTCCTAAGTTTATTAAAATAAAATAGGTTTGCTAATTGTATTAAAACAGGTGAAAATTTCCATCCCCATCTGCCTGACTCCTGTATCTGTATGTTATTTTACTTGGAACTTGGGTGAGGAAGAGAGGAGTACTCCTCATAAGCTTCTTCCAACACCAAAAGCCGAGTCCAGATTTCCTTTCTCTACCACACTCAGCCTTCTCTTCATTCACTTATTTAAAGAATGAAAATGTTATTGAAGTAAAAATTGAGCTCTTTAGTACTGTTGTGTTTCCCCTTCTGCACTTGGGCTCCCTGGCACACACCCTCTCATTTCCAAAGCATTTCATTCTCCTCTGACTTGGCATAACTTCATACAGGACCCCTGAGTTTGTAGAATTCACTCTGTAATGAGCGACTTGGCTGGTGTTTCCTGTTCCTCAGCCAACCATCTCATAGATGTTTACTTGGAATGAGCCTTTTCTCAATTTTCCACAATTAATAAGGTTTGGCCACATAGTGGGCATCAAAAATAAAAAGATTCCAAATTATTCCATTATTGTCTGAGGGAATTAAAATTACTTTCCAGCTGGGTGAAATGATTTCTGAGGGTTTTCTAACAGGGTTTAGTTGAATATGTCTTGAAACTGATGATAAACCTACTAAGTTTAATGATCATTCAATATGTCTTTAAACTTAAAACTACTTCTCTAACCATGTCAAATTCACGCAACTCTTGACTATTGTAGAAAATAATCCAGAGATCCCTGCCAACAGAATTCTATGCATTTAGACTTCTCTTGCTGTTTTTTACTCTACGGGCTTAAACCATAAAATTCAGATTTCTATCATCACAAGTTGATTTTTACCCAGTGCCCAAGGATTGGGGATTAAGTGAATATTTTCAGAGTTTCTAATATATACTTTATTTTTAGTTTGAAATACGTTATCTTATTCAGTTTTCACATACATCTTTTAAAGGTAAAGAAAGCAAAGCTCTGAGAGGTTAGGTGATTTGCCTGAGATAGCACAAGCTAGTAAGTTGTAATGTAGTAACTGGGAACTAGGGCTTCAAAACCCATATTCTTTGCAAATAATAAAATTCTGCCCTCAAAACAATTTTTTCTGGTCTAAAATGTGAAATGTGCAATGATGCAGCAATGGGTTTAAATTCTCAGGAGGCCTCCATTGTAAATTGTGCATTATGACATTAAAAGTGGGCAACCATATAAATGAACAGCTTTTTATAGAAGGAGAGAAATGTAAGAGGAGTCAAATCACATTCAGTTATAAGCATGAAAAAAATTACCCATTCCATATTTAGGAAAATGGTACCATTTTAGACAATTCAGGACATCTCTATATCCAAAACTGGAAAAAACCTTTTTATTATAATGAATTTGTTTATGGAACTTGAGGTACATCAGAGAAACATGCATAATATTTTATGTGTGTCAGCTCAGAGAGAGTGTAATCACTGAGTTTAAGTCAATAATGATAATGAAACGCTGTAGCATCTTTCTATGTCAATAAAAATAATGATTCCCTTGAACATATATATGGCTATTCATTTAACAAAGTACTTCCATTAATGTAGGTTTATTTGATCATCACAACAGTGCTAGCAGGAATTAACATCTTGCTTTTAGCAAAAACAAAATTGAGACTTTTAGAGGTCAAATGCTATATTTGGGCCACAGCAGGTAACTAGCAATACTGGAGTTGGTGTCTTGGGTTTTGACTCCTGAGCTCTCCCCTCTAGCACCTACTGCTTCCAGAAAATTAGTTTTCCAACTCGTTCGACTCTTTAAAGAGCATTTGGACTCTGTTAGATCATTTTATAGTCCTAGAATGATGTGAGTCTCTGAAGTTGTCTGATGAATAACATTTCTCTTCCCCACTCAGGTTCTAAACAGATTGATGAAGGAAAAAAGATACCTTGACTAATAAAGCACTAAACTCCCCCTTCATTACTGAAAAATACAGAGCTGGAGTGTGTATCTTGGAGTGGGCCTGCTGTCTAAACTTCAGGATTAGACTAAATTACCCACAGGGTTATAGGTCACCTCCATAGGGGCAGACATCCCAGGCTGGGAAGAGTCTGCCCCTGAAGAAGGAGTGGTAGAATGTGATGTCAGAAAGCACACTTTTGGGGAGAGGAACGGACGGGCTGAGCTGATCATGCCTGATTTGATTTATGTTTCCAGAATTTACCAGTAAGTAAAATCCCTCCGCCTCCTTTGGGGAAGAAAGAGTAAAAGGGTCGAGCCTATTATAGCTGGTAAAGCTCCAAATCTTTATAAGAAATGTCATATGTAGGGAGAAAGAAGTAAAGCCTGGCAGTCCTGTATGTTGTTCACTCATTCATTTTTTATTTATTTGCTTATTTTTTTGAAACGGAGTCTCGCTCTGTCACCAGGCTGCAGTGCGATGGAGCAATCTCGGCTCACTGCAACCTCTGACTCTCTGATTCAAGCGATTCTCCTGCCTCAGCCTCCCTAGTAGCTGGGATTACAGGCATGAGCCACCATACCCAGTTAATTTTTATATTTTTAGGAGAGACGAGGTTTCACCATATTGGCCAGAACGGTCTTGATCTCCTGACCTTGTGATCCACTCGCCTTGGCCTCCCAGAGTGCTGCCATTACAGGCGTGAGCCACCGCACTGGGCCCACTGATTCATTCTTTTATGTATCTGTCCAGTGTTTACTGAGTGCTTCCTCTGTGCCAGGCACTGGTGACACCGAGGCAAATGATGCCATGACAGTGCTTGTCTTCCAGGAGGTTAATTTCCAGTCAGCAATATAAACACTATTAACAAGTAGACAGTCAACCAGACGATCTCCCCAACTAACACAGGCTATCAAACAAATGATGCCTGCTATTGTAATAGAGTGACTGGGGAGGTGCCTGCTTCGTCACCTTTCTCTTGTCCCTCAATGCCAGGTGGACAGGACAGCAGAATGGGCCCAGTGTGGTTGCATGTCCTGTGTTGCATGTCATGTGTGAATCAATTTCTCCAAGCCTAAATTTTTCTTGTCCTCAGCTACCTCTCTTCACAACCTCCAATAATGAGACTCAGCCTCGTCCCCAGATACTGAGATTAAATTGTTAAACATTCAGATTCTCAGTACCCATGCTACATCCTCCCCACAGGAGTATCTGAGACCATGGTCCCAGAATCAGAATCTGCATCCTTGACAAGTCCCACAGCTAACACAGGTGATTCTTGGATCACATGTTGCACAGAGTTGCTCCAGGGACGTAAGCAGCTCCAACCCCAATTGGGCATCAAACCTTTTAAAGTAAAAGTGTCACCTTTTCGTAGTTTTGATATTTGTGGAAATCCTGGCTCTGCAGCTGTGTAGCCTTTCGAATATTGCTCAAATTTGCTTTGCCTAAATTTTCTTTGCGTAAGTTTTGTCTAAGTTTCTTTGCCTAAGACCTTATCTCTCAAGATTGGTTTATCTATTAAAAAAAAATATTCATGAAATGGCCAAGTGACTAGAGTCTCATAGGTACATACAAATATATGACATGTCAAAGAAGAAATGGATGAATATATTTATGGCATGCCTTCAAAACCTTGTTCCATTTATGGAGCCTTCTTTTATTTCTGTGCCTGAGTTTTTCTTAGTGACAGTCTAACATTCCAGAACTTCATGAACCAATGGCCCAGTTTTTGGACCCTAACCAAGGCCTCGACCTCAAACTAATCACTGACTCTGTTAACTGCTTACAGACGCCTCATCCCAGTACTAGCCAGGAGCCAGTATACCATCTCCCACTTGGTCAGTGTTGGCATCGCTTTTTGGGGAATGGCTTCTTAGAAGAACTTATACCATTTTCACAGTCTACATGCTGAAGTTTGAAAATGTATATATTCACTATTGTAGCGTGTACACCATGAGGCTCAACGTTTTGCTCTTAGTGTTTGTTTGGCTTAGAAATATAACACCAGCACTCAGGGAACATCAGTGCCCAGAGGCAACTGTTTTCATTCTGTGTTGAAGCCTGTGCATGACTCAGGTCTTTGACCTGTGAGAAAATGCATAACAGAAAGCACTTGGTTCAACTGTCATGAAAATGGGTTGGAAAATGAAAAAAGAAAATCTTGGTCAGTGCTACAGAAAAATTTAAAAAGTTAAAAAAATACTTCAGAAAACCACAGCGGCCAGAGTGCTAAAAAATGTGTGTTTTTAAGAGTTCTAGAAAAGGATTTTAGGAAGAAGTTTTTGAGAAGAATAAACAACATAGTCCCTTTACCAAGAATGCTTTATCATCTAGGTCATGATCGTTTTCTTACTGAATGTGTCCTTTATGTTTCCTCTCTAAAATCATTAAACTTTATTTATTAAGAGTTGGTGAGGGGCTGGGCACAGTGGCTCATGCCTGTAATCCCAGAGGCTGAGGCGGGCGGATCATGAGGTCAGGAAATCGAGACCATCCTGGTCAACATGGTGAAACCCCGTCTCTATTAAAAATACAAAAAAATTAGCCGGACATGGTGGCAGGCACCTGTAGTCCCAGCTACTCGGGAGGCTGAGGCAGGAGAGTGGCATGAACCCAGGAGGCGGAGCTTGCAGTGAGCTGAGATTTAGCCACGGCAGTCCAGCCTGGGTGACAGAGCGAGACTGTCTCAAAAAAAAAAAAAATTGATGAGGTACAAAGACTAAGAAGACAGGTTCTGAAGAGAGAATATGAGTTAATTACAGAGAGACCTTGGGCAAGCCATTTATCCTGTACCAACTTCAATTCTCTCATCTGTAAAAGGGGAGTCATAGTAAATAGGACACAAGGTCCTGGTTGCTTACAGGAGGAGATAGACATACAACAGTTGGAACAATTGCTTCTTCAGAGTGATAGACATACAACAGTTGGCAGAGTGGCTTCCTCAGAGCGAGGGCTCAATACGTGTTTGCTACCATCATAATCACCTGCTCTTCAATTCTTTGCGGTTGGGTTACACCCACTTCTCAGAGTCCCCTGGAGAGGGTAGATAGTAACATATTTCCTTCCGAGATAATTCAGGTTGATGACTAATTACATGTCATGTATCAGAAAGCTGCTTCCTGCGCTTCTGATATAAAAGATCACCTTTGCCTCCAATAGTCTCTCCTTGCCCCTTACTTTTATTTATTTTTCCCCATAGCACTTGTCACTCATCGTCACATTATGTAATTATTTGTCTTTTTTCTGTATCCCCACCCATAAATGTGTAAGTTTCATGAAGGCAGGGACTTGTTTCACTCACTGCTCTTTTTCCAGGGTGTGACTCATGGTAAGCACTTAAAGAATATTTGAAAGTGAAGGAAAGAACAATCTGTGTGTCTTGAAGACACAAAAGGAATGGTAAGCACTGCTCATCGTAGTTACATTATTATTTAACATGAAAGTAAAATTGGAATCAACTGGGCTAAGAGTAGTAAGGGATACTTTTTTCTGCCTGCTCTCATTATCTGATCTTTGTATTTGCTTTGAGGTAACACATGGTACAGTCCCGTTTCATTGCTTTAGAAAGACTGCTACCTCCTTTATGCTGGAAACAAGAACTATCTCAACAGATATGAAAAATATGAGTAACCTCAAGAGGCAAAAGAGCTTTGTGATTGAGTATGCACATGCCAACACCAGACTGGCAGGTTTTGAATCCAATTTAGACACTTACCAGCACTGCGATCTTGACATACACCAGTGTTCTTATCTGAAGAAATAACTATAATCAATAATTACTTTGCAGAAAGTTTTGTAAAGATTAAAGGAGATGTTGTAGGCCCTGGTGTCTACTGTTCTATTCTTTGTGCCCAGGTACTCACTGTTTAGCTACCACTTATAAGTGAGAATATACAGTACTGGTTTTCTGTTCCTGCATTAATTCTCTTAGGTTAATGACCTCCAACTCTATTCATGTTGCTGCGAAGGACATAATCTCATTTTTTATGGCTGTATAATATTCAGTGGTGTATATGTACCACATTTTCTTTATCCAGTCTACCATTGATCGGCAAATATTCCATGTCTTTGCCATTGTGAATGTGCTATAATGAAAATACATTTTCATATGTCTTTATGGTACAATTTATATTCATTTGAGTATGTACTCAGTAATGAGATTGCTGAGCTGAACAGTAGCTCTGTTTTCTTTGAGAAATCTCCAAATGGCTTTCTGCAGTGGCTAAGCTAATTTACATTCCCACCAGTAGTGTATAAGCATTCCCTCTTCTCCACAACCTCACCAGCATCTCTTATTTTTTGACTTTTTAATTATAGCCATTCTGATATATGAGATGGTATCTTACTATGGTTTTGATTTGTATGTCTCCGTGATCAGTGATGTTGAACATTTTTTCATATGCTTGTTGACTGCATGAATATTTTCTTTTGAGAAGTGTCTGTTCATGTCCTTTTTCTATTTTTTTAATGGGGTTGTTTGTTTTTTGTTTGTTGATTCATTTAAGTTCCTTACAGATTCTGGATATTAGACCTTCGTTGGATACACAGTTTGCAAATATCTTCTCCTAATGTGTAGGCTGTCACTTTACTCTGTTGGTAACTTCTTTTGCTGTGCAAAACCCCTTTAGTTTAATTAAACCTCACTAGTCAATTTTGTTTTTGTTATAATCGATCTTGGAGCTTCATCATGAAATCTTTGCTACGGCCTATGTCAAAATTGTATTTCCTAGTTTTTCTGCTAAGGCTTTTATAGTTTTAGGCCTTACATGTAATTTTAAAATTTATCTTGAGTTGACTTTTGTATATGGTGAAAGCAAGGGGTTTAGTTTCAATATTCAGCATACGGTTAGCCAGTTATGTCACCACCATTTATTGCATAGGGAGTCCTTTCCCATTGCTTGTTTCTGCTGATTTTGTGGAAGATCAGATGCCTTTAGGCGTGTGGCTTTATTTCTGAGTTTTCTAGTCTGCTGCATTGGTCTACATATCTGTTTTGTACCAGTACCTTGCAGTCTTTGTTAGTGTAGGGATGTAGTTTAGTTTGAAGTTGGGTAGTGTGATGCTTCAGCTGTGTTCTTTTTGCTTAGGACTGTTGTGGCTATTAGGGCTCTCCTTAGGTTTCCTGTGAATTTTAGAAAAGTTTTTTTTTTTTTTTTCTAATTCTCTAAAAAATGTCATTGGCAATTTGTTAGAAACAGCATTAAAGCTGTAAACTACTTTGAGCACTATGGCCATTTGAACAATACTGATCCTTCCCACCCATGAGCATGGAACGTTTCTCCATTTGTTTGTGTTGTCTCTGATTTCTTTTAGCAGTGTTTTGTAATTCTCATTGTAGAACAATTTCACCTCTCTGCTTAGCAGTATTTCTAAATATTTTTGTGTGATTGTGTATGTGGCTGTTGTGAATGGGATTGCATTTTTGATTTGGCTCTCAAATCGGATGTTGTAGATATACAGAAATGCTACCCATTTTCATACATTGATACTGTATCCAGAAACTTTGCTGATATTGTTTGTCAGATCTAGGAGTTTGGGGGCAGACACTGTGGGGTTTTCTAGGTATAAAATGATATTGTCTGAGAAGAGGAATACTTTGACTTCCTATTTGGATGCCTTTTATGTCTTTCTCTCACCTAAGTGCTCTGGTTACAACTTCCAGTACCACGATGAATAGGAGTGGTGAGAGTGGGCATCCTCGTTTTGTTCTTGTTCTCAAGGGGAATGCTTCCAGCTTTTGCTCATTTAGTATGATGTTGGCTGTGGGTCTGTCATAGATGGCTCTTATTATTTTGAGGTATGTTCCTTCAATGACTGGTTTGTTTAGGGCTTTTTAACATCAAATGATGTTTATTTTATTTTATTTTATTTTTTTTTTTGAGATGGAGTCTCACTCTCTGGCCCAGGCTGGAGTGCAGTAGCATGATATCTGCTCACTGTAACCTCCACTTCCCGGGTTCAAGCGATTGTCCTGCCTCAGCTGCCTGAGTAGCTGGGATTACAGACATGCACCGCCACGCCCAGCTAATTTTTGTGTATTTTTAGTAGAGATGGGGTTTCACCATGTTGCCCAGGCTGGTCTTGAACTCTCAAGCTCAGGTAATCCACCACCCTCAGCCTCCCAAAGTGCTGGGATTACAGGCATGAGCCACCACACCCAGCTTGATGTTAAGTTTCATTGAAAACCTTTCCTGCATCTATTGAAATAATTATGTGGTTTTGTCTTTAGCTCTGTTTGTGTAATGAATCACATTTACTGATTTGCATACGTTGAACCAACTTTGCATCCCAAGGATAAAGCCTACTTGATTATGGTGAATTAGCTTTTTGATGTGCTGCTGGATTTGACTTGCTAGTTTATTGTTGAGGATTTTTGCATCTATATTCATCAGGGATATTGAACTGGAGTTTTCTTTCTTTTGTGTCTCTGCCTGGTTTGGGTATCAGAATGATGCTGGACTCATAGAATGAGTTAGAAAGGAGTCCTTCCCCCTCAATTCTTTGAAATAGTTTCAGTGAGATTGGTACCAGCTTTTCTTAATATATGTGGTAAAATTCCACTGTAAATTCATCTGGTCCAGGACTTTTTCTGGTTTATAGGTTTTTTATTATTGATTCAATTTTGGAACGGATTACTGGTGTGTTAAGGGTTTCAATTTCTTCCTGGATAAATATGGGGAGGTTTAATGTTTCTAGGAATTTATTAATTTCTTCTAGGTTTTCAGTTTGTGTGAAAAGTGGTGTTTGTAACCATCACTGAAGGTTTTTGGTTTTGGAATTTCTGTGGTGTCAGTGGTAATGTCTCCTTTGTTATTTCTGATTGTGTTTATTTGGATCTTCTCTCTTTTTTCTTTATTTGGCTACCAGTGGTCTATTCGTTTTATTAATTCTTTCAAAGAACCAATTTGTGGTTCTGTTGGTCTTTTGTATGTTTTCTTGCATCTCAATTTCATTCAGTTAAGCTCTGATTTTGGTTATTTCTTGTCTTTTGCTAGCTTTTGCGTTGGTTTACTCTTGTTTTACTAGTTCCTGATGGGGTGACGTTTGTCTTTAATTTGAGAGCTTACTAACTTTTTGATGTGGCCATTTACTGCTGTAAACTTTCCTCTTAACACTGTTTTATCTGTGTCCCAGAGATTCTGGTGCATTGTATTGTTGTTTTCAGTAGTTTCAAATAATATATTAATTTCTGTCTTAATTTCATTGTTTACCTAAAAGTCTTTCAGGAGCAGGTTGTTTAATTTCCATGTAATTGCATGATCTTGAGAGGTGTTTTGAAAAACATTTTAACTTTTATTTTAGGTTAGGGGTACATGTATAGGTTTGTTATATAGGTCAAATTTTGACTTGGGGGTTTGGTTTTTAGATTACTTCTTCACCTAGTCACTAAGGATAGTACACAAAAAAATTTCTTTTCAGAATCTCTCTCCCCTTCCAACTTTCTCCCTCAAGTTGGCCACACTATCTGTTGTTCCCCTCTTTATGTGCATGTGTTCTCATTATTTAGTTCCCACATGAGGACATGTGGTATGTGGATTTCTGTTCCTACATTAGTTTACTGAGGATAATGGCCTCCAGTACCCTCCATGTTCCTGCAAATGACATGATCTCATTCCTTTTTATAGCTGCATAGTATTCCATGGTATATACATACCACATTTTCTTTATCCAGTATAACAATGATGGCCGTTTAGGTGGATTCCATGTCTTTGCTATTGTGAATAGTGCTGCAATGAACATACCCATGCATGTTTCTTTATGGTAAAACAATTAATATTTCTTTGAGTATATATTCAGTAATAGAATTGCTGGGTCAAATGGTAATTCTGGTTTTAGTTCTTTGAGGAATTGCCGTGCTGCTTTCCACAATGATTGAGCTAATTTACACTCCCACCAGCAGTGTATAAGCACCTTATTCGCCCTATTCTCAGCAATCTTGCCAACATCTCTTATTTTTTTGACTTTTTAATAACAGCCATTCTGTCTGGTGTGAGATGATATCTTATTGTGACTTTGTTTTGCATTTCTTTAATGATTAGCGATATTGAACAATTATTTTGTATTCTTCTATACTGGCTATTTTGTCTGTCATCTACTGTATCATTTTATTGTGATTCTTAGCTTCCTTGAATTGGGTTCCAAGTCTCTGAATTTCAGTGATCTTTGTTCCTATCCATATCCTGAATTATATTTCTCTCATTAAGAACCCTTGCTAGAGAACTCACGTGATCATTTGAAGGAAAGAAGACACTGGCTTTTTGAGTTGCCAGAGTTCTCACATTCGATCTTCCTCATTTGTGTGGGTTGATGTTCCTTCAGTCTTTGAAGTAGTTGTCCTTTGGATGGATTGTTTTGCTTTTTTCTTCTTTAGTGCCCATGGGGCTTTGATTATGGTAAAAGGTAGTTTGGTTGAATGACTTCATTTCTAACCTGCTCCTGAGTCTTGGAGGAGCCCCATCTGTTGACTGTTTTTGTGCCCGCATTTCTTTTGTGGAGTGTTCTGGTTCATTGGGTTTCCTCAGGCTTGTCTGACAAGTTGTACCCATTGTACCCTTGCCAGGTTGGCCCTAATCTGCTGCCCATGTGCTTCCTGGGGCAACACAGGGTTGTGTTCACTTGCAGAGTTCAAGTGGAACCGGGGCGGCTGGGTTGGGAACTCTAGTGGGTATGGTCCATCTGGCTACAGTGTGTGGAGGTAGGTGGGGTTACCAATTTTCTGTCCAGGTGTTTCCAGGGCAATGGGAGGCTGCAACTCTCAGCAAATTCAGGCAGATGTAGGACTGCCAGACTAAAACCTCTAGCAGGTATTGCCTGCTTGATTATCAATGGCAGAGGTGAGTGGGGACATGCACCCTGCCATTCACGTGTGTCCTGGAGCAACAGGAGTCAGCACCCTCCAGCTGAGTTCACACAGAAATTGAGTCATTGTGTTGGCAGCTCCAGCAAGTGTTGCCTACCTGGTTATAAGTGGAGGGGGCAGGTGGAGACTCATGCTCTTCCATTAGGTTGCTTCCTATGTCAGTAGGAAGATGTGCCCTCTAGCTGAGCTCACACAGGAGGACCACTTGACCAAAGGCCCTAGCTGGCATTGCCTGCCTGGCTACCAGTGGCTGGGGCAGGTGGAGTCTCATGCTCTGCCATCGAGGTGTTTCCCATAACATCAGGAAGCTGTAACCTCCAGGTGAATTTACAAAGAAGTGAGGTTGCTGGACCAAAAGCTCTAGCAGGCATTGCCTGCCTGGCTACCAGTGGCAGGGGCAGATGGAGTGTCATGCTCTTTTATCCATTGCCCCTCATCACAACAGAAAGCTGCATCCTGCAAGTGAGTTCACACAGAAGTAAGGCTGCTGGTTTAGAAGCTCTAGCAAGCATTACTCGCCTGCACTGATGGCGAGGGCAGGTAGGGTTTTGTGCTCTGTCATCTGGGTGTGTACCATGACAACAGGAAGCTGCACCCTTCAGCTGAGCTCACACAGAAGCAGGGCCACTGGTCCGGAGGCTCTACTAGGTGTTGGTCTCCTGACTATCAGTGGTGGGGATGGATGAGGTCTTGTGCTCTGCTGTCTGGGTGTTTCCTGTGACAACAGGATGCTGTACCCTACAGTTCAGTTCACACAAATGTATGACCTCTGGGCTGGAAACTCTAGCAAGTGTTGCCTCTTGCTACCAGTGGCAGAGGTTGAAGGGGTGGTCAGCCAAGTTCAGGACAAAGCAGGACTACTGAGCCAGAAGTTGGTGCTGAGCCCTGGCCAGCAAGCAGTGGTGGAGTAATATTACTGCCCTCTGGTACCACAACTGTGGCCACTATTGGGGTTGTGGCACTGGTGCTCATCTGCTCTAAGACCCAAGGCCTGTGGAGGTCCCCTTGGACTTGAAAGTTGCCCTCATGAAATATCCAGGTGTCTCTGCCTCAGTCTAGAAGCAGGGTGGGAGGGTGCAGGAGGATCCAGGGTGATTCTCCCATTCCCAGTCATGTGCAGGCTGCTGTGGAGAGCAACAATCCTCCTGGGGGCTCTCACTTACTCACCCTTTCCCATGTTGAAGAGGTTCTCCTGACTCCATACTGAGCCCAGGTGGGCTGGGGCCCAGCTTTGCTCCTCTCTACTCTCTGCGTTGCCCTGCTGCTCTGATGAATCTCCACACGGTTTTATAGATAATCAGCCTGCAGGGTCCATGTTCACTAGCCCTTTTGCTTCCTCTCTGTGAGAGCGGTGCGAATGAGCTGTTTCTAGTCTGCCATCTAGGCCCTGCCTTCAATAGATCTTCACATTTTTAATTTCTATTTTTTATTGTCCTGCGATCCAAGAGTATGGCTGGTATGATTTTGTTTTGTTTTTGAATTTGTTGAGAATTGTTTTATGACTGAGCAGGTAGTCAATTTAAGAGAATATGTCATGTGCAGATGAGAAGAATGTATATTCTATTATTTGGTAGAGTGTTCTGTACATGTCTGTTAGGTCTATTTGGTCAAGTGTCAAGTTTCAGTCCCAAATATCTTTGTTAATTTTCTGCATCAATGATCTATCTAATATTGTCAGTGTGGTTTTGAAATATTCCAGTATTATTGTGTAGTGATCTAAGTTTCTTCCTAGGTCTCTAATAACTCGTTCTCCATTGTTGGGTGAATATACATTTAGGATAGTTAAGTCTTTTTCTTGAATTGAAAGCTTTGTCATTATGTAATGCCATGCTTTGGCTTTTTTTGATCATTGCTTCTTTCAAGTCTGTTTTGTCTGAAATTAAAATAGCTATCCCTGGTCTTTTTTGCTTTCTATTTGCTTGGTATACTTTCCTCCATCTCTTTAGTTTGAGTGTATGTATGTCTTTGCTTGTGAAGTGGATCTCTTGAATAGAGCATATAGTTTGTTCTTGCACCTTCATCCAACTTGCCACTCTGTGCCTTGTAAGTGTGATGTTTGGCCTATTTATGTTTGAGATTAATATTGATATAAACAGATTTGATCCTGTCATCATGATATTTGCTGGTTGTTCTGTAGACTTGATTTTGTAATTACTTTATAGTGTCAGTGGTCTATGTACTTAAGTGTGTTTTTGTGGTGGCTAGTAATGGTCTTTTGTTTTCATGTTTAGCACTCCCTTAAGGACCTCTTGTAAGCCAGGCCTGGTAGTAGTACTTTCCCCTAGAATTTGCTTGTTTGAAAAGGAATATTTTTGAGATGGAATCTCTTTTTTTTTTGAGATGGAATCTCGCTCTGTCCCCCAGGCTGGAGTGCAGTGGCGTGATCTCGGCTCACTGCAAGCTCCGCCTCCCAGGTTCATGCCATTCTCCTGCCTCAGCCTCCCCAGTAGCTGGGACTACAAGTGCCCGCCACTACGCCCGGCTAATTTTTTGTATTTTTAGTAGAGACGGGGTTTCACTGTGTTAGCCAGGATGGTCTCGATCTCCAGACCTCGTGATCCACCCGCCTCGGCCTCCCAAAGTGCTGGGATTACAGGTGTGAGCCACCGCGCCCGGCCATGACAAGGATTTTATTTCTTCTTCACTTATGAATCAGTTTGGATAGATATGAAATTATTAGTTAGAATTTCTTTTCTTTAAGAAAGCTGAATATAGGTCCCCAACCTCTTCTAGCTTGTAGGATTTCTGCTGGCAGGTCCACTGTTAGCCTGATGGGATTCTCTTTGTAGGTGATCTGTCCCTTCTCTCTAGCTGCCTTTAATATTTTTTCGTTTGAGTTTACCTTGGAGAATATGATGACTGTGTGGAAAATTTTCTTGTATCTCTCACAGGGGTTCTCTGAATTTCCTGAATTTAAATGTTGACCTCTCTAGTGATGTTGGGGAAATTTTCAGGAACAATATCCTCAAATATGATTTCCAAGTTGCTTTCTCTTTAACTCTTTCTTTCAGGGATGCCAATAAGTCATAGGTTTGGTCATTTTACATAACCCCATATTTCTGAGAGGTTTCATTCATTTTTAAATTCTTTCTTTATTATTGTCTGTTGAGTTGACTTGAAGAACCAGTATTTGAGCTCTGAGATTCTTTCCTCAGCTTGGTATATTCTGCTGTTAATACTTCCAGTTGTATTATAAAATTTTTATAGTGAGATTATGAAATTTTTATAGTGAGTTTTTCAGCTTCATGAGATCAGTTGGTTCTTTCTTAAAATGGCTATTTTCTCTTTCATCTCCTGTATCCTTAGATTCCCTGGATTGAATTTCACCTTTCTTTTGAATCTCAATGATCTTCGTTGTGATCCAGATGCTGAATTCTTTGTCTGTCGTTTTAGCTACTTCAGATTGGCTAAGAACCATTGGTAGAGAGGTACTGCAGTCATTTGGAGGTAAGACGACACTCTGGCATTTTGAATTGCCAGAGTTCTTGTGCTGGTTCTTTCTTATCTGTGTGGACTGACATTCTTTTAATGTTTGAAGTTTCTGTCCTTTGGATGGGGACTTTTGCTTTTATATTCTTTGATGCCTTTGAGAGTTCGACTGTGGTATAAGCTGGGTTCATTCAGGTGACTTTGTTTCTGGACAATTTCAGTGGACCAAGACTCAGCTCAGTACAGCCGGGCTGTGTGCTTTACTCCAAGGGACTGGGTCCAGACCCACAGTTTTGTTCTCTGGCCCCTTGAGGTTAAGCACCTGCTCTTCTGTAAAGCGTATGGTGTTCCCAGTCCACTGGCAACAACACTTTCATGGGCTGGCAGGGTTGGGGGTTGGGCAGCAAAGGCTCTTCATTGGGGTAGTGGCAGTGGGTTCCACACATGTGCATGAAAGGCATTTTAGATGCAATGAAATTGTATAGGTTCCCATGGAAAGCTATAGGGAGTACATTGGAGAATACAATGTTATTCTTAAAATATTTAGACATAATTTACCCTTCAGAGAATGATTCCTGCGATGTGATAAATGTAATGCAATGAATTAAATCTTCAAAGACTATTCTAGCTTAATATATTTAACTATGTGCTACTACATGACTTTTAGGCTCACAGTTGCAGGAGTAATTATCTTTGGTACTAATAATGAATATGTACTTTTGAATGAATTAGTAGCAGATGTTGGTGAGAATGTGGAGACAAAGGAATGCTTATACATGACTGGTGGTAGTATGTATATTGGCACAACCTCTATGAAAACAGTATGGAGATTTCTGAAACAACTAAAAATAGAACTAGCATTTCATCCAGCAACCCCACTACTGAGTATCTAACCAAAGAAAAAAGTCATTATGTAAAAAATATATATGCATTTGTATGTTCATGGCACACTATTCACAATTGCAGAGATATTGAATCCACCTAAGTATACATCAATGGATGACTGGATAAAGAAAATGTAGCATATATACATAATGGAACACTACTCAGCCACAAAGGGAATAAAATGTCTTTCGCAGCAACATGGATGGAACTGGAAGCCATTACCTTAAGTGAAACAACTCAGAAAGAGAAGGTCAAATACCACATTTTCACACTTATCGGTGGAAGCTAAATAATGTATACTCATGGACATAGAGTATGGAATGACAAACATTGGAGACTCAGAGAGTGGGTGGGTAGGAGCAGGATGAGGATGAGAAATTACCTAATGGGTATACCGTATACTATTTGGGTGATGGTTACACTAGAAGTCCAGGCTTCACCACCATGCAATATATCCATGTAACAAAACTGCACTTGTACCACTTAAATTTGTACAGAAAAAGAAAAATAATATAAACCATGGTTTATCTTTATAATCTGAGCACTTTCTGGTTCAAGAAGAAACATGGGTTCTATCTTTTATTTATTTATTTTTTGAGATTCCATGACTTGGATCCTTCAACCTATCAAACTCTATTCCTGTCCCTTCTTAGTTATATATCTTCTCTATAGTGACCCTCATATATATCTAAGAATTAAATGAGGAACTACTAAAAATTATGCTGGGGCAATATGTACAAATGGGATTATCCCAGGAAAATAGAATGTATGTTAACCCATATTGTGTCAGTTGGAATAATTTGTCTAGTTAGTTATCCAAACACCTACCCCAGTCCGCTCTGGTACCTTTTCTTATATTGTGTTTTCCCCTTTCCCTGTTAGGGGCCCATTTTCTACTCCATATGTTTGTATACTGAAAGAACCACAATTTGACTCTAATTTAGTCTCTACTGGACAGGTGTTCAAATTCTGACTCCACAGTCAATTATTTTTTCAACATTGCCTCTTCGGTAATAAAGTGTTTTTGTATCACTTTATTTACTATGTTTTTGTCTCTATAACTAAATGACAAACATTTGAGGTAAAACCATTTTTTTAAAACATCTCCACAACATTTATCTTAATGGTGTATACATTAGGCAGATATATAATTTATATCTTTATGAAATTGTGTGTAAATTAAAGTCCTCTTATAGTAATTTTTGCAGTTTATCTGGATTAGAAGCAGGATTAAAATAAAACAAACATAGTGGTAATTTTCATAACGTCATCTTCTGGGCATATGATCATTGCTGATGATAAAGTCTTTTCACAGCGAGGTAAGTACTATCATTCCATTTGATGAATATAGCAATTGAGGCTCAGAGAGGCTTACTGGTGTCATGAGAGACTATAGAATAGTGATAAACAAAAACATTTTAAGGCAGAAACTGTGTCTATTAAGTATACCTTTGGAAACTTCTCTTCTCTAATGCTCTGAAATGTACAATCACATAAGAAATAACAAAGTGGCATTTTTAAGGAAAAAATCAACCGCTATAAAAATAGAATTTAAAGTTCAGCTGTGATTTATATATAACCCTGGAGCTTTCCATCAAATTTTTCTTCAGAGGAATTCAGTTGTGTATTTTAACAAACCGGTTTCTGCTGTAAAATAATATACAAGCAGATTTTCTTTATCAAGCACTTGTTAATAAATCCACTGATAATAATTTGTTCATCTAAAACAATATATTATTTGAAAGTAAAAATAGCTTTTCGTTTAGTAGTAATGCTTGCAAACTCCCAAGAAAAATGTATTTTTTCAAAATTTTAGTTTGGGGCCGGGCGCGGTGGCTCAAGCCTGTAATCCCAGCACTTTGGGAGGCCGAGACGGGCGGATCACGAGGTCAGGAGATCGAGACCATCCTGGCTAACACGGTGACTCCCCGTCTCTACTAAAAAAATACAAAAAACTAGCCGGGCGAGGTGGCGGGCGCCTGTAGTCCCAGCTACTCGGGAGGCTGAGGCAGGAGAATGGCGTAAACCCAGGAGGCGGAGCTTGCAGTGAGCCGAGATCCGGCCACTGCACTCCAGCCCAGGCAACAGAGCAAGACTCCGTCTCAAAAAAAAAAAAAAAAAAAAAAAAAATTTTAAGGCCGGGCGCGGTGGCTCAAGCCTGTAATCCCAGCACTTTGGGAGGCCGAGACGGGCGGATCACGAGATCAGGAGATCGAGACCATCCTGGCTAACACGGTGACTCCAGCCCGGGCGACAGAGCGAGACTCCGCCTCAAAAAAAATAAAAATAAAAAAAAAATAAAATAAAATAAAAATTTTAGTTTGGAAATAAAATGTAGAAATAATACAGATTTTTCAGTAATTAACATCTTATCATTTATTATGAGGCACTTGTGTCCACAGTTTGGAAAAATGGACATAAAATGTCATAAAAGGTAAAACAAAAATACAAATAAAAATAAATGTGGAGGAAAGAGTTTTGAGAAGAGCCAAAGGATGACACCACAGGGACCTGAGTTAATGACATGTCAACACCAGCCATCTGGAGTGAGTCTGAGTATGGAAAGTGGAGTGCTCTGTAAATAGACAACATTGGCATCTGATAGCCAAGTGGGAGCACAGAATGGAATAACAGAATCATAGACATGGGAAAGTGACCATAATGCTAAAGGTCCCAAAGTTCTCATAGTCACAGCCCTTGCTCTCGGCAGGTAATTTCTCCTCCAACTCTACCTGGACCCTGCCTTAACAAAGGCCATGACCTTGTTTCCCAGACTGCAGAAACCATCAGAAACCCGGATGCTGTTCCAGCACAATGCCAGATGCCATGCAGATGAAAGATGATTCCTAGCACTGCAGCCTATGCCTGACTAACGAGCATGGGAGCATGTCCTTGGTCTTTCCCAAGGCTAATCCTATAGTCTGTTGTCTCTTAGTTCACAGTATCTTAAATGTGAGCACAATTTCTTGCTGTCAGTAAACCAAAGACACTCACACTACCACACTCATGTTGAATCTCATGACGTGAGAATCTCCTCCTAATTTCTACTTGGAAGAAAAATAAAGTACTACCATCTCCTGAAAGTTAGATTTCCTTGGTTTAACTCCTGATTGTACCGTGGTCTATGTTGGCCTGTGACCACCCCCACAGCACTCTCCTGCATAACTGACACTGTGTATGTGAATGTTGGGCTTACTCCGATGTCTTCTCTGAAGGCTTTTAGGGTAATATGGAATATTCAAAAGTAATATGGACTGTAACTTTGCACCATCAGTTACTTGAGGGCCATCAAGTTCTTAGAGAAGTAAAATGAGAGCTCAGAAGGCAAATCCCAGTGATATGGGAAATGAGATTTCCCTCTGTCCTCTGTGTATCAATCTCCTGTGTCTAGACATTATGGAGGGTGGGTGGTGAAATTGTAATACCGGATCAGGATGCTACAATGGTATCTAGCTCCTGGTGGCAGGTTTGGGGCAAAGAACTGAGAGCATCTCAAAATTATCAATGGCCAATTTCTCTTGGAAGCCTAATTAATTAGCTTCACGTGGTTTACTGTTTATTATCTACTGAAACATGTAAAAGAAATTCTATGTGCTCAAATTTTGCTTTAGCTAAGATTCAAAGCATAATATGGAAGGATAAAGGCAGTAACAAGCATGCAAAGAGGAATAATGGCCCTTTTTCTTCCTTCTACACTTAAATCCCAAAGATAAAATAGCGGTGACAGCAGCGATTAGTAAGAGATCACCACAGAGGCTCCAGGTGAATAGGTGTCTTTCTTCATGTGGAGAAATGTTTTTAGCACCAATCCTGAAAGATCTAGCGTTTCTCTTTTTACCCACAAGATTGATTTTCCTTTCACTTGATTAACTTGAACTTAGATTAAGTTGATAAGTTACAAAAATATTTTGAAGAACTGAAGTATATTGGTGGCTTTCTAATGTTTTGTTGAAGGTTTATAATGTATAACAGTCTTTAAGGGACAATAAAGATTGATAAAACAAACAATAAAAATCTAAAAATGCAAATGTTTATTAAAATCTAAATCCTAATGATGCCATTCAAAGATGTTCAAATATAGGAATAATTTATATTTGCTTATGATGCTTTTTTGTCTGCATATGAGGGTTTTATATAATTGAAACTATTGCACAGATACAAGTTTGCATTTTTTATTTCCTCATTTGACATTATGAGTTTCTGTTTTGACACAGTGTTTTCTATACCTATTCTTTTTAAAGCCTGAATATTACAATAAATAGACACACAGATTAATAGTACAAGTAATGTTTGCCTTCAGCAACATTACATACAATGTAAATGTGTACATTTCACTCTGGGAAAGTAGGATCCAAATAGCGTCGGAAAGACTTTTGCTAGAATGACCTTTAATTTGTTCAGAAGGAAAATCATGTTTAGAAAGAGGGAACAAAGCCAAAAAAACAAACTAGTGCTGAAGAAAGAACTGGAAGGTAACTCCATCTAGAACCCACATTGGAACCTGAGGTTGGTGAAATAACAGAGTGGCCAAAACAACTTTCTCCCTGGTCTCAGGAGGTCTCAGGCCCTTGGGGAAGAGACAGACTGGTGCTGGCCTTTGTGGCGTGGCATGCACAGTGTAATATACAGCATGGCCTCAAACACACTTATTTAATAGTTACACGTTCATTTTCAAGGGCATTAGAAAAATGTTACCAATATGTCACACATATATAATTTTAGGGATATTATTACTCAGCACAATGCAAATAATTAAAAGTGAGCTGATTTAAAGTAAATTTATAGTAAAAATTATTAATCACTACTCCATTGTTACCCTGATGTGATAAATAATAAAAAAAGGTAAATGAATGAATCAAGATTGAAAACTTGGAATAACAAGCGAGTCAGGAATTCAGAATTGAATTTCAGCTCTACGCTAATTAGCTATATTCACTTGGCTGATTAGTCACCTGAGGCTTCAGTTTGGTTATTAATATAACACAAATATTTTTGCTAGATGATCTCTAAGGTCCTCTCTACCATTATGACTTAGAGAAAAATAAAAGGTATTTTTGGGGAAAAGTAGTCTTTTTTTCCTTAAAAACAATGATCTGAATGTGCTCTATATAACCGTGCTTTGTCCAGCAGAACATTTGATTAGCTGCATTTTCTCTTGATTGCCCTGTTAACTTCTGAGAGTACTGAATGTCACAGAATCTACAATTTCACCATTCCCTCTGCATTTAATGGATAATATTTTCAGGTTTTTACCATACTCCCAAGCCATGGCACAACTTGTAATCAAATTGATGAAAAACAACCAGGAGAAAAAAAATCTAAAGCAGCTGGAGGAAAAAAAGACATGGTGCATCTAGAGAAACAAGAATAAGAATTCCACTGACTTATCAGAAACAATGCAAATCAGAAGATGATGGAAGTGAATGACATATATATATATATATTTTTTTGAGATGGAGTCTTGCTTTGTCACCAGGCTGGAGTGCAGTGGCACCATCTTAGCTCACTCCAATCTCCGCCTCCCAGGTTCAAGCGTTTCTCCTGCCTCAGCCTCCTGAGTTGCTGGGATTACAGGTGCACACTGCTACACCCAGCTAATTTTTGTAATTTTAGTAGAGACGGAGTTTCATCATGTTGGCCAGGATGATCTCCATCTCCTGACCTAGTGATCTGCCCATCTTGGTCTCCCAAAGTGCTGGGATTACAAGCATGAGCCACCATGCCTGGCCCATGAATGGCATTTTTAAAGTGCAAAAATAAAAATAAAATTTTTATCCTAGAATTGTATATGTCAGAAAAAGATCCTTCAAAGCCAAAGGCAAAATAAAGATATTCACAGGCAGACATGGGCTGAATTTGTCACCAACGGATCTTTACTACAAGAAGTATGAAAGTTTCTCAAAATGAAGGAAAATGAAGATGAAAAATTCAAGAGTGTGGGTGGGGGTGGATGGGAAAATGGAACATGTTGATCAGAAGGCACTAGAGGAATAAGCTTTAGTGATCTATTGCACAGAACAGTAAGTAGAATAAATAATAATGCATTGTACACTTGAAAATTGTTAAAAGAGTAGGTTTTAAATGTTTTCAACTGAAAAATGGCATGTGAGGTGATAGGTTTATTAAGTAGCTTGAATTATTCACATTGTGATCATATATCAAAACATCACGTTGTATAAGTACATATATTATTTGTCAATTAATAAAAACTGCTATTCTTATTAAAAGATAGAATCACCAAAAGAATTTAGAGAATTAGAAATGGTAAGTATATGGATAAAATAAATAGAGAAAGGGTTAATAATTACCTATTTTTAAAACCTTTCATATTCTATCTCAATTTTTAATAATCATGACCTCAGACTAGATTATTTCTCAGTGAATAAATTGTGATTGATCTCCATCTTCTTATCTAATGGGGGTTTTATATATTTGCAATACTCTCAGCTAATTTATTTTCTAATAACTAGGTCTAGTGGAAATGTTTCGCTGAGTATGAGAAAGGGGAAGATGGGTGACTTAAAGATATATCTAATTAGTAAGCTCCTGGCTGTGTTCTTATATAATTTTTCCTATAATACAAATAGGTGGGCATCATAACTCCATGTTAGAGATGAGATATTAGACTCAGAAAGGTTAAGCAATATGTCCAAGATATAGTTCTTTCTTTCTCATTTGGTTCTTGAGTCCCAAGACTGGAAGTGGGATTGCAATGTTGTATGATATGTGGAACATAGAGAATTAAGCTCCATGTAATTACTTGATTATTTCTATGGAACATATAGAATTATGATCCATGCAATTATTTGCTTCTTCCTATAATATACTGAACTCATTTAATTTCAACTTCTTTCGAATGCCTTCATATCTGATTCAATAGATAATCCTCCTTTTTCCTTCTCCATTTTCAAAATTTATTGGCTGTTTTATATACGTACTTTGTTTATAATCAGTTATTTTAGTTACACATGTGCACACACATCAAATCCACTATGATTTTGTTTGAAATTTCATTATGTTTATTTATGCTCTTGGGACAAAATGATTTCTTTATATGTTTGTTTTTTCATACCCATAAATATGGTCTCTAGCTCTATTAATTTAGATCTTTGGACTGAAGTAGTATCGGGGCATTTAGGAATAGGTGAATTAAATTAGTCTAGGAATGGAGTCATTCTTCTGTAAGTGGAAACATTCTGGGGGAGAAATTTCCTTTAAATGACATCTGGGCACTGACTCTGCTTTCCTTCCTGGGTTAAAATGTGGCCTAGAGAGAATTTGATGTTAGTAAAGACTAAACACAGGTGCAGAGATGTTAGTGAAGGTGAACATTACCTTATGGTGTAAGACTGAGAGTGCAAAAATGCAAAGGTGTACCAAGGTTTCCTTTTTTTTTTTTCTCTGAGGTCCAACAGGACTTCCTCCATGTGGAGAGAGTCATCTGTAATGTGAGTTCTGTAGGTAACCAAGAGCTAAGGGGAAAGGTGAATTTGTATAACTGTGGAGCCACCTCAGTTCCACTAAGTTCTGAATCCAGGCTAAACACAATTAGAACTTTAAGAACTGTGAAAAGTCTAAGACTTGATTTGCAAGGAATCAAGTTAGCCTGTCACAGGTTCATATTTATATTGGCAGGAAAACAGAAACCTCTGAGTTTATTACTAGGAGAAAGAGCAACAGCCAGACTAGCATATTCGTTTTGCATTCCTGAGCTCCAATAACCCAAGAGTGGCATGGTGAGGGGTAAGTGATACCACACATGCAATGGGGATGCATTATAGGAGAGGAACCCCAAGCTCTAGAAACTCTCATCTTATCAAACCTGCCCATTTTCTTCTCCCGAAAATAAATATTATTTTTATGACCCGTGCATGAAGACAAATATCTCTGGGCAGAGGAGGAAAATATCTCTGGGTTTATTGTCTTGGAATATCTCCTTGGAGAGACATCTCATTATCCCTCAAAAAGGAGAAACTCTTTTTACCTTTACTTATCCATAATGTAGTTAAGTGTGTTCCAGAAGTTTTTGTCTCTACAATTCAAGGGCTTCCTCACCATATAAACGTGTCTGAAAATATAGTCCTGAAACACAAGACCTGTTAATGCTTGGATGTGTGGAAATAGGATACATTCATGGGGAATTATCTCCTAATATAGATGATCTTTACTACATGAATTCTCTCTTAAGCTGTTCTAATTTACTTTTTAACCTGTGTACTAAATATTGAATGTGTCTATATAATTCTCATTTAAAAAAAAAAAAAAAACCTTTTTATATCTTCTGCTCTTGACAAATAATTGTTTGGTTTTTTTTTTTTTTTAACCCTTCTAATTTTTGCTTTGCTAATGTTCCTTTTGATTGGGCTGGGCACTTAGTGTTCATGGTTTTATCACCTCTTGTGATTTGTTTGTTTGTTTTTCTTTTTCTTTTGAAAGATAGCAATGCTGCGAGTTACAGAGGTCTATTGATGCTCTCACATTTGCAGCAGACATTTTAAAGTTTCTTCAGCGCCGCACTAGTTATTCCACTAAATAATTTTAGCTTTGAACTCATACACTGAAAGAGTAAATTTGGACCACACATTTATATCCATGGTTCCAGCTTAATTTTCTATTTTTGACTGGTTTTTCTGTAACTAGCATATAGCAACTAAAAACTATTGAGAACTTACGCATAAAGTACTGTGCTAAGTGCTTTGCATGTATTATCTGGTTTTGTCCTTGCTATAACCCTGAGATATATACAATTATTATATATATTATATAGATGGAAGGGTGAGGATTGCAGAAATTGAATGTTTCCCATAATTAAAAGTTGTTTGGTGACAGGAATAAGATTCAGACCCAAGCAATGTGGCATCTGAGGCCCTATTCTTAACCTCTATGTTAGGTATCTCTTGAAGAGAACAAAAAGAATGTGCAATGAGACTGACATTAGCAAAATAGCAGATTGTGAGGTCCTAGTTCTTAATCCCCCCCCAGAAAACCATAGTTTAACAAGTATCTATGGAAGAAACTCGCTCTGGAAGAGCTCCAGAGTATAATTAGGGTGTTACTGCAACCCAGTGGAGCACAAAAATTAAGGATGGCCTCATAGAAAAGTGTAGGAAACATTTTATCTATTTCACCTCACCCAGGCTGGCACAAGTCAGTACAAAGAGGAATCCCCTCGGGGTTGACTTCCTCCCACAGGGGAAAGGGGAACAGGAAAACCCCAGCAGTCTTCACCACCAAGGACTCCAGCAGCCCTCTCCACAACTACAGATGCCCATGGCCAATGCCACTTAGGACCCCTACAGTCTTTGTTGACATTGACTGTAGCTGATGCAGCTGCCTGGAATCCCCATTGCTGCAACCTCCTTTTCTGGTACTAGAGTCTCTGCTGTGCCTCCCTCCCCTGGGTCTGGATCTGCCACTGTATGCACCTCCCTCAAGAACCCAACTCTCTGCAACCCTTCCTGCCACCCCCGGAACTGCACACATAGTACCTGCAACCCATGAAATCACCAAAGAAACCCAGTATATTCTCAGTAACTGACAGTGAAAAAGGCGTAATTGTACGCTGCCTTAAAAAAAAAAAAAATCAAAAGTACTGTTTTTTGAAGAAGCTTAAGGAGAGCTTAAGCCCTCAACAAAATCAGAAAAAACAATACATGAAAAACATAGGAATTCAACAGAGTTGGATTTTAGTCATTAACCTTAGAGTAGTTCTTCGTTTATAATAAAGGAATAAAAACACCATTTCTGTCTCATAGCAAGTAACAACCAAAGACTATACATTTTTCTGAAATGCACATGGAACATTCACCTGGATAGTCCACATGTTGCACTATAAAACAAGTCTTAAAAAATTTAAGATGGTCATTCCAAGTATCTTTTCTGACCACAGTGGAATAAAATAAAAAATCAATGGCAGAAAGAAAATAGAAAAATTTACAGATACCTGGAAACTAAACCACACACTCTTGAAGTACTGCAGCAAAAGCAGTACTAAGAAGAGAGTTTATAGCAATAAACACCTAGATTAAACAAGAAGAAAGTTTTCAAATAAAAAACCTAACTTTACACCTCAAGGAAGTAAAAACAGAAAAAAACTAAGCGCAAAGTTAACAGAAGGAAGAAAATGATTAAAAATAAGGGCAGAAATAAATTTGAGAATTTTTTAAATAGAAAAAAATGAACAAAGAATTAATTTTGGATAAGATAAACAAAACCAATGAACCCAGGCTAGAATAACTAAGAAAAATAATAAATAAAACAAATAAATAAAATTAGAAATGAAAGATGAGACATCACAACAGATACCTCAGATATTTAAAAAATCATAAGGAACTATTATTGACAATTGTATGCCAAGAACATGTTAAAATAGATAAATCCCTAGAAACATACAACCTATCAAGACTGAGTCATGAAAAAATAGAAAATATGAACAGACCAGTAATGGGTGAAGGGATTGAATCAATTATCAAAAATCCCCCCAAAAGAAAGGCCCAGGACCAGATGACTTTACAGGTGAGTTCTACCAAACATTCAAAGAAGAATTAATAACATTTCTTCTTAAACCCTCCCCCCAAAAAAGGAAAAGGAAACATTTCTGAGGTAATTTTATCAGGCCAGAATTACCTTGATACCAAAGCCAGGCAAAGATACCACAAGAAAACAAAACTATAGACCAAGATATCTGATGAGTATAAATTTTTAAATTCTCAATAAAAATAATGGTATACTGAATTCCACAGCACATTAAAATAATCATACACCATGGCCAAGTGGAATTTACTCCTGTGATTCAAATACAGTTCAAGATATGCAAATCAATCAATGTGAAACACCACATTAATAGAATGAAAGAAAAAAATTCACATTGTCATCTCAATAGGTGCAGAAAAAACAGTTCCTTTCATGATAACAACTCTCAGAAATAGGTATAAAAGGAACACCTCAACACGAGAAAAGCTACATATGTAATACCCATAGCTAACATCTTAATCTTTGGGGAAAAACTGAAAGTCTATCTCTAAAATATAATAGAATGCAAAGATTCTCAGTCTCACCACTTCTATTCAACAAAGTACTATAAGTCCTAGCAAGAGAAATTAGGTAAGAAAAAGACATAAAAGGCATCCAAATTGAAAAGGAAGAAGTAATACTATCTCTCTTTTCAGATGACATGATTGTACATGTAGAAAACCCTGAATACTCAATGAAAAGCTATTAGAACTAATAAACAAATTCAGTAAAGTTGAAGCATAAAGAATCAACATTCAATTTTTTTCCGTTCCTACATACAAACAAAAAACCATCCCAAAAGGACATTTAAAAACCTAATCCCACTAGTGATAACAACAAGAAACATGAAATATTTAGGAGTGAACTTAATTGTGGAGGTAAAAGAGTTGCAAACTAAAATTTATAAAACACTGATGAAGAATGTTTTTAAAACACAGATAAGTGACAAGATGTTGTGTTCATAGAAGAATTAATGTTGTTAAAATGTCCATACTAAACATAGTGATCTACATATTCAATGAAATCCCTGTCAAAATACAAATGGCATTCTTTACAGAAGTGGAATAACAATTCTAAAATTTGTATGGAACTACAAAAGATCACAAATAGTCAAAACAATTTCAAGCAAGAAGAATAAACCTGTTTTTTTCAAATACATTACAAAATATATTGCATCAGCTATATCATGATTTCAAAATAGATTACAGAATTACAGTAATAAAATCAGTATGAGACTATCATAAAAATACAATATAGACCAATGGGGCAGAATGGAGAGCTCACAAATAAATCCACACATCTACTCTCAACTAATCTTTGACAAGATTGCCATCAACCCACTATGGGAAAAGGGCAGTCTCTCCAATAAATGTTGGGAAAATTGGATATCCACTTGCAAAAGAAAGAAACTGTACCCTTATCTCACACTATACATAAAAATCAACCCAAAATTGATTAAAGACTTAAACATAAGACCCGAAATGGTAAAACTACTAGAGGAAATATAGAGGAAAAGCTTCCTGACATTGATCTGGGCAATGATTTCTTTCATGACACTAAAAGCACAGACCACAAAAGCAAAAATAGACAAATGGACAAATGGGATTGCATCAAATTAAGAAGCTTCTGCACAGCAAAGAAAACCACAACAGAGTGAAAAAGTAAACTTAGAATGGGAGAATAATGTTTTTAAACCATATATTTGATGAGAGGTTAATAGCCAAAATATACAAGGAACTCATAAAACTCAATAGCAAAACAATTTAATAATTCAATTAAAAATGGGCTAAGGGTCTCAAGAAACATTTTTTCAAAGAAGCCATACAAATGGCCAATAAGAACATGAAACCGTGATTAGCATTAGTAATTATCAGAGAAATGCAAATCGAAACCACAATATGGTATCACCTCACACCTGTGAGGATGGCTATTATCAAAAAGACAAGTGATATCCAGCCTTTAAAAGGAAGAAAATTCTGCCATTTGCAACAACATGGATGAACTTGGAGGAGATTATGCTAGGTTAAATAAGATAGACACAGAAAAACAAATGATGCATGTTCTCACCTATATGTGGAATCTGAAACAGTCAAACTCCTGAAATCAGAGAGTAGAATGGCAGCTCTCAGGTACTGGGAGGTGAGGGAAATGGGAAGATTTGGGACAAAGGGTACAAATTTTCAGTTACGCAAGATAAACGAGTTCTGGAAATCTAATGCACAGCAATGTAATTATCATTAATACTGTATGGCATACTTAAAATTTACTAAGAGGGCAAGTCTTAATTGTTCTCACCACACACACACACACACACACACACACACACACACACACACACACACAGACACACACAAATGGTAACTGAGTCAACTGATAGTCAATTGCAATGATTATTGCACAATGTATACATTTATCAAAAATCACATTGTATACATTAAATATATATGATTTTTATTTGTCAAATATATCTGAATAAAGTTGCAAATATGCAAAGTGAATGATGAATGATCTAGTGAAAAGGCATAACGAGAAGCCATCATCATCCCTTATCCCCACAGCCTTCTGAATGCTTTCCCCCAGGTCATTGTCAGGATGGCCACTCTCTCATCAGCTCAATCACTGTGATGATCTAAAGCCTGCAGAGCAGTTAAAACTATGGATGTCCTCCAAAGAAGATTTGAATGCACTTTATATTTTTCCCACCAACATGTAAAATGCTATTAAAAGATTGCGCTGAGAAGCTGTACAGAGGCCAGTCTGCTCGTGATTTTTACAAACAGCTGCTGTCCTGCCTGTATCTGCAGTCTTAATTTCTCTGGATGACATGTGACACTTTTGAAAAGACCTGAACTTTCAGGAAATGAAAGACTAGCTTTGAGAGAGGAGAAACATGAAATAGCCCTGCACTGGAGAGCCATTATCGAGTGGTAAAGTGTGACAGAAAGAGTATCCATAAAAGACAAGCCAGTGGTGCAGCTCTGCAAATGCTATGCAGGAGCCTCACAGCTGTGAAATTAAACTCAGTCCTTCATGGATTTATGGTGCTGTCTTCTAAATTAGGAGTTGGTCAGACTGTAGGAATTTAATTCTCCCATTTACAGTGACAGACATGGGGCGTGGATGACCGGAGATGGATTCTTTTCCAGAGTCACAGGGAGCCAGGTAAGTGAAAATTCCGATTCTAGATACTGTTTGGATAGAATGAAAAAATTCCTACAGTCTAATACTTAGGAATAAATAAACCTCTTTTAAGTATTTTATTAGATTTTTTTAAATTACAAAGGTAATACATTTTGTGGTAACATAAAACCACTTGGATCCACTTACCTGAGATAATGATGTTAATTTTTTGATTTGTGATTTGTGTTTCTACATACTTTTTGTTATGTTCTTAAATCATTGACCATGGAGTTACATAGAAAAAAAGATCCTTGACTGGGCGTGGTGGCTCACGCCTGTAATCCCAGCATTTTGGGGGGCTCCCAGCACTTTGGGAGGCTGAGGCGGGTGGATCACGAGATCAGGAGATCGAGACCATCCTGGCTAACACGGTGAAACCCTGTCTCTACTAAAAATACAAAAAATTAGCCCGATGTGGTGGCGAGCGCCTGTTGTCCCAGCTACTCGGAGGCTGAGGCAGGAGAATGGTGTGAACCTGTAAGGCGGAGCTTGCAGTGAGCCGAGATCGCGCCACTGCACTCGAGCCTGGGCGACATAGCGAGACACTCTCTCTCA
>NW_012114821.1:13905146-13938001 GCF_000951035.1 Colobus angolensis palliatus | reverse complement strand
CGGGAGGCTGAGGCAGGAGAATGGCGTGAACCCGGGAGGCAGAGCTTGCAGTGAGCCAAGATCGCGCCACTGCACTCCAGCCTGGGTGACACAACAAGACTACATCTCAAAAAAAAAAAAAAAAATCATTTATTATATATATTACTATGAAATGCTATTTTATGTAACAGTGCTTCATGGGTATTTTCCAGGTCCATATGCCGAGTAATAATAAACAGTGACTATTGATTATTTATTTAATAATCATTCTGCCCCAATTTTTAAGAATAATATTGGATGTTTGATTTGTACCACAGACTGTTTTATACATGTGAATAACATACTTCTTTCAACAACCCTGTGAGGCAGATACACTTAAATGTTCTCATTTTACAAATGAAGAAACTGAGGCACAGAGTGATTAGTGCCACATTTAGTAATTGGAAAAGCTAGGTTTTAATCTAGTTTTCCTCTAGCATCTGCATTTTTAACCAGTATGTTGTACTGCCTGAGTTTACCACCCATGAACCCTCAGTTAATTAACTTATTCTAAAAGATACATTTCAAATAGAAGGAAATCAAATTTGAAGAGTGAGGCTAAGGTCCACAAAGAATGGTTAGTCCGTTCTTACACTGGTATAAAGCAATGCCCGAAGGTGGGTAATTTATAAAGAAAAGAGGTTTAATTCACTCACAGCTCTGCAGGCTGGACACGAAGCATAGTGCTAGCATCTGCTCCTAGTGAGGGCCTCAGGAAACTTTCAATCATGGTGGAAGGTGAAGGAGGAGCAAGCATATCACATCGTGAGAATGAGAGGAGGAGGGAGAAGGGAGGAGTCCTAGATTATTTTAAACAACCAAATCTCACATGAGCTAACTGAACAAAAATCACCAAGCCATTCATGAGGGATCCCTGCAACGATCCAATCACCCCTTATCAGGCCCTACCCCCAACATTGGGAATCATATTTTAACATGCAATTTGAGGGGACACACATCCAAATCATATCAAAGGTATGTAAATAAACAGGCAAAGCATAACGTAAGAGAAGAGACAGAGTCTATAATCTTGAACAAGTAGAAGGAAAATAAATGATAAAAATATATGATACTCTGCATGATCTAAACAGCAGTCAGACGAGTTTGGAGGGATAACCCTATGGAGAAGTGTAGTTATCTGATAACTATAGATACATGCTCATTGGCCCTAAGGAGCTGCTGTTTGTGCAGATATAAGCAGGTCTGACTGTGGTTAGATATGATAATGGTTTTTAATAATGTCTGCAGGCAATGTGTTAGGGGGATAAATGTCTTTGCATAGGGAAGAACATCAAAATGGATTAAATCAAGAAAAAAAATAACAGATGAAGCCCTAGGAAAGGTTGCGAAATTTCAACAACATATGCCTAATGTTTTATGTTTTTATGTATAACTGGGATTTGTTCAAACCTCCAAAGTCAACACAGTATTTTGATAAATCATTTATTTACTTATTCACTAAACACATTTTGTCAAATAGCAACTGCACTTCAGGAAGAAAAAAGAAAGTATGTAACTCATTCTGCCATATGGGTTCTGACATTTAAGCAATAGTTGTCTACTCTTGTAAGACATGTATTGATAAAATACATGTCTGGTTCTGATTGGCAAATCCACCACTTCTGAAAAGAGTCAGGAAAGGGGTTAAGGGGCAGAAGAGGTCCTTCCCCAGCAAAGTCAGAAAAAAGTTTGGAATCTCTGCCTCTTACTATCTCTAAGGAACTGATGGACAAGCCAGGCAAGAACAGATATCCTTTCCACAATGTATAATGAATACTACCAAACAGAGGAATGCCACTGGAGCCCAGAGGAAACAAATCCAACCCACAGTGGTCAGTGATGTCCCTATGGCCAACATGTGCTGCACCCATGCAGTAAGCAGAATTCACTGAATCTGCTATGGAAGATGATAAAATGGGGGAACCAAGGAGACAGTTGCTTGCCCAAGATCAGGATTCAAACACACTTCTTTTTAGTTTAAATATTTGTTTTTTGCCTTGAAGTAATAAACAGTGACTGTTGATTGTTTATTGAATAATCATTCTGTGCAAATCCTTTAAAATAATATTGGATGTTTGATTTGTACTAAAAACTGTTTTATGCATGTGAATATATAACATCATTAATTCTCTCAACAACCGTATGAGGCAGATACCCTTAAATGTTCTCATTTTACAAACAAAGAAACTGAGGCACAGGGGGATTAGTCTCACATTTAGTAATTGGAAAAGCTAGGTTTTAATCCAGTTTTCTTCTAGCATTGGCATTCTTAACCAGTATGTTGTACTGCCTGAGTTTACCACCCACAAACCCTCAGTTAGTAAGCTTATTCCAAAAGATACATTTCAAATAGAAATCAAATTTAAAGGGCAAGACTAAAGTCAACAAAGAATGGCGTGTTCGTCCATTCTTGAATTGCTATAAAGAAATTCCTGAGGATGGCTAATTTATAAAGAAAGGAGGTTAAATTGACTCACAATTCTGCAGACTGGATAGGAAGCATAGTGCTAGCATCTGCTCCCATTGAGGGCCTCAGGAAACTTTCAATCATGGTGGAAGGTGAAGGAGGAGCAGGCATATCACATGGTGAGAGTGGGAGGGGAAGGGAGAAGGGAGGAGTCCCAGACTATTTAAAACAAGCAAATCTTGCATGAACTAACTGAATAAGAATCCACTCATCACCAAGGCGATGGTACTAAGCCATTCATGAGGGATCCCTGCAACAATCTAATCACCTCACACCAGGCCCTACCCCCAACATTGGGAATCACATTTTAACATGCAATTTGAGGGGACACACGTCCCAGTCATATCAAAGGTATGTAAACAAATAGGCAAAGCATAACGTAAGAGAAGAGACAGAGTCTATAATCTTGAAAAAATAGAAGGAAAATAAATGAAAAAAAAATATGGTCACTCAAAAGAAAGCAGGAAGGCAGTTTAAAAAACTTACTGAAGCAGGGTACACAGAACACACAAAACAATATGCTAAGATACATCAAAATATATCTGCAATTATCAGTATAGATTGTAAGAATGACGGAGACTTAGTAAAAGATCAAAATTTGGACTATTCAACTTCATACCATCTAAAAGAATGCAACTAGTCAGAAAGACTGATATTAAAAGAATAGAAAAAGTGATAGACAAACACTATGCAAAAAAGTTGGTGCAGCAATATTGAAATCAAACAAATAGATTTTAAGGAAAAATTTATTAGAAACAAAACCTTCACTTTATGAAGATTATCACTCAATATAAAGATATCACAGTTTTTTCAAATTTTTTTACTTTTATTTATTTTTTAAAATTTATTTATTTGTTTATTTATTTCTTCCATAAGTTATTGGGGTACAGGTGGTATTTGGTTACATGAGTAAGTTCTATGGCAGTGATTTGTGAGATTTTGGTGTACCCATCACCCAAGCAGAATACATTGAACCATATTTGTGGTCTTTTATCCCTTGCTTCCCTCTCACTCTTCCCTACAAGTCCCCAAAGTCCATTTTGTCATTCTTATGTCTTTGCATCCTCATGGCTTAGCTCCCACATATCAGTGAGAATATACAATGTTGGTTTTCCACTCCTGAGTTACTTTACTTAGAAAAATAGTCTCCAATGTCATCCAGGTAATTGCAAATGCTGTTAATTCATTTCATTTTATGGCTGCGTAGTATTCCATCTTGTGTATATACCACAGTTTCTTTATCTATTCATTGATTAACGGGCATTTGGGTTGGTTCCACAGTTTTGCTATGGTGAATTGTGCCACCATAAACATGAGTGTGAAAGTATCTTTTTCGAATAATGACTTCTTTTCCTCTGAGTAGATACCCAGCAGTGAGATTGTTGGATCAAATGGGTAATTCTACTTTTAGTTCTTTAAGGAATCTCCACACTGTTTTCCATAGTTGCTTTACTAGTTTACATTCCCACCAGCAGTGTAGAAATGTTCCCTGTTCACCAGATCCACGCCAACATCTACTGTTTTTTGATCATAGCCATTTTGCCAGGAATAAGGTAGTATTGCATCATGGTTTTGATTTGCATTTCCCTGATCATTATTGATGTTAAGCATTTTTTCATGTTTGCTGGCCATTCGTATATCTTCTTTTGAGAATTGTCTATTCATGTCCTTAGCCCACTTTTTGATGGGATTGTTTGTTTTTTTTCTTACTGATTTGTTTGTGTTCAATGTGGATTCTGGGTATTAGTCCTTTGTCAGATGTATAGATTGTGAAGATTTTCTCCCACTCTGTGGGTTGTCTGTTTACTCTGCTGACTGTTCCTCTTGCCATACAAAAGCTCTTTAGTTTAATTAGGTCCCCACTACTTATCTTTGTTATTGCATTTGCTTTTGGGTTCTTGGTCATTAAATCCTTGCCTAAGCCAATGTCTAGAAGGGTTTTTCCAATGTTATATTCTAGAATTTTTATAGTTTCAGGTCCTAGGTTTAAGTTCTTCATCCATCTTGAGTTGATTTTTGTGTAAGGTGAGAGATGAGGATCCAGTTTCATTCTCCTATATGTGGCTAGCCAATTATTCCAGCACCATTTGTTGAAAAGGATGTCCTTTCCCCACTTTATGTTTTTGTTTGCATTGTCAAAGATCAGTTGGCTGTAAGTATTTGGGTTTATTTCTGGGTTCTCTATTCTGTCCCATTGGTCTATGTGCCCATTTCTATACCAGTACCATCCTGTTTTGGTGACTATGACCTTGTAGTATAGTTTGAAATCAGGTAGTGTGATGCCTCCAGGTTTGTTCTTTTTGCTTAATCTTGCTTTGGCCATGTGGGCTCTTTTTTGGCTAAATATGAATGTTAGAATTTCTTTTCTTCTAATCCTGTGAAGAATGATGATGGTATTTTGATGGAAATTGAGTTGAATTTGTAGATTGCTTTTGGCAGTATGGTTGTTTTCGCAATATTGATTCTATGCATCCATGAGCATGGGATGTGTTACCATTTGTTTGTGTCATTTATGATTTCTTTCAGCAGTGTTTTGTTGTTTTCCTTGTAGAGGTCTTTTGACTCCTTGGTTAGGTATATTCCTAAATATTTTATTTTATTTTATTGCAGCTATTGTAAAAAGGTTTGAGTTCTTTATTTCATTCTCTGCTTGGTCACTATTGGTGTATAGAAGAGCTACTGATTTGTGTACATTAATCTTGTATCCAGAAACTTCACTGAATTCTTTTATCAGTTCTAGGCGCTGTCTGGAGAAGTCCTTAGGGTTTTCAAGGTGAATGATCATATTGTCAGCAAATAGTGACAGTTTGACTTCCTCTTTACTGATTTGGATGCCCTTTATTTCCTTTTCTTCTTTGATCACTCTGGCTAGGACTTCGAGTACCATGTTGAAGAGGAATGGTGAGAGTGGGCATCCTTCTCTTGTTCCAGTTCTCAGAGGGAATGCTTTCAACCTTTTCCCATTCAGTATTATGTTGACTGTGGGTTTGTCATAGATGGTTTTTATTTCATTAAGGTATATCCCTGTATGCCAACTTTGCTGAGAGTTTGAATCATAAAGGGATGCTGCATTTTGTCAAATGGTTTTTCTGCATCTATTGAGATGATCATGTGATTTTTGTTTTTAATTCTGTTTATGTGGTGTATCACATTTATTGACTTGCATATGTTAAACCATCACTGCATCCCTGGTATGAAACCTGATAATCCGCTACCTGATCATAGCGGATTATCTTTTTGATATGTTATTGGAATTTTTTAACTAGTATTTTATTAAGGATTTTAGCATCAATGTTCATCACGGATATCAGTCTGTGGTGTTTTTTTTTTTTTTTTTTTGGTTATATCCTTTCCTGCTTTTGGCATTAGGGTGATGTTGGCTCCACAGAATTAATTAGGGAGGGTTCCTTCATTCTCTATCTTGTGGAATAGTCTCAAAAGGATTGGTACCAATTCTTCTTTGAACATCTAGTAGAATTCTGCTGTGACTCCATCGGGTCCTGGACTTCTTTTTGTTGGCAATTTTTTAATTACCATGTCAATTTCACTGCTTGTTATTGGTCTGTTCAGAGTATCTAATTCTTCCTGATATAAGCTAGGAGGGTTATAGTTCTGGAAATTTATCCATCTCTTCTAGGTGTTCTAGTTTATGTGTGTAAAAGTGTCCATAGCAGTTGTGAATGATCTTTTGTATTTCAGTGGTGTCAGTCGTAATATCTCCTGTTTCATTTCTTAGTAAGTTTATTTGGATTTTCTCTCTTCTTTTCTTGGTTAATCTTGCTTATGATCTATCAATTTTATTTATCTTTGCAAAGAACCAGCTTTTTGTTTCCTTTGTCATTTGTGTCTTTTTGTTGTTGTTGTTTCTATTTCATTTCATTCTGCTCTGATCTTGGTAATTTCCTTTCTTCTGGCAGGTTTGGGTTTGGTTTGTTCTTGTTTCTCTAGTTCCTTGATGTATGACCTTAGAAAGTCAATTTGTGCACTTTCAGCCTTTTTGATGTAGGCACTTAGGCTATGAACTTTCCTCTTAGCACTGCCTTGGCTGTATCCCAGAGGTTTTGATAGGTTGTGTCATTATTATCATACAGTTCAAACAATTTTCAAATTTCCATCTTGATTTCATTTTTGACCCATTGTTCATTCAGGAGCAGGTTATTTAATTTCCATGTATTTGCCTGATTCTTAAGGTTTCTTTTGGAACTGATTTCCAGTTGCCTTCCACTGGGGTCTGAGAGAGTGCTTGATATAATTTCAATTTTCTTAAATGTATTGAGGCTTATTTTAAGGACTATCATATGATCCATCTTGGAGAAAGTTCCATGTGCTTTTGAATAGAATGTGTATTCCATGGTTGTTGGATGAAATGTTCTGTGGATTTCTGTTAAGCCCATTTGTTCCAGGGTATAGTTTAAATCCAATGTTTTTTTTGTTGACTTTAATGACCTGTCTAGTGCTGTCAGTGGAGTACTGAAGTCCCCCACTATTATTGTGTTGCTGTCTATCTCATTTCTTAGACAGGTCTATTAGTAATTGTTTTATAAATCTGGGAGCTCCAGTGTTAGGTGTATATATGTTTAAGATTGTGACATTTTTCTGTTGGACAAGGTCTTTTACCATTATATAATGTCCTTCTTTGTCTATTTTAACTGCCGTTGCTTTAAAATTTGTTTTGTATGATATAAGAATAGCTATACCTGCTCACTTTTGGTGTCCATTTGCATGAAATGCCTTTTCTCACCCCTTTGCTATAAGTTTATGTGAATGCTTTTATGTTAAGTGAATCTCCTGAAGGCAGAAAGACAGTCAGTTCATGAATTCTTATCCATTCTCAGGTTCTGTGTCTTTTAAGTGGAGTATTTAGGCCATTTACAGTCAATGTTAGTATTGATATGTGAGGTACCATTGCGTTCATTATGCTCTTTGTTGCCTGTATACTTTGGTGTTTTTGTTCTTTGTTTTTGCTTTTTAACATGTATTTTTGTTTTATAGGTCCTGTGTGATTTATGCTTTAAAGAGGTTCTATTTTGACGTGTTTATAGAATTTGTTTCAAGATTTAGAGCTCCTTTTAGCAGTTCTTGTAGTGGTGGCTTGGTAATGGTGAATTCTCTCAGCATTTGTTTGTCTGAAAATGACTGTAGCCTTCCTTCATATATGATGCTTAGTTTCACTGGATACAAAATTCTTGGCTGATGATTGTTTGGTTTGGGAAGGCTGAAGATAGGGCTGAAGATAGGGCCCCAGTCCCTTCTAGTTTAGGGTTTCTGCTGAGAAATCTGCTGTTAATCTGATAAGTTTTCCTTTATAAGTTACCTGGTCATTCTATCTCACAGCTCTGAAGATTCTTTCCTTTGTCTTAACTTTAGATAACCTGATGACAATGCACCTAGGTGAAGATCTTTTGCAATGAATTTTCCAGGTGTTTTTTGTGCTTCCTGTATTTGGATGTCTAGGTCTCTAGCAAGGCCAGGGAAGTTTTCCTCAATTATTCTCATGAATATGTTTTCCAAGCTTTTAGAATTCTCTTTTTTCCTCAGAAACACCAATAATTCTTAAGTTTGGTCATTTAACATAATCCCAGACTTCTTAGAGACTTTGTTCATACTTTCTTACTCTTTTCTCTTGGTCTTTGTTGGATTGGGTTAATTTGAATACCTTTCTTAGAGCTCTGAATTTCTTTCTTCTACTTGTTAATTCTATTGCTGAGACTTTCCAGAGCATTCTGCATTTCTAAAAGTGTGTCCAAAGTTTCCTAAATTTTTTATTGTATTTTTCTTTAAGCTATCTATTTCCTTGAATATTTCTCCCTTAACTTCTTGTATTATTTTTTGGATTTTCTTGCATTGGGCTTTGCCTTTCTCTGGTCCCTCCCTGATTAGCTTAATAACTAACCTCCTGAATTCTTTTTCAGGTAAATCAGGGATTTCTTCTTGGTTTGAATCCATTGCTGGTGAACTAGTGTGATTTTTGGGGAGTTGTTGACGAGCCTTGTTTTGTCATATTAGCAGGGTTGCTTTTCTGGTTCCTTCTTATTTGGGTAGGCTCTGTCAGAGGGAAGGTCTAGTACTGAAGGCTGTTTTTCAGATTGTTTTGTCCCATGGGGTGTTCTCTTGATACAGTACTCTCCCCCTTTTCCTATGGATGTGGCTTCCTGTGAGCCAAACTGCAGTGACTGATTTCTCTCTTGTGGGTCTAGCAACTCAGCGAGTCTACCTGGCTCCTGGCAGGTACTGAGGATTGTCTGAGAGAGTCCTGTGATGTGAACTATCATCTGCGGGTCCCTCAGCTGTGGATACCAGTGCCTGTTCCAACAAAGTGTTGGGGGTGGGGGGTGCAATGGATTCCGTGAGGGTTCTTAGCCTTGGTGGTTTAACACTGTATTTTTGTGCTTGTTGGTCTCTTGCAAGGAGGTAGCACTTTTCAGAAAGTATCAGCTGTAGTAATATATAGAGGGACCGGCAGTGGGCAGAGCCCTAGAACTCTCAAGATTATATGCCTTTTGTCTTCCACTACCAGGATGGATAGGGAAGGACCATCAGGTGGGGGCAGGGCTAGGCATGTCTGAGCCCAGACTCTACTTGGGCAGGTCTTGCTGTGGCTGCTTCAGCGTCTCCAGTAGGGGATGTGTGTTCAGGAGAGGATGTTCTCCCTTTCTCACTTCCACAGTTGAGGCACTCACAGTATTTGAGGTGTCGCCTAGGTCCTTCAGGAGCAGTCCACTTCCTTCAGAGGATCTTTTTTTACTTTTAATTATTTATTTATTTTGAGACAGGGTTGGCTCTGTCATCCAGACTGGGGTTTAGTGGCACAATCAGAGCTCACTGCAGCCCCAACTTTTAGGCGCCAAGCTCCACCTCAGCCTCCTGAGTAGCTAGAGGGATATACCACCATGCCTGGTTATTTTTTATTTTTATTTTTTGGTAGAGATGGGGTCTCACTATGTTGCCCAGGGTGCTCTAACTCCTGGGATCAAGCAATCCTCCTACCTCAGCCTCCCAAAGTTCTGGGATTATAAGTGTGAGCCACCACACCCAACCTTCAATTTCAAGTTTTATTTTGGATTCAAGGGCTACATGCGCAGGCTTCTTACAAGAGTATATTTCATGATGCTGAAGTTTGGGCTTCTATTGATCCTGTCACTCAGGTAGTGAACATAATACATAACAGGGAGTTTTTAGTCCTTGCCTCCCTCTTTACTTCCCCCTCTTTTTTTTTGAGTCTTTAGTGTCTCTTGTTCCATGTTTATGTCCACGTGTAACCAATATTTAGTTCCCACTTGTAAGTGAAAACATATAGTCTTATTTCTCTCTTAATTTGCTTAGGATAATGGCCTCCAGCTGAACCTATGAGGCTGCAAAGGACATGATTTTATTCTTTGTTATGGCTGTGTAGTATTCCATCATGTATATGCATCACATTTTCTATATCCAATCCACCATTGATGGGCACCTAGGTAGATTCCATGTCTTTGCCATTGTGAATAGTGCTACAATGAACATGCGCATGCATGTGTCTTTTTGGTAGAATTATTTATTTTTGTTTGGATCCCAATTATGGGATTGCTGAATCAATTGGTAGTTCCATTTTCAGTTCTTTGAGAAATCTCCAAACTGCTTTCCACAGTGATTGAACTAATTTACATTCCCACCGGCAATATATAAGCATTCCCCTTCCTGCAGCATCACCAATACCTTTTTTTTTTGTTTTTTGCTTTTTTTTTTTTTTAATAATAACCATCCTGACTAGTGTGAGATGTGGTTTTGATTATGTCTCATTGTGGTTTTGATTCGTATTTCTCTGATGATTAGATATGTTGGGTGTTTCTTCATATGTTTCTTGGCCACTTTGTATGTCTTCTTTTGAGAAGCGCTTGTTTATGTCTTTTTCCCATGTTTTAATGGAGTTTATTTTTTTTTCTTTTTGTTTTGTTCAAGGTATTTATAGATTCTGGATACTAGTGGGTTTTTTGGATGCAGAGTTTATAAATATTTTCTCCCATTCTGTAGATAGTCTGTTTACTCTGCTGCAAGTCCACCAGCACGTTAAAAAGTTAATCCACCACAATCAAGTATGCTTTGTGCCTGCAATGCGAGATTGGTTCAACACACACAAATTAATAAACACGATTTACCATGTAAACATAATTAACAACAAAAACCATATGATCATCTCATTAGATGCCAAAAAAAAGCTTTCAGTGAAATCCAACATCCATTCATAATAAAAAATCCTCAAGAAACTAGGCATCAAAGGAACATACCTCAAAATAATGAAAGCCATCTATGACAAACCCACAGCCAAGATTATGCTGAATGGGCAAAAGCTGGAATCATTCCCCTTGAGAACTGGAACATACAAAGATGCCCCCTCTCACCACTTCTATTCAACATAGTACTGGAAGTCCTAGTCAGATCAATCAGGCAAGAGAAAGAAATAAAAGGCACACAAACAGGGAAAGAGGAAATCAAATTATCTCTCTTTACTGACGATACAATTCTATACCTAGGAAACCCTGAAGACCCTAACAAAATGCTTGTGGAATTGCAAAACGACTTCTGTAAAGTTTCAGGATACAAAGTCAATGTACAAAAACTGGCAGCATTTTTATGCAACAATAATGTTTATGCTGAGAGCCAAATCAAGAATGCAATTGCATTTACAATAGCTGAGAAAAATGAAATATCCAGGAATACATCTAACCAAGAAAGTGAAAGAGCTCTGTAAGATTAACTATAAAACATTGCTGAAAGAGATCAAAAACGACACAAACAAATGAAAAAACATTTTAGGCTCATGGATTGGAAGAATCCATATCATTAAAATGTCCATACCGTCAATAGCAATCTACAGACTCAATGCCATTCTTATCAAACTATCAATAGCATTTTTCACAGAATTAGAAAAAACTTCTCTAATGTTCATATGGAATCAAGGGAGTCTAAATAGCCAAAGCAATCCTAAGCACAAAGACAAAGCAGGAGGTATCACATTACCTGATCTCCAAATATACTACAAGGCTACTAACCAAAACAGCATGGTACTGGTACAGAAATAGACACATAGACCCATGGAACCTAACAGAACCTAGAAATAAAATCACACACCTACAACCAAATGATCTTTGACAAAGTCAACAGAAATAAGCAATGAAGAGACTTTCCACTCAAAAAGTGGTACTGGGGAAGCTGGTTAGCCACATGCAGAAGAATAAAACTGAACCCTTACCTATCACCATTTGTAAAAATTAACTCAAGATGAATTGAACACTTAGATGAAAGACCTCTGATTGAGAAAAAAAAAAAGAAAGAAAGAAAAATCCTAAAAGAAAACCTGGTAAATAACCTTCTGTACATCAGCCTTTGCAAATAATTTATGACTGAGTCCACAAAAGCAATTGTCACCAAAAAATTGACAGGTGGGACCTGTTTAAACTAAAGAGCTTCTGTACAGCAAAATAAACTATGAACAGATATAACAATTCCTTTTTTTTCTTTTCTTTTTTTGAGATGGAGTCTCACTCTGTCACCCAGGCTGGAGCACAGTGGTACGATCTTGGCTCACTGCAACCTCTGCCTCCTGGGTTCAAGCAATTCTCTTGTCTCAGCCTCCCGAATAGCTAGGATTACAGGTGCCTGCCGTCACACCTGGTTAATTTTTGTATTTGTAGTAGAGACGGAGTTTCACCAAGTTAGCCAGATTGGTCTCAAACTCGTGACCTCAGGTGATCCGCTTGCCTCGACCTCCCAAAGTACTGGGATTACAGGCATGAGCCACTGTGCCCGGCCATAACAATTCTTCAAATCAACAGTATTAGAAGTTGAAAATGAAAAATCCATCAATACAGTGGGAGATTGAATACACTCATCCTGTGCCTGGCCATAACAATTCTTCAAATCAACAATATTAGAAGCTGAAAATGAAAAATCCGTCAATACAGTGGGAGATTGAATACACTCAGTATTTGACAGTATCAAATACTTTGATACTATCAGTATTTGATAGTATCAGTAACTGCTGGAGGAATAAATGAAACAGTCATAGCACATAGGTGATTTGAACAATGCATTAGTAATTTCAAGATAATGGACAAATTCAGAACCTTATACTCTCTAATAAGGATATTAATAAGGATAAATGAAACACTCATACTAATGGAACAGATGTCAGGCCAAAAAGAAAAAAATGTGAGTAGGTGATATAAAAAAGTCTTCTGACTTGTTATAAGCTATAAAAGGACTTATTAGGTTGACAGTAGCTTATACAATGCAATCTACTCTTTCAAAGAACAGCTTCTACTTTGCAAGAGAGAGTGAGTCCAGGAGTGAACCCAGGGGAAGAATTGGAATGGGTAAACGAAGAGTAAAATACAATAATATGTTCTTGCTTCTCCTGATACCTTTTGCAGAAGGCATACATTGACTGTCACTCAGACAGTATCTTAAAGCAACTGCTAGTATAGAGTTTTAGAGACAGATCCATCAGGGTAAAATACAAAGTCCAGGGTGGAATTCTATTATCAACCAACACCATGATATAGATTTTCCATTTTTGTCCCAAAATTTTAGTCACACTTACCAAGTCACTGGTTTATTGCCCAGCTCTGCCAAAGAAAGCACTCTATTTGTGATAATATTTACAGAAAATGGCTTGCCCTTGACCATTTTGGGAACAGGATAAAATATTCAATTTTTAACTGAAACGAGATGGTTATTACCTTCCTTTGTAAGACACTGGTTTAAAAAAAAAATCAATATAGATTGTATTTGGAGCTAGTAAGAATCTACTTTTACAGTAATTTCAAGTGTATTGCTTGTTATTCATTCAGTGTTTTTTCAGCCTATGGAACATTGTTCTACTATAATCAAATCACCATAAAATATCAGAAGAATCTTTCAGGAACAAACACAATAGTCTGTATTCTGTTCTGATAAACTTCAACTGATTTAATCACATTACATAGAGACTTTTGTGGCTCTCACAGTCTACAAAGTCATACCTGAATTTCATAATACAGCTTTTAAAATGTGTATGGAGTGCAGGTTTTAAGTAGAATGAACAAAGCCTGGAATAATCACTGTGCAAAAGTGGAAGGAAAGGTTAAAGAGCAGATTATAGGAATGATCTAGAATTATGCAAAGACCTCGGTTCTACAGATCTAGGACCCTTTTAAATTAAAATCTTCACTTAGGAATCTTCAAGGAGACCTAATTCAAGCCCTAAGATCTCACAATCAGTGTAATGTAATTATAAATCCTCAAGGAGACAAGTTTACTTTCTTTTATCCTAAACGGTCCAGGAAAAAAACAATTAAGTGTTCATATTACCTCTTTTATCCGGGTACTTATTTTTTAGTCTACTCTCTGAAGGTGTCATATTTTATGTTTTATGTGGGAGTCTCAAATCCATGTTTTCCATTGAATTAAGTCTAAATTTTATCTCTTGTCCCTAAGCATCTCTTTAAAACCAAAACTTCAGGCTGCCAAAATTCTGTCGATAGCCCAAAGGCAGCTCCTGTCTTGGGTACTTGCTCACTTCTCTGAAGGCATGTTTTTTTTACATGTTTTGGCCTATAAATACTTTTCCTTTCTTTATGCCATGTCACATGTTATATTAGATCTCCCCAGAGAAACAGAACCAATAGGATATAGGTATATAGGATAGATAGATGATAGATGATAGATAGATAGATAGATAGATAGATAGATAGATAGATAGATAGATAGATAGATAGATAATAGATGATAGATAATAGATAAGAGATTTATTATGGGAATTGGTTCCAGGATTATGGAAGCTGAGGAGTCCCATGATATATGGTCCACAAGCTAGAAACTCAGGAAGATAGTGGTGTCACTAGGCCCAAGTCTGAGCGCCTGAGAACCAGGAAAACCTATGCTATAACTTCCAGTCTAAAGTCAAAGGCCTGAGAACTGGGGGAGGGAGCTTCTGGTGTCAATCCTGCAATCCAACGGCCCGAGAACCTGTAGCTCCAATGGTGGTGGTGCAGATGAGGATGGATGGTTCTGATTAAGAGGAGAGAGAGAGAGAGAGAGAGAGAGAGAGAATTCACCTTTCCTTTACCTTTTTGTTCTATTCAGGCAGGCTCTCAGTGGATTGCATGAGGTCCACTCACACTGGTGAGGGCACATCTTCTTTACTCAGTCCACTGATTCAAAGGCTAATGTCATCTGGAAACACCCTCATAGATACAACCTTAAGTACTGTTTTACCACCTACCTAAGTATGTCTTAATCCAGTCACGCTGACACATACAATTAACCATTCAAACATATGCATTTAAAAAGATTACAAAACACTCTTTTACATGGTGTTTTAGCTTGTGATGTGATCAAAACAGTGAACATTTCTTAGAACAGAATGTTCTCCAGACTACTGTGTTTGTTCCCGAAAGATTCTTCTGATATAGAAAATAGAACCTGAGAGAAAATATTGTTTTCACATAATTTGCTTTAGGCGGTGACCTCAGAGGATGAGAGTGGAGGGTCTAGAGGGAGTAAAAGGAAAGCCAAGAAGGCCAGTTTCACTCTGCGTTTGTGAGGTTGGTTACTGCTCTGAGCATGTAGAGTTCAATCTCACTGAGGACTTCTTGGGGACCTGTAAAATGCACCTCAGACATTTCCCTCAAAGCACTAGAGATACCAGTATTTGCTGAGCAGTTTTAGGCCTATAACTTCAAAGGGTGTTAATTCTTTGAGGCTTTTAATTATGTATATGTCCAGGATGGTTGAGCAGCTTATGTCAGATGTCCCACATGGCTGAAACAGAGTGATGTCTCTGAGGATACACCTGCATACAGATGGTTGCCATAGCAAGGGCCACAGCAATGAGCTGGGACAAAGCATGAGATAGAGGGCATTAAACATGCCCAAAATAAGTGTATTGATAGAGACTGGATAGGTCACGTTGCCAGAAACCTACCTTATGTCCCAGATTTGGTACTCGGTACTTGGGCAAGATCAAGTACCACTCCACCACAGCATTCCTCATTAAGATGGATTTACTATGACCCCAACCTGTCCTACTTGGTTTTATTCCTTGCCCACCTCCATTTTATTCCAGGAGAAAAAAAACATAATTGCCAAACAGAAGAATATCATCATAGTTCATCTTATCACTGTTGCTAAAACAAAAACGGGATGAGCAAATGCCCAAAGACACCAGGACTCAGACAAGAGGTAGTGGCCAGAAGTTATGAGAGAGGGAAGCTAATTAGTAGGACTGAACCATGCCTGGATAGGAAAATCACATGAAATTAAAAGACACAAGGATGTCTTTAGAATAGGTGCAAGTGCTAGCTCCTCACTGAAGGTACTAGAGCCATCACCTCTGAATGCAAGCTCTTAGAACGTATGACAACACTGGACAAAAGTACCTAATAAACATCTAGTAATTTAAAAGATGACTGTCACTGTCATATTAATTTTGTACTGAATGTATGAAAAATGCCACATCCTGACTCAGTTGATAGAGTGGAAAAGGTGCACAGTAGATGTAGGGTGCTAGCCCTGATTTCTAATTCAGTTTTTCTTTCCTTTTGTGCTGCATCATGCTGGAGACATCCAGCTGTCCTGAGTTCTTTATACATTCTACTTTGGTAAAAATTACGTGGTGAAGAGCCATATGTGTACAAGAAAATGTGCATGTCAATTTGATTTTGTTCTTCACAACAATTATAGCCACAAGCAAGCAGAAACTGAAATGTATGTATTTTCTCAATATGCACTTGCACAAATAATTTTATGTATTTATTTATCTATTTGAGAGAGAGTCTTTCTCTGTTGCCCAGGCTGGAGTGCAATGGCGCAGTCCTGGCTCACTGCAACCTCCGCCTCTCGGGTTCAAGTGATTCTTGTGCCTCAGCCTCCTGAGTAGCACATGCCACCATGCCTGGCTAATTTTTGTATTTTTAGTAGAGACGGGGTTTCACCATGTTGTTCAGGCTGGTCTCGAACTCCTGACCTCAGGTGATCCACCTGCCTCGGCCTCCCAAAGTGCTGGGATTACAGGCACAAGCCACCACACCCAGCCCAGTATTAATTTTAAAATGAATTAATGAGTTATAGGTTTTGCAAGAGCAAGAATAATCATCTTACATTCCCAGGCCCTGGACTAGAAACACAGAAAGGATAGGAACCTCATCTATTTCGATCATCATTCTATACTCTACTCAAATCCTAGTGTCTTGTATAAAAGAAGCTCAAAAGACATTGTTTTTGAATGAATGTGTTGAATAAATAAATAGATGTTTGTTGGTTTTCTGAATGGATAATTGAATGATGAATAAATGTATAATGTGCTTTTTCCCAAAGATATTACTCTATAGCAACGAGACAATGTTCACCAAATCCAGTTATTTTTCTTAAGGATGATTCCATGGTGTGTGTGAGCCCCAAATGATACTTGATATGTGAATTTTATATCCTATGCTTTAAGCCACAGATAATGGCCTCACACATTCAAAAGCATTAGAAAAGAAAGCAATTGCCCTTTAGCAATTTAGGTCCCAAATAATGGCTCTGAATGGAAATGAAAGAAGACTCAGAGGGCCTATTTGGATAAGAATGGGCACTGGCTTTTCTGAGCATCTTCTGGTACAGTTCCTCCTATTCATTCCACTTGAATAAGGTCAGGTAGCTTTTTAATATGTTGTCAAAATGTAATTTCTCTCAAATACTCCTTCCTGGTCTCTTAGTAGTAACATTCTCATTCATGATACACTGAATTAATATTCTACAATTCTCTCAGTAGAAATTTCTTGAAGTGTGTGCATGGTGTGCCTATCCATAGCTATATACAGAATACAGAGGAATAGTCAGCAGCTCATGAGTCATGCAATCAAAGATTAAGAACTGGATCTGACCCTCACTGGGTGGTCTCACTGAATGATAAGGGCCTCTGTTTTCTCATCTCTACACTGCAGTAGGGTTCAGCCTTTAGGTATTTGTCGAGCCATCAGTAAATGTTAGGCCTTTGGAATACTGAGATAAAGTAGATCTGATCCACACCTTGTTAGATCATTGAGGAGATAAATATGCAAACAGAACACTTTCTACAGGATGCATTAAGTACTAGAGAATGAGAGTGAAGCATTTAAGGAAAATAATTTCATTTTGACAAGGTAATAAAACACATCCTCTTTGAGTGTAAGGACTGTAAAATAAGAGTTGAGCAAAGGATATTTTAAAGGTGATTCTGAAAAATCAAATGTCCAGAGATGCTTGAGGTTTCATTGAGGCCAAAAGAAAAGCATTTCTACCAACCTAGGGATTACAAAGAGAGTTTTCTGGAAATTTCATTTGAGAGTTAAAGAGGTGAGTTTGAGTTGCGATTCTTTTTTTTTTTTTTTTTTTTTTTCATGTATGAAGATCTGTATCCTTCTTTCTAAAATACAGTTTAATATATTTTCTTTTTTTTTTTTTTTTTTTGAGACAGAGTCGCTGTGTCACGACTCTGGTGAAATCACGCCAGGCTAGAGTGCAATGGCGTGATTTCGGCTCACTGCAACCTCTGCCTCCTGGGTTTAAGCGATTTTCCTGCCTCAGCCTCCCGAGCAGCTGGGATTATAGACACCCACCACCACACCTGGCTAATTTTTGTATTTTTAGTAGTGGCGGGCTTTTATCATGTTGGCCAGGCTAGTCTTGAACTCCTGACCTGAAGTGATCTGCCCGCCTTGGCCTCCCAAAATGCTGAGATTACAGGTGTGAGCCACCATGCCCGGCCATGAGTTGCATTTTGACAGGTAAGATGAAGGACAAGGGAGAGAGGGCTGAATTTATGATGGGAAAGTTCTTTGGAGACAATGTCATGGGAGATTTTATATGATAGGAATTTGAACTTTATTTTTATAATATTATAAAGTAAAAATGAAATCCTAAGGTCCCCAATGACTGACTAGACCCCCGTTTGGCCAAGGGGACCCCAGAGAAACCTTAAACAAAGAGTACCTGGCTTTAATGGGAAGGGAGGTTAGACAGGCTTCGTTATATGCCCTCCCTTTTGGAGTCTAGCCACAACAATTGAGCAGCATTAATGTTAAAATAGAGATAATAAGAGTCACAAAACAGATTCTTTCTGGCAATAAGGCAACAAATTATAAAAAACGACTTAAGGCTGTGCAAGGCAATAGTTAAGTCATGTCTGCAGGGCATCAATCTTGCTACATAGGCATCCTTATCTTAACTTAAAACGTTCCTTTCTGCTGACTCCGAGTTTTAGACAGAGCCTTACTCCTTTAACAAATTGTGCATTAAAGCATCTCTGAATCTACCTATTACCTGTAAGCTCCTGCTTCAGGATATTCTGCCTTTTGGGCGAAACAACATACATCTTCCTTGTACTGGTTTATGTCTTTGCCTGTTATCTCCCACATCCCTAAAATGTGCAAAACCAAATTGTAATCTGACTGCCTCAAGTGCACCTTCTTAGGATTCCTTGAGACTGTGATTTCCCTGGCTGTGGCTCTCTGTATTGGCTCAGAATAAATCTTTCTGAAATATTTTAGAGTTTGGTTTTTCCTTTAACAATGTAAATGTCAGGCATGTTGACCCAGGACTCAAATCAGCTAGATTTAAGTCTTAACTTCCCACTTATTAGATGTACAATCTTGAGTAGGTTGACTAATAATAACAACTAATAATAGTATCTATCTAGTGTAATTGTAAAGAGTGTACAAATTCACATAGAAAATGCCTAAAACAATACCTTGTGCATTGTAAATACTTAATAAATGTTTGCTATCATCATCACCATTAGCAGCAGAAGCAGTAGCATTATAAACTCAATGGCTTTCCTCTCTTTTCAGTTTGAGATGGAAGGAGATTCTAAAATGCCACTGAGTGAGCTATGAAGGAAGACATACATGAATCTACATTTATTTTGAAATTCAAAGATCAGGAGATCCCTGGATAGTTAGGAAATTGTCCACTGCTAATGAGGAGAGACACTGTTCCCCCAAAATGATTAAAGCAGTGCCTCTAACTAGGAACAAAGTTGAATTCACAGATTTGTCTGGGTTACTTCTCCTCAAAACAGACCAGGCTGTTTATTGTACAATGCCAGTTGCTCTGGTGATAGGAAGATGACTAAGATTGAAGAGCATTATAATGAGAAAGATCTTGTAATGAAGAAGTAGTCTTAATTTATATCAACATTTGTCCATCTATAATGTGGGTTTGAAGCATAGCACAGTGTATTTCCGTGACGCTGGTTGCATTATTCCATTTTTGCATTGCTATAAAGAAATACCTGAGACTGGGTAACTTATGAGAAAAGAGACTTAATTGGCTCATGGTTCTGCAGGCTGTATAGGAAACATAGAGGCATCTACTTCTGGAGAGCCCTCAGGAACCTTTCAATAATGGCAGAAGGCAAAGGGGAAACAGGTATGTCATGTGGCAAAAGCAGGAACAAGAAGGAGCTGGGAGGTGCCACAGACTTGAAAATGACCAGATTTCATGAGAACTCACGATGACGAAAACAGCACCGAGCCACGAACAATCCACTGCCATGGTCCAAATACCTCCCACCAGGCCCCACTTCCAGCATTGGGGATCACAATTCATCACGAGATTTGGGTGGGGAAAAATATCCAAACTGTATCACTGGTAGACAGAATTAAGGTAAAGTATTCCAAGGGTCTGTGTGGGAGATGGTCTCTGCATTGTTTCTGTCTTTGGTTCTCAGAGGATGGTGCATGCAGTGGCAGCATCCACATCACATAGGAGCCTGTCAGAAATGCAGAACCTCAGGAACCAACCCCAACTATGTGAATCAGAATCAGGTGATTGGGTTGCACGTTCCAGTTTAAGAAGCATTGCTCTATGTTTAGTGTAGATTCCAGATGAGGTTAATGAGGAAATTGTCCATACTTAGTAACCGATCAAGGTTTTGACCAAGCAATTTTAGGTCAAATGTGCAAAACACAAACAAACAAAAAAGGCACTGGAAGGCTTGTCTTACACTTCTAAAAGGAAAAGCCTTGAATGAAGCCAAAAAGAACAACCTTTCACTGAGGTCATACTCTTAAAAGTAACGAAGTCTGGACTCAAACCAAAATCTTCTGAATTGAGGTTCTTATTCATTTAATCTTATGGGTATGACATTTGGGAGACATGAGTTCTAGGCCTGGCTCTTCTTACTAAATGGGTGGCCTAAGACATGTCATTTCACTTCTGATCTTCAGTTTTCCTACCTATATACTATGACTGGTTGACTTCGTGTTATTTGATGACCTCCCAACAATGTTTCCTCTCTCTGCATCAGGTCATACTTTCATCTTCCCATTTACATTTATACAAAGAGGTGACCATGGTATATGCATAAATGAACTTTGTCCTGATACCAGCTTCCAAATTAGTATGACCAATACATTTGCTTAATTATTTCACTCATTGTTTTCTACTCATTGGGAAAAATATTCATCAGAAAATGACTTCCCATTAATTCATTGCTTTGCTTGGTTATTAAATTAATTGCAGCTTTTTTCATTGCTGAATAAAAGCACATGCATACTTTGGATTCAGTCTGAAGCTGATAAAAGTTATTATCTGTTTGGAAATCTGACTGACTTTTCTATTCCACCTGCTGTCAAATTTTAATAGCGTTGAATGAAACCCTTAATAAGAATTGTAATGACAACCTGCATTTTATAGTACTTTATACTTTCCAAAGCACTTTCAAGGGAATTATACACATGTATTATCTCATTGATCCTCCATGGCAGGTAGGGAAAAGGGGAACATGTGGATGGTTTGCATGAAAGTGCAGATTAGCTTCTCTGATTGAACAATTAATGCCCATTTTCATCCTGCAGAGAGCAGAGATTTAGACTCAAATATGGCTATTATTTATTTCAGGTTTTTTGACACCTTTTTCTAGACATTATCGCATTTGCTACTCACCACTATGCTTGGAGGTGGTTATCTTGTTCACTATTTTCAGGTAAAGAAAACAGAAACTCACATATGTGAAGTACCTTATGAAAGGTCACTGACTCATAAGAGGAGCAGGATGCAGACTGCAGACTTCTGACTTTCAGTCAGTGTACCCCCTCATTCCCCAGGAAATGGAAAGAAACAGTGCTATTGTTATTTGAATGTTTAGGAGAAGGGTGGGTGGTGTAAAAAGAAAAATGTCTCACAAGCCCCACTAGCTCTTGACTGATTGAAACTGTAATAATCACACTATTAACGGGTTTCTTTGGAGTAATGCTTTCAGGAGTGCTTTTATTGGCATTATTTGTTTGACAAAATAACATTGTGCACTTAATGTCATTAAACCCATTTTACAGACGGAGAAACCAGAAAATACTGTTTTCTCCCTAGTTTACTAAACTGGTAAATGGAAGAACCGAAAGTTTACTCCCCAAAACTGTGCTTTAAATAAGTGACCACTGTCCTTGTACCTACATTGATTTATTATTTATTAACCTGCTTTCTGGGTCTTCCTTATGAAGAAGCTCAGTAGATCATGTTTGCTTTTTGATTTATGCATAAATATTTATAAGACCATACCCATTAGGATGACTACTCTGAAAAAAAAAAAAGAAAATAAATGTTGGTGAAGATATGAAGAAACTGGAACACTTGTGCATTTCTTATGGGAATGTTAAATTGTGTAACCATTGCACAAGGCAGGTTAGCAGTTTTTCAAAAATTTAGACATAGAATTACTATATAATCCAGAAATTTTACTTATGGGTATATGTGCACAAGAAATGAAAGCAGGGACTCAGATCTTTATACACTGATGGTTATGGCAGTGTTATTCACAATAGCCAAAAGATGAAAACAAGCCCTATGCCCGTTGACAGACGAATAGATGAAAACATGTGCTATACACATACAATGGAATATTATGCAGCCTTAAAAAGGAATAAAATTGTTTAAAGAATCTCACAAACTACATCATAGATGAATCTTGAAGACATTATGATAAATTAGATAAGTCTGTAGCAAAACGACAAATATTGTATGTTTCCACTTATATAAGGTACATAGAATAGTCAAATTCATGGAGATACAAAGTGGGATAGATGTTACAAGCCTTAGATGGATCAAGTAATGTGGGGTTAGTGCTTCACGGGTACAGAATTTCAGCTTGGGATGATGAAAAGTATTTTGAGATGGACAGTGGTGATGGTTGCACAACAGTGTGAATGTATTTAATGGCACCAGACTGTATGCTTAAAAAATGGTTAAAATTGTAACATTTCATGTTATGTATATTTTATCACAATTTAAAAGAACAAATTTAAAAAGCTCAATATTTATGAAGCACATTTATTTTTATGCACGATGGGGATACAGTAATGGAGAAGGTTGGCCAGTTATTTCAAGAAGACTATCATCTGTCTGTCTATCTGGGGAAATACATGTGTAAATGGTCAACAATAGTACAGAATACTAACAGCTCTAATTTGGGGTGTTCTCAACCAAGGAATCCTCTTGAATATTGACAATTCCCTAGTCAAACATTTAAAACATTTAAAAAACTCTGTAACAACTGGTGATAGAAACGTTTTTAAATCATTACTCATTTTTTCTATCTAATTACACTGAGGACACTGTGCATTTATTCACTATTTGTGTGTTAATTCCGTATTTAAATTCATTGACACAAATTCACTGGACAAATACTACACAACAGGTACTGTTGAAGGTTTGGGAACATAGAAATGAATAATTCAGACTAGCTCTGGTCCTAAGGTGGCTGAACATCTGGGGATGCATAGAGCAGATGTCAGAAAGAGACACCATATGCTGTAACTCTGGAGATGTGCACACACAGAGAGGGGAGGGGTACAAAGCTGGAGTAGACAAGGGGCAGTAAGAGGAAGTAACAACTATGCTAATTCTTGAAAAGTGATTATGGTTTTGCCAGATGTACATTGGAAAGAAGGAATCTTGGGCAGTGAAAAGAGGGAGTTAAGATCTGGAGCCAAACCACAGTTCGTTCCATATGCCCAGAAGGAGATTGGACAGGATTGCAGAGGCCAGATCGTGAAGGACTTTTTATGACATTTTGAAATACATGCCATTGGAAATACAGAGTCACTAAAGAATTTTAGTTAAGAACACTGCTCATTAACAGTTCCACTTCAGAACGATCAGCTTGGCTTTGGAGGGAATATACTGGAGTCATGAGATGTTGGAAGGAGATATGATACGACAGGTAGAAAATTAGTACAATAATTCAAGAAAAAGTAATATGAGTGTGATTCAAGATGGTAGCAGAGAAAATGAAGAATAAGATATTAATATAGAAAATGATAAAGAGGTGTGAGTGACAGGAATTGATCGTAAATTTAATTGAGGAAAGGAGTGAGAAAAAATAAGCTTTTTTCTCACTGTATCACTTGTCATCATGCGTATCAGTAAATTACATTAGTTTACTTTGGAGATAGCTCTAGAGATTATGGGTTAGATTATCTACGCTTTTCTCGTTGAAAGTTTTTCTGTCTTTCGCTGGTCGTCAAACATCACTGAGTTTTAACTTTTAGCAGGTAGGTCCCTTCTGATCTAACATCCTTTATCACTTGGGAAAAAAATGAGGTCAATGAGGGTGCTGACTTATTAAGAAAAGTATATGAGTGGCCTTAGAATTTAAGGCTAGAAAGAAGCCTTAAATTATTATAAGAAGATTCTTAAATTATTATAAGAATAATTATTATTATTATAAGAAGCCTTAAATGTCAGAAAGAGACACCATATGCTGTAACTCCGGAGATGTGCACACACAGAGAGGGGAGGGGTACAAAGCTGGAGTAGACAAGGGGCAGTAAGAGGAAGTAACAACTGTGCTAATTCTTGAAAAGTGATTATGGTCTTATTAATAATAGCTATTCCTTGTTCACTTCTGTATCACCAAGAGTAAGGTTTGGCATTATTAATATCTCCTCAAATACTGTTTATCACATAAACAAAGGAATGAATGAATGAATGAAATACAGTAGACCCAGTATTTTACAAATAGGGGCTGTTCTGAGGGGTTGAGAGTGGTTTGATGCTTCTTTCATGGAAAATGCGTAGTATGAGAGTGGGGGAATTAACTGGAATGGTACTTAGGGCCTGAGTAGCATTTGTTTATGAAAATAGGTAATGATTACATATTGTATGTACTAAGTAATGTCTCATACCTAATACATGTGGGTAAGCACACTTTGTGTGTTATAAGCCTGGACAAAGATTTACTGATGTTTCTGAATTGAGTTGAAGGTGCTGGTCCACTGGTAGGAAGAATCAAAGACTATCCATTACTCTCTACCTTGATGAGGTTCCCCAAAGCCTCTGGCAGCTCCAGGATTAGTCCCTTACAGGTGGCAGAAATTTAAGCTGCAAAAACTTGCATTTCTAACATCAGGAGGAAGTTCTAGCCTAGGTCCTTCTTCCCAATCTCCCCTCCTCTTCTGGAGGTAAACAACAACTGAGCAACCTGAGGGCACTGCGAGGATAGGGACAGAGGGAGGTATGGAAGGATGCTGGGGATGAGGACACCCACTGCAAAGTTTTGAAAAGGGGACCACATCCTCTGGTCCTTCTCAGGGAAAAATACGTAAGACAGAACACTATAAAGAGAGTACAGAAATGAATCCTGGACTTAATTCCACCTCTAGTCAGAAAAAAGAACAACTGTGAATAAAAATACCACCAGCATAAAATAACAAAAATGGCAAAATTGGCAAGTAGACTGAGCTGAGTTTTGGTTCAGCAAATCTCTCCGTGATATTTTTCTTGCCAATTTGAAACCTGGTCTCTCAGGCACCCTGGCCCCTTCCTACTTGGGTCTCCAACCACACTAGCATGGTGAGGTTTTCCAAAGGAGTCACGTTAATTATTTCTTCAAAGACTTTCTGCTGTCTAAAATAGCATACTCCTTCTCTCCCTAACCTTAATATCTGAAAAATTCAAAGTCACCATTCAGGATTATAAAACATTCCTGCATCACCTCCTTCTCCTTCATAGCACTGACCTCAATTTTAGTTACTTGTTTTTTGCTTGCTCTTTTCTGTTTTATACCCTAAACTCCCCAAGGGTAAGATGTCCTTTCCTTTTAATTCTTTGAACCTGGTACAAAAAGAATGCCTGAAACTTAGGCAGCTTCAAATAAAATCAGCTATTTATTTATATTTTCAGGAACTAATTTTCACAATTTAGAACCAATTTCAATTCTTTCAAGTGTATCCATCTTATTGGATTGAATCAAGTACTCATTTACACAGGACACTTAGAAAAGCCCAATGATGGTTTGTGTGAATCAAAAGAAAAAACAGAAAAACAGAAAAAGACACAGCACCAATCACACAGTTCCATTCTCCAAACAGTGGACTGAGGGTTGGAGCTTGTTAAGGGTTCAGTTGCGTCCCTGACAAAACTTATTTGTACCTCAGAATGTGTCCATATTTAAAGGTACAGCCTTTAAAGAGATAACTAAGTTAAAATAAGTCATTAGTGTGGGTGCTAATCCAACATGACTGGCATTCTTAGAAGAAGAGGAGATGTGGCCACAGACAGGCACAGGGGGAAGACCCTGTGAAGACACAGGGAGTAGACCATCATCTTCAAGCCAAAGAGAGAGGACTTAGAAGAAATCAACCCTGCCAACACTTTGACCTTGGACTTTCAGCCTCTAGAACAGAGAGAAATATATTTCAGTTGTTTAAGCCATTCAGTGTGTCGTACTTTGTTATGACTGCCCTAGCAGACTAATGTAGAGATGATGAGACATCTGCAAGGCTCCCCCAGGATGAGCCTGACCCACTGGAAACCCAGGCTTTTCCTGGGGCCACAGCATTTCCATGAGGGAGCCTATTTTTACCATCCAGAAGGAATAGGGCTGAGTCTTAAGGGTGGACCTTGTCTGTTACCAGAGATGAGTTCTTCTGGATTTCCACTGACAATCCTTCCCATCAAAGCAGACACTTTTTGGTTCTGCTGCTCAGTGATTTTTCTCCTTATGTTAGTTACATCAGGAAATGGTGGGGGGGGGGGTGTGTGGTGACATTTAACTTTCTTTGGCTTGTTTCCGTATAAACTCAAATAGAAAAAATAGAACATAATTTATTTTACCTTGGCAATTGGTACCTTATATTACCTAGAGTGACACATTTAATACAGCAAAATTTTCCTCTGCCTGAAACTTGCTGACTGTTACAGGGATATATTTAAACTATTTAAAGTCATGAAACAATTTAAATAAAATATGCACTTGCTGTGAATTTTGAACTGTCAAATATACTTACTCTTTTTTTTTTTTCTGAAAAGGAAAAAACAAAACGAAAAAACAAAACAAAGAAATAACAAACAAGATGCAGTTACTCCTGTAATCCTGTAATAGCTTAAGAAGCTGAGCTGGGAGGATTGCTTGAGGCCGGGAGTTTAAGATTAGCTTGGCCAACTTAGCAAGGCCCTGTCTGTAAAAATATATTTAAAAAAATAAATAGAGGAAGACGTCGAAACTGTATCTCTGTTTTTTAATGTTATTACTTTTATAGACTTAGGGGGTAAAGTGTAGTTTAATGACATGATTATACTGCATAGTGGTGAAATCTGGACTTTTATTTGGGTGTAACCATCACCTAAATAGTATACACTGTGCCCATTAGGTAATCCATCATCTCTCACCCCAGTTCCATCCACTTGTCTTTCCAAGTCTCCAGTTTCTATTACTCCCGTCTCTATGTCCATGTTTATACATTATTTAGCTCTCACTTATAAACGAGAACATGGAGTATTTGGCTTTCTGTTTCTGCGTTATGGCTTCCGGATCCCTCTATGTTGCTGCAAAAACATGATTCTTTTAATAAGTTAGTCGTATTTTCATCTCTACTTTCAAGAGTTAACAATCATAGTTCATCATCATCATCACCATCATTTCTGCAGTATAATCACTTTCATACAGATGATGAAAGGAGACACCAGGCTCTCACAGTAATAAAAAATGATAAATGAAAGGATCAGAATTTGAGCTTATATCTGATCCCCATAACGCGAGCCCATGCTAATACATACTATGTTGTCTTGAAAAGGGAAAACACATTGTGGTTGACACACTTGCAAACTCTATCCTATACAAATTAGTTGCACCATCTTGTGTTTTAAAACACCTCTAAAGATTGCCTTTTAATTGCTGATGCAATAGGGATTGAATTTTCACCATTTCTTCAGCAATGTGTTTGTGATTACAAAATAGAACTGTACCCTTCAAAACAACGTTCAGAGAACAGCACGACGGGTTAGCTTCATCCTGTTGTGCAGGAGAACAATTTACACACAAAATGAACATCTGGCTAAATGACTTCACAGAGTCTTTCTAAGTTTCATAGCCTTTGATTTGCTGACCAAGATGCAATTGTCACTTCTTATTCCTAAAAAAACCTTCGGACATCATCTCAACTAAACCTCTGACTTAACAGAGGAAACTTTTGGTCACTCATTTTGAATACTGAAAAATACAGCTTAATCCAGCCTTGAAAATCAGTTAGTTGCTTCCTACACATTCTGGTTCATAAATGCACTGCTTGAGTTTTTGGGATACAGGGATGCTCCCTAAGCAGCAGTGGATGGAACACTGAGCTAGGAGCCAAGAAGTGAAAAAATTAGAATATTAACATTTTATGGAGCGTTCTCATACTGTGTGTGCCAGAAGGCCCTGGACTGGGTGCTACAAGGAGGAACTCAGCTCTTATTGAGGTTTACACTCAGGCATGGTAGAAAAACGTAAAACAATGACCAAAAGGGGGAATGGAAGTTGCTAATGTAATAGACACAACAGGGAGAGTTGCCTACTGTGATAAATGTCTATCACAACAGAGTTGATTTAGTCATGGGGTCAGTGGATTCCTGGGAGTATTAAAAATTGTGCTGAGATACTCTTAGCAAAATACCTATGAAGTCCATTTTAAACTCCGATAAAACTCCTTTTTAAAAATGAGAACACTGAGGCAGGCTCAGTGAAGTTAAATGATTTTCTGAGCCCATACACTAAGCAACAGAGCTTGTATTCAAAGCCAGGACTGTTCTACACTTGACATTCCCCATGATATCACAGTTGATACCCTAGGACGGCCGTCTGCTTGGGCTTCTAGTCCTCGTCCCACTATCAATGGATATATATTTTATTCTGTGCAACACAATTGTATATTGCAGAAAGAGCATGAATTTTAACATCTGATAAACTGGGGTTCAAATTCTAGTTCTTTTACCTGCTGAATGAGCTTGGATAAACCATTTTAACTGTCTGGGCCTCCCGTTCCTTAATAATAAAGAGGAAAAAAATGCTATGCACATTATGGAGTAGTTTATAAGATTAGAAATGAGAAATACAAGGTACTCCATAAAACAATAATAACAACACCACCAGAAACAACAAACAAAAGGCTATCATTTCGTGAGCACTTGCCATACGCTGGACACACAAACTATCACATTTATTTCTTACAATAATCCTAGGAGATAAATGCTATTATCACCCTCATTTTGAAGAAGATAAAATTGTGGCACTGAGTAATAAAGTATTTTGCCCAAGGTCATAAAGATAAGAAGTGGCAGAATTAGGATAAAAATCTAGGAGCCTGGCTCCAGAGCTCTGTCCACACCATGGGACCTCCGTAATTGCTGTCTGTAACATGTACGGAAGATGTGGGAAGTTGGAGTGGGTGTTCCTTCCAGCGTAAGGTTTCTGATCTGCTTTCTTGGCGGACAGTTTGAAGACTGCGCGCGTGTGTACACACACACACACACACACACGCGTACACACGCACACCACCCAAACTTTCCCTTTTGGGCTCTTGGAGCCGGCCCTCGCTGGCTGTACCATTTCAAGGTGTTCTGTGGAGGCTGCTCTTGATTTCACAGCCATCTGCTTTGTTTCCTCCAGCTGCAGAACTGTAGACAGAGATGCGTTTATTTTTGGTAGTATTTTCTGAGCTGAAACCAATGCAGGCTGCTCTCCAGATCCTCTGAAAAATCACTTCAACCTTTAAGTGTTGAAGGTTGGCCTTTAAGAATGGCCAACTGATTTTTCTTTAGTATCTCATTTTAAACAATAAGTTGATGGAAGAAGAAGTGAAGCTACAGAACAAAGTAATTAGGATGGAAAATACCCTGAACCTGGCCAATTATGTCACAGTTTTGCATAATAATAACTGCACAATAGGCTTCTTAAAGCCCTGCTATTTAGAGCCATTTAGTTTCCCCAAGGTGTCATGCTGTTTCCTGCTTCCATGTTTTTACATTTGCTGAATGCTTTGTCTTTTTTTTTTTTGAGGTAGAGTCCCGCTCTTGTTACCCAGGCTAGAGTGCAACGGCACGATCTCGGCTCACCTCAGCCTCCCAGGTTCAAGCCATTCTCCTGCCTCAGCCTCCCAAGTAGCTGGGATTACAGGCATGCACCACCATGCCCAGCTAATTTTGTATTTTTAGTAGAGAAGGGGTTTCTCCATGTTGGTCAGGCTGGCCTCGAACTCCCAACCTCAGGTGATCCACCCGCCTCGGCCTCCCAACCTGCTGGAATTACAGGCCACTGCATCCGCCCTGAATTCTTTGTCTTAAAAATATCTCCCCAAACCCTTGTCTACTTGGAGATCTCCTATAACAAGATTCCCTCTCCACTCTTCACCCCTCGAGGGCTTCCCTAATGGCCTCTTTCCCAGGTCAGCTAAATTCTAGGTTAAAATTTAATACAGATGTTAAATTCAGAAAAACTTAACACTCTAACTCAATTTTACTAATTATTAGCTTTTGAGATTGGTTAAAGTTGTCAAAATTTTCTCAGGTTCGGTATCCTTCTCCTTGAAAGGAGCACTGCAATATAAGGTGTCTCATAACCTAGCTGCGAAGATTTATGCAAGAAGAAAACATAATTTAAGTGATAAATCAGTGCCTGGTATGAATATGTTCCCAGTAAATATTTTTAAAAGAATAAATAAAAGAAAGTGGTTAGCACACAGCCTATACATAACAATTGCTTAACAAACTTTATTTACTCTTAGCACATTATCTATTAACTACTAATCCTCCCACAATGAGGATTATTTGCAGGAGCCTCTAATTGTCACCCTCATATTTGTAGAAATTGCCATAGTACATGGCATGCAGAAAACCTTTCAATGACTATTTTACAGGGCATTTACAGATAACTTTTCACTTTAATACACAAATAATACAGGGTGGTCCCAGGGGAATAGAAAAGTCCAGGCAGCAGTCTCACAGGACTAGCCAAAGGGAACAGTTGAAATAGTTGCATTTGCTAGGGAAGGATAAGACTGAAAAACAGAACGGGGGCCAAGCTGGCTGAGACCAACTAGACCCAACATGGAGCTAGATTTGACCTAGGTTTCACCTAAAACCTCATGATACTCTCATTACTATACTAAACTACACACCCATCAGTACTATGACAGTTTCAGGAGCACCGATATTTGGTATAAAAATGGGTGACACCATAGTTCCAGGAAATCTGTATCTTTTTCGAGAAATCTTCATGAATCTGACTCCTGTTGGTTAAATAAACCCATAGAGAGAGAGATGCCCCAAACCCCACGGGACACAAGTTACTCTCTTCAGTGCACCCACGCTCCCCTTTCTTGAGCGTGTACTTTCATTTTGCAATAAATCTCCATACTTTTGCTATTTTCTGACTTGTCCTTGCATTCCTTCTTGGGATGGTGTCAAGAGCCTGGACACCAGCTGGGGTTGAGTTCCCACTGACATTTGGGGACCTACCTTAGCCCATCAACTTAACAAATAGTTTTCCATATGTTTATTTTGATTATTACTTCCACTTGAAGGGGTAGGAATTATATTGTCACTAATTTACATGCAATAAAACTCTAAACCACAGGGAATAAAAATACTTTCTTTAATTAAAGTTGGTAAAAACTAGATTAGAACTGGGGCCCAATTCTCCAACTGAATGCTTTCTGTATTTTCGTAGAAGAATTAATCCAATTTGGGTTTGCAGGGATTTTACACATCACCTACACTAACTGTCCTCATTTTATAGGTAATGTCCAGGAAAAAGGGACCTGCCCAAACTCATATAGCCACTTTGAAGTGATTGCATTTTGTGACTAATCCAATAGCTCAGGGATGAAAGACTAGTTTATTTTGATAAATAAACCAAATTGTTGATTGATAAATCGAATTACTGCTACTCACCAGGCTAAATGGGTTGTGCTCAGAAATGCTAAATATTTATGGCTGACAAGAAAAAATTGAATCCATTTATGTCTCTTTCAATAAATTGGTTACCTCCTGTAGAATAATTGCTACTTTTACTCACAGTATTTGAATACTGCACATCACTAAGTCACAGTTTAGTTAATGCCTGATTTCAGTTGGCAACATGCTATTTATGGAAGAAAATAAAAGACTGTACTGTTTTGAATTTGAACTGGTCTTTTTTTCTTTGAACTTTGAATGCATATGATTGGAGATTTTAAAAGCTCTAACGTAGATTCAAGTAACAGAAAACGGATCCATTGAAAAAGGCAGAGTATGTGGTTGGGTGTTTATCCTCTGTAATAGCGTCCCCATTCAGTGACACATTTCACGAGTGTTTGCCTGTGTCTGGATGAGGAAACCCTGCATTTTCAACAACTCTTGTTCACAACTCAGAAACATTTAGTATGGCTTTCTGTCAATAGAAGATAAGGCCACGTTTAACTGCCTTCAGGCTGGTTTGATGATTATTGTAAATCTGCTGTATGGAAAAAAATAGCTTAGATTTCCTCCTTAATACAAGTGGTGGTCCCTCCTTATCCAGGGTTTTACTTGTGGTGGTTTCAGTTACCCAAGGTCAACTGTGGTCAGAAAATATCCAATGATAAATTCCAGAAATAAACAATTCATAAATTTTAAATTACATGCCATTCTGAGTAACGTGATAAAATCTTGCACTGTCCCTCTCTGTCCTGCCTGTGATGTGAATCATCCCTTTGTCCAGCATAGCCATGCTGTATATGCTACCTGACAGTGAGTGAGTCACTTAATAGCCCTCTGGGTTATCAGCCCTCCATGTTCTCAACCCTCCATGGTACCACTGTCCTGGTATCACAGTGCTTGTGTTCAAGTCACCTTTACTTTCCATAACACTTCCCTGAAAGCACAAAGAGTAGTGATACTAGCAATTCAAATATGCCAAAGAGAAGCCTTAAGTGCTCCGTTTAAGAGAAAAGGCAAAAGTTCTCAACTTAATGGAAAGAAAAAAAAAATCCTATGCTGGTGTTGCTTAGATCTATGTAAGAAGGAATCGTCTATAAAATTGTGAAGAAGGAAAAAGAAATTAGGGCGAGTTTTGCTATTGCACCTCAAACTACAAAATCACAGCCACAGTGCATGATAAGGA
>NW_012114821.1:13902453-13905096 GCF_000951035.1 Colobus angolensis palliatus | reverse complement strand
ATAAATCGAATTACTGCTACTCACCAGGCTAAATGGGTTGTGCTCAGAAATGCTAAATATTTATGGCTGACAAGAAAAAATTGAATCCATTTATGTCTCTTTCAATAAATTGGTTACCTCCTGTAGAATAATTGCTACTTTTACTCACAGTATTTGAATACTGCACATCACTAAGTCACAGTTTAGTTAATGCCTGATTTCAGTTGGCAACATGCTATTTATGGAAGAAAATAAAAGACTGTACTGTTTTGAATTTGAACTGGTCTTTTTTTCTTTGAACTTTGAATGCATATGATTGGAGATTTTAAAAGCTCTAACGTAGATTCAAGTAACAGAAAACGGATCCATTGAAAAAGGCAGAGTATGTGGTTGGGTGTTTATCCTCTGTAATAGCGTCCCCCATTCAGTGACACATTTCACGAGTGTTTGCCTGTGTCTGGATGAGGAAACCCTGCATTTTCAACAACTCTTGTTCACAACTCAGAAACATTTAGTATGGCTTTCTGTCAATAGAAGATAAGGCCACGTTTAACTGCCTTCAGGCTGGTTTGATGATTATTGTAAATCTGCTGTATGGAAAAAAATAGCTTAGATTTCCTCCTTAATACAAGTGGTGGTCCCTCCTTATCCAGGGTTTTACTTGTGGTGGTTTCAGTTACCCAAGGTCAACTGTGGTCAGAAAATATCCAATGATAAATTCCAGAAATAAACAATTCATAAATTTTAAATTACATGCCATTCTGAGTAACGTGATAAAATCTTGCACTGTCCCTCTCTGTCCTGCCTGTGATGTGAATCATCCCTTTGTCCAGCATAGCCATGCTGTATATGCTACCTGACAGTGAGTGAGTCACTTAATAGCCCTCTGGGTTATCAGCCCTCCATGTTCTCAACCCTCCATGGTACCACTGTCCTGGCATCACAGTGCTTGTGTTCAAGTCACCTTTACTTTCCATAACACTTCCCTGAAAGCACAAAGAGTAGTGATACTAGCAATTCAAATATGCCAAAGAGAAGCCTTAAGTGCTCCGTTTAAGAGAAAAGGCAAAAGTTCTCAACTTAATGGAAAGAAAAAAAAAATCCTATGCTGGTGTTGCTTAGATCTATGTAAGAAGGAATCGTCTATAAAATTGTGAAGAAGGAAAAAGAAATTAGGGCGAGTTTTGCTATTGCACCTCAAACTACAAAATCACAGCCACAGTGCATGATAAGGACTTAAGATGAAAAAAGGCATTAAGTTTGTGGGTGGAAGACATGCCCAGAAATGCCCTCTGATTGATGGCCATCAGGTCCCATACAATCCTAGGTTTGGGGCATCCACTGGGGATCTTGGAATATATGTCTCGAGGATAAGAGGGGGGCAACTGTAATGTCCATTTTCTCCCAGGAAGGAGACACACAACAGCACATTCACGGAGGAGCCGTGGGAACACACATTCAACATAGCAGAATTCTAAGAAGCAGTCAAGTCATGACAAGAAATGAAGTTTGTGGAGATAGAAATCAGGAGACATTCCTTTCAGGGCTGATTTTTGCCAAGAGTGTGCTGTGTGGCCAGTACTCTTATTTGGATATAACACCATCATTTCCAACCATAGAACCCAAGCTTTGTTCAAGGCTCTCATGAGGCCAGGCACTGAATCGTAACAGGAGCAACCACGCCACCCGCGACAGTCCTGTTTCTCTGCACTCAACAACCGTATTTCTAGCTCCAATTGCAATTAATGGAGGCTAGTCCTAAGACATGTTCTCACCAAAATGTAAGTAAACAATTAACAAATAAATAAAGTGAGAGGATATCTGCTGGAGGCTTCTGGGAAATATATTTGACTTGCTGGAACTAACTGGGACTGCACATTGCCATTTCTTATTGCTGAGGAAGTGAATGTCGGGATATAATGCCTAGAGCTGATATAACCGTCTTGTATCTGAGGCGGTAAGTATGAAAATAAGAAAGCTAACATGCTGAACATCGCAGAAGGGAAGGATGCCAAAAGTCCGCGTCTTGGTGGCATCATTGATCTGTGAAGGAACACTGGGATAGCTTGCTTCCATATTTCTCATTAAATAAATAATAACTGTCTTTATGATTTAAAACACCAGGGTTTGAACCTTCAGTTTCTTGCAGCCAGAAACATTCTAGTTACATTAATAAAATTGCTAATTATGTCTCCCCTTTTTCACCTTCATTTTTCCCTCTACCTCGCCAGGCTGCAATCAATTTTTTTCTTTTACTGCCTTAGTACTTGGTGTGCATTTCTATTGTTATAGCTGCTGGCATTAAACTGGAGTTTTACAGCCAATTTTAGGAGGTTTACTCTGGCATCAAAATATGAGTGCCAAGTTTTATTAATTTATAATAGATTAATTCAGAGAAGTTGCTGCTGTTTGCTGAGGATGTTATGTTTTCCTATTCTACGAATGTCAAGCTTAGTCAAATGACATGGAATGGGCCGGCCGCGGTGGCTCACACCTGTAATCCTAGCACTTGGGAGGCCAAGCTGGGTGGATAACTTGAGGTCAGGAGTTCGAGACCAGCCTGGCTAATGTGGTGAAACCCCGTTTCTACTAAAAATACAAAAATTAGCTGGGCCTGATGACAGGTGCTTGTAATCCCAGCTACTTGGGAGGCTGAGGCAGTAG
>NW_012114821.1:13898756-13901238 GCF_000951035.1 Colobus angolensis palliatus | reverse complement strand
TGCCTAATTTTTTGTATTTTTAGTAGAGGCGGATTTTCACCATGTTAGCCAGGATGGTCTCCATCTCCTGACCTCGTGATCTGCCCACCTCGGCCTCCCAAAGTGCTGGGATTACAGGCATGAACCACTGCGCCTGGCCCCTTCATTTTTAAGGTTGAATTATGTTCCATTGTGTATGAATGTGTGTGTGTGTGTGTGTGTGTGTGTGTGTGAGGGAGAGAAAGAGAGAGAGGGAGAGAAATTGTGGCATATATAGGTATATATATTTCATATACTTATTGATACATTTATCTGTTGATGAACACTATTATTTCCATATCTTGCCTATTGCAAATAATGCTGCAACAAACATGGGAGTGCAGATATCTCTTTGAAATGTTGATTTCATTTCCTATGAATATATACCCAGAAGTGAGATTACTGGAACAAATGAATTGATTAACTTGATTATTAACTTTTTGACAAACCTTCTTATTGTTTTCCATAATGGCAGTACAATTTACATTCCCTCCAACAGTTTACAAGGAATCCCTTTGTCCACATCCTTGTCAGCACTTGTTACCACTTGTCTTTTTGGTAATAGCCATTCTAACAGGTGTGAGGTCATAGCTTGTGGCTTTGATTTGTATTTTCCTGACAGGTTAGTGATGTTGAGCACCACTTCATGAATCTATTGGCCATTTGTATATTTTCATTGGAAAAATATCTATTGAGGTCCTTTCACAATTTTTAATCGAATTTTGTGCTTGTTTCTTTGTTTTTGCTATTGAGTTATATGATTTCCTTATATATTTTGGAAATTAACCCCTTATCAGATATTTGGGTTGCAAATGTTTTCTTCTACTCCATAGAAGAAAATTCATTTCATTGATTATTTCCCTAGCTGTGCAAGAATTTTTTAAATTATTTTTAAAATTAGTCTGAATAATTTACACTAGCTAATGTCCTTAAATCTTAGTGGTTTAACATCATTGAAGTTTGTTTCCAGTCTGTGTCACAGCTCTATATAGCTCTGGGACTCTCATGGTGGCTCTCCTCCAGGAGAGCATCAGCTGAGGGATCCCGATTCCTTCCTTCATGTGGTTCTGATGTGGAATCCTTTGCTTCCAGCTGCAATAAAGAGCAGAGGCAAAGCATAGTTTTTGCTGTTATTGTCTATCTTACCCTGACTGTAATTTCATCTCAATGCCCAAACCTTTTGTGATAAAGTGGGGAATTTATTCTTTTTTTGATGTGGCTGGGAAGAAGAAACAGGACTGGTACATTCAGCTGCTCTCTGCCACACATGTTAACATGTAACTTAGATTCTGTGTTGGGAATAGGCTTATTCCACAATAGAGCCAAAGGGACATTACCATCATTTACAATTTTACCATTCTATATTGGGAGTATATGCTAAATACACAGAGGGGTGTGATGAGATATCAGATATCAGGGGCAGAACATATTTAAAAAAAACAAACCAAAACAAACTAACACATCAAGGGAGAAGTCATTGAGTTCCATGACAGAAGTAAGCCAAGAAGAGGTAGAGCTTGTGTTTGGCCTTAATGGATGAGTAAGGCAGTAAAGCATGGTTAGTAACGATGCCACACACATGGCCCATTGTGAGGGAGGGGCCCAGACTAGGAAGAGAGACTGCAGCATTGAAGATTTATGTAAGAAGTGCCAGGAGTCTAGAGTAGAGGGGTGATCAAATGAAGGATTGAGGAGATCCTTGAAAACAAACAAACTTAGCTGGGCCTTTATCCTGAAGACAATTAGGCTATGATGCTTGCTTTATTCACAGTACAAGGCTCATACCTTTGAATCTTTATCCATGTATATTTATGAAACCATATATTTCCATTATTTGGCTACAAATACCACACTTATTTTTTATGTTTCATCATAGAGATAGTTAAGACAGAGGAGAACGACATGCATAATACTTCATTCATCTTACATTGTGAGAAATTAAGACTTTCCACATAAATTAACATTACTAGAAGCTAAAGTTGAGCATTTTTTATGTTTACAAACTTTCTTCTAATATCATCTATTGTATATCTCATTGATTTTAAAATATGTTGAAATATATATTTTCTGCTTTCTCAAAACAGCATTTTTTAATGATTTAACATCTGTAGGATTTTCTTTTTTTTTTTAACTTTTAAGTTCAGTGGTATATATGCAGGTTTGTTACATAGGTAAATTTGTGTCATAGGGGTTTGTTGTACAGATTATTTCATCACCCAAGTATTAAGCCTAGTGCTCATTAGCTATTTTTCCTGGTTCTCCTTCTCCTCCAACCCTCTACTCACCCTCTATCCTTCAATAGGCCCCAGCATGTTGTCCCCCGTTATGTGTCCGTGTGTTCTTATCATTTATCTGCCACCTGTGAGAATATGCAGTATTTGATTTTCTGTTTCTGCATTAGTTGCTGAGGAAAATGGCCTCCATATCAATCCATGACCCTACAAAGGATATAATCTTGTTCTTT
>NW_012114821.1:13881127-13897251 GCF_000951035.1 Colobus angolensis palliatus | reverse complement strand
AGAATCCTGAGACATCATATTTCTCTTTGATGCAATATCCAATTTCTTATTATAAATCAGTGTTTCCCTTTATTTAATGGTGTCATGTTTGAATTAATTCACTCATTAGTTTAACAACTTTTTATTGAGACATAATATGTGTGAGGTATTATGCTAGGCATTGGGAATATAAACATTAATAAGAAACATTCTTGAAATTCAAAGATCATAGAGTCTAGTGGAAATAACTCTAGTACCAAAAGTTTTATGGATTATTGAAAAAATAAAGAAATAAAGTACTACTTGCTCCTTAGAGTCCAAGTAAGACTACATTCTCCTCAGTGTGACATTTATGCTGTAAGTACAAAATATAAACATTAATTCCACTAACATTATATGTTTTCATTCAGAAAGTTTAGGGCTTTATTTTTTTCTAAAGGCAGGCAAAGAGATTCATTGTTAGGAGATGGAAACATTTTGAACTTACACATCTCTGGATCTGATTCTAATATTGAGTTCACTAAAATGTAAGCTCCATAACTGAAACTTTAATAGACTAAAAAGTCTATTTGTTCACAAGTGCTTAAAATACTTTGCCTGACTCAGTGTGTGTGATAAATATTTGTTAAAGAATATGAGAACACATGTGGGGAAAGGACAGTCTCTTCAATAAATGGTGTTGGGAAAACTGGATATCCACACCCGGAGGAATAAATGTATGGAAGTAACTCACTGTGTGATACTGGCTTAATTATTTAACTTCACTGGGCAGAGAAGGAATCTGTGTTCTTGTTCTCTCCACCTAGGACACTGAATGATTACAGGAAAACTATATGACCTTTCAGACTGGTGCCTCTAGAAATCATGGTGTATAGTCTTTCCTGTGCCGTCGGCATTATCCTTCAGCCACTGTCCTTCTCTAATTCAATTGTCTCATTTCTTCCATGGCACCAAACCTTCTGCACTGCCCTACAGTAGCACATTCTTTCCAAATCCCCCATTTCGATATGGAGGAAGGCAAGTCTTTTCTTTCCTCTAAGGGTGATCATTGCACTTGTGCATCATGGTTCATACCCTCCCACTGCTATGGACACACTCCATTATCCCTCTTTCCCCTTATAAACTGGCTTTTGCAACAGCATTTAAATATCTGAAAATCTCCTTTTGTTAAACGAGGAAAAAAGGGGTGGGGTGAACAACCTCCAGCAACTCCCTTCAGCAAATTCTTTATCCCCTTTTCTGCAGGATCAACTTCTTGAGAGAATTGTCTACATCGACTGTATCATCTGATATTATTATTCTGAATTCACTTTAATTTGGCCTCCTCCTTCATGCTCCCCTGATATGCCCTTACCTAGGTTATCTGTAGTCTCTGATAGTTAGGGATAACAAGTGCTTTTTAGTCCTCCTCTTACCTGAATTCTCAGACTCTCAAGAGGTTCGCTCCTCTCTTCCTACTTGAAATGTCTCTTTCCTTAGTTCTAGTTTTGTGCCTTTGCATATCACAAATGTGCTCTATTCAGTAGACTTTGCTGGCTGTTATTCCAATGTCTACTCTTTACATAAAGTGATCTTGGGTTTCTGTTCCAGGCTGTCTCCCTTTTTCACTCTGTGTACTTTTTATGCTATCTCATCCACACTCACAGCTCTATTTTATTACCTATTTATCAATTTCCAATTTCTCTCTTGAATTTTATTTAGCATTCTGCTTCAGCCTCCCTAGTAGCTGGGACTATAGGTGCCCGCCACCACGCCGGGCTAACTTTCTTATTTTTAGTAGAGACGGGGTTTCACCTTGTTAGCCAGGATGGTCTCGATCTGACCTCGTGATCTGCCCATCTCAGCCTCCCAAAGTGCTGGGATTACAGGCATGAGCCACCATACCCGGCCGCCCTCATTGATCATTATTAAAGACACTCCCACTAGTACCATGACAGTTTACAAATGCCATGGCAACAACCCAGAAGTTACCCCATATGGTTCTAGGAACTCCCTGCTTCTTTTCTAGAAAATTCTGAATAACCCTTGCTTTAATTAGCATATAATCAAGAGTGGTTATAACTATAGCCAGCCAGCAATCCATGATGTGGCTGCTGCTCCTTCAGGCTGCTCTGCCTATGGAGCAGACATTTTGCTGTACACTGTTACCCTAATAAACTTGCTTATTTTCACTGCTCAGTTACCCTTAAATTCTTTCCTGAATGAAGCCAAGAACGCTTTTGGGCTAAGCCCAAATTTGGTGTATGCCTGCATCACAACCAACAGAATTCTAAAAGAAATATCTTGGCACGTGGTATCCTGCATTCAAACTAGTTAAGCAACATTGTGGCCCAAGTACAATTTAGAAAACGCTGCATGCACGCTTATTTTATAAGCCAAATTTCCATAATCTCCACTTAATTTCATTTCTCTCACAACTTAATAACTCTATGAGGGAGACATTGTTAAGAAATTCTAACATACTTGTCAAGGTTTTGCCCTTTGTGCTAATTCCTTACTCATCACATATCATCATGAGAAAATTTATTTCATGATATTCCCAATAAACCATGACCATGATAGGGTTTGTCACAAGTAAACAAGGGAGCATCGGTGAACCTTATTCAAACCATACGGAGAGGACAGTGCCTTGCAGGTCATTCATGAAACACAAAGGGGTAGGGGTGTGGATTTATTTGTCACTTTTATCTAGGGTCACAGAGTTATGGTTAAATTCAACATTATTATGGTATACCTCAGTAATCTCTCACATGGTTTTAAACTTTATGAAGACAAGAATTAACTCCCTACAAATCTGTGTTCCTAAGTCAGTCCAGTGCCTGTGGAATAGTATTACTGTTTGATGAGTGCATTATGAGTAATGAATACATGAATAAATTGATGGGTAAAAGACATGATTTTCTTTGTATAAACTCCTATTTTACCTTCTTTACATGCATCTAATTTATGACATAAATCACTGTCTACTAGCAAATATACCTCACTTATGGGTATGTAATTTTCAGTGCTAGCCTGAAATGCACACATGGCTTTCAGGTATATAGGAACAATTAAATCTTCAGATCATCTCCATGTATTTACATTTTATGTCAATTACCATCTAGACTGAGTGTCACAATAGTTCCTTGGAAACAAAACAGAAGACTTACCTTTTATTTCAGTCAAATGTCACTAAAGAACTAACAGCATAACTTGCCACAGTGAGAGAGAATCACAGAAAATAGAGTAGGGGGTTTGGATACAGATAATGCCAGGTTCAAATTGCAATTCCCTAACAGCATGACCATGGACAAGTTAGTTAACTTCTCAAACCTCAGTTAATTCATCTACAAGATGAGAATAATTAAGATAATCCTGAAGAAGGAGTAGAGAATTTACCATGTGCCTTCTTCCATTTTCTGCTCTTGGTTTACATTACAGGCATATAATTTTTTAAGTGAGCCCAATTGAAGCCCAATATTTCTTTTTAAAACATGCTCCAGGTGACCATAACCAGACCAGAATCCATACCAGACATGGACTTATTTGTCATCTTTTCTCTATGGAATTTTATAAGGACTACAGCTAATGCATATGAAGTCTTAATATATATCAGATGTTCACTGCCTGGTATCCATATTATAATAATTTCTGGTTTACTTGAGATTAATAACTGGTGGATCACTGAAGAGCTGCCCACGCATTAGTCTTAATAACAGTATCTTCAGCCCTGCTTTGTGCCAAGCTTACCAAATCTGGAAATAATGTAGTAGTCCTATAATCTCTAGAAAGTGGAGTGTAGAGCTAATCTTCCACCTAGTCAGCCCAGTTAGCTTCTTGGAGCCAATTCTTCTCGTGTATAAAAATCAGAGTGATCATAGCATCTACCTCATAGGATTACTGGGAGAGTAATTGAGATGCTAGATGTAGCATACTGAACACAAAGCTGAGTGCATTATTTGGCATTCTGTAAGTGGAAGTTGTTTTTTTTCTTGGAAACATAGACCCTGGCACAATGGACGATCAGAAAGAAGATTGTTTCTGGTTGAAAATTAATCAATGAGTCCATCAAAGTTCAGTGGCAAATTGAATTTAGGTTACATTTAAATTTGTAACAGACTTACTTGGTTGCAAGACAGAAATCAAACTCACTCTATTTTAAGAATATGAAAACCAGTGAAATACAAGGGTGATTCTACTGGCAGGCCAGATCTAGGAACCAATTTTTTCAAAGTTTCCTGTCTTAGTTATAGTCCCCTCTTTCCTAGATGTGGGCTTTCCTCCAATGCCTGGAAGAGAACATCACCTAAAGCAACTGCAGACATAAATAAGTTCAATTTAGCATGTTGAATAAAAGGAGAAACTTTTCTCAAATCGATCAAGATAATTGTGATTGGCTCAACTTGTATCACATGCTCATCCATGGACTAATACGTCTGGTCAGATACCTAGACCCTTTCTCAAAGAAAAGGATCTATTGCATGAAGGGAAATACAGCATAGTAGGCAGAAGCATTGAAAGGAGGAAAGGCTTTATGAGAAAAAGCACAAGAAAGAATGAGTAGAATTTGGATTTGTGGAGAAAACAAGAATATGTTACTTTTGGCAAAACAATTTTAACCACAGCCATAGCCACTTATATATTGATGCCCAACATATTAATAGCTTGTACCTATAGTGACTTTCATAAACTCAGTGGTTTGGAGTCCCTTATTACACAAAGTCAAAAGCCCTTTGGCAGTTGAGGTTAGCTAAGAAAGAGAAAAGAGTACATGTTATTTTGCCTAGATCAAATGGGAAAATAATAAGAACAAAGTAGCAACAATATTATAATAATAACAAGCACCTTTTACTAAGTGTTAGGCACTGCAATATGAGAGTTGTATATATTATGTTGAATTCTCCAAGCAGCAGAAAGATAATATTATCATTCTTTTACCAATAAATAAATGGAAGTGTAAAAAGTTATCTGCCCAACAATTGATTTCTAAGCTTCATTCAAATACATTTTATTCACTCAACATAATTTTACTGACTACCTACCATGTGTTACTCTCCACACTTACAACTGGCATGGAATGTGAACAAGACAGAGTTTCTCTGCTCCTGGAGCTTACTGCACCACACTGTCTATTTAATGAGCGGAATAAACTACAGTTTCAGGGTAGAAAAAGACTTTTCACATTAATATTCTCTAATTTGTTAACTGATTAACAGAAACAGAAATTATTCTTTGAATTGCTGAGTGCCCTGTTCTAATTCATCTAGATTTTCTACAGATCTAGGGAAAATATTTTAAAAACTTAAATTACATCTATAAAAAATATTTCCACCAACACCAAGCAAAGTCTTACATAACTTCTGAGATGTAGAGTCAATATTCTATTTTTGCTTGGAATAAGAAGTACATATTCTCGTTAGCGAGCAGGCTACACAAGATTATTTGATTTCTAATTTTTTTTTTAATTTGTAATTTTTGTTCTGCATCATAAGCATATGTATTTATGGGGCACATGAGATGTTTTGATGTAGGCCTGCAATGTGAAATACTCATGCCATGGAGAATGGGATATCCATCTCCTCAGCCTTTATCCTCTGTGTTACAAACAATCCAATTACACTCCTTTCATTATCTAAAAATGTACAATTAAGTTATTGACTGTAGTCACCCTGTTGTGCTATCAAATAGTAGGTCTTATTCATTCTTTCTATTTTTTTATACTCATTAACCATCCCCACCTCTCCTCATTCCCCTGTTCCCCTTTTCAGCCTCTGGTAATCATCCTTCTACTCTCTACGTCCACAAGTTCAATTGTTTTGATTTTTACATCACACAAATAAGTGAGATCATGTGATGTTTGTATTTCTGTGCCAGACTATTTCAGTGAGCATGATGATCTCCAGTTCCATCCCTGCTGTTGTAAATGACAGATCTCATTCTTTTTAATGGCTAACTAGTACTCCATTGTGTATATATATTATATTTTCTCTATCTAGTCTTCTGTTGATGGACGCTTAGGTTGCTTCCAAATCTTAGCTATTGTGAACAGTGCCGCAACAAAGAGTGCAGATGGATCTTCAATATACTGATTTCCTGTCTTTTGGGTTTATACGGAGTAGTGGGATTGCTGAATCATAGAGTAGCTCTATTTTAAGTTTTATTGAGAAACCTCCGAACTGTTCTCCATAGTTGTTGTACTAAGGTGCATTCCCACCAACACTGTGTGAGGGTTCCCCTTTGTTTGCATGCTTGCCAGCATTCATTATTGCCTGTCTTTTGGATAAAAGCCACTTTCATTGGTGTAAGATGATATTGTGGATTTGATTCGCATTTCATGATCAGTGATGTTGAGCACCTTTTCATATAACTGTTTGCCACTGTATGTCTTCTTTTGAGAAATGTCTATTCTGACCTTTTGTCCGTTTTTTAATCAGATTATTAGATTTTTTCTGCAAGGTCATTGGAGCTCCTTATATATTTTGGTTATTAATCCCTTGTCAGATGGGTGAGTGGCAAATATTTTCTCCCATTCTGCAGATTGTCTCTCCACTTTGTTGATTTTTCACAGCTTTGCTGTGCAGAAACTTTTTAACTTGATGTCATCCCAAGTGTCCATTTTTGTTTTGATTGCCTGTGCCTATTGAATATTGTTCAAGAAATAGATTATTTGATTTTATTATGTTATTTTCTCATATAGAATCTCTGTGTTGGTTCCAAATATAGAAAAATATTATTAGTTATTCATTCACTCAAAATATATTTAGTTAGCATTTACATAATAAATAATTATCTAGCAACCACTTATATTTCAATCTAGAGTGCCTGCTACTCCTCCAGTCACTCATTCCATTGTTGTGTAGATTTTTCTCATACGTGGCCGAAATGTACATTTATTCTATTCATTTATTTCATTTTTCAAGAGCAGCATAAATATTTGCAGTATCAACTATTAACCCAGCTAAATCATCCCTGAATTTTAGATATTCTTTTATTTTTATTTTATACTTTAAAAACTCATAGAAATAAAACCATAGAAATCATAGAAAATAAATTTTGGAGAAAATAATTTTATTTATAACCAATATTAATATATGATATAATCTCCCACACTTTTCCTTATGCTTATGTGCATAAATAGGATAATTACTAAACAAATATTCGTTCAAGTTTATACAATACACTCTATATTATAAACTTCCTGTATCAGTAAATAGCAATTTAAAATTTCATTTTATGGCTACATATTATACCCTTGTGAATACTATAATGTATTTAATCTCCATTTTAAGAATTTATTGAATTTCCAATAGCTCAAAATGAAAAAAATAAAACCCAGCAATTTTGCAATGCTATCTTCGCTGTGCTTGTTCTTTTTTGAATAAATTTCTAGGAGTGTGAGAGTTGTGTCACAGCACATCAGCACATACAGTTTTTAAAGTTCTTGTGTGTGCTTCCAAGATGCATCCAGAAATGTAGCAGTCAATTTTCATTTCAACAGTGCGTAAGAAGGACTTTCCCCTACAACCACGCTAACCCTAGGTATTATAATTTTCTCTTTTGAAACAGTGCACCAACTGTCACCTGTTTGTCCTGGGGAGCCATTCCAATTTGCTAGTGTTTCTCAAAATGCTGGCTGTTTGTAACTAATCATGGTTTTAAGTGCAAAATGGCTGATGCAGAGTAGGACTGATTTATGCCTTCCTTGTTCTAAATACAATTTCCATTAATACAACTACGATTACAAAGGTTTCTGGCAGCACTATCAAACTGGTTTATTACAAAGGAGTTGAGCTTATTACCAACATTCATATAGTCCCTTTATTTGATCTTGTAACTTCTGATGTCAGCTTTTACAACCCAAAGCATTGTACTCAGGTTAAAGAAATCAACTCCAAAAACTAGAATTAAAGAATCCTCACTTCCTACAAGTTAAAATGAGAATCTTCAGTGCAATACAAATAACATGAAAAATTAGCTGGGAGGAAACATCCAAAAGGGAACTTCAGATGGAAAGCAATTAGCTTTGTTCCTCCAGCAGGCAAAAGAATATTGTGGCGTCAATTTTTCTTTTGATTCTATTTAATTTTCTTTCATTGGCAATTATCCTATTAAACTGGCTCTTTTGTTTTTGCATAAGTAATTAATCCCTCAGAGCTCAAGATTACCTCCTTCAATGGCAAAATTTAGCCCTGCACAGTTTTTCCAGGATTTTGAAGGCTGCAGAGCTCTTGTAAAAGTGACTGTGCTCTAGACGTTTCCTGAGATCAGTCTCCTAGAGACCCTGGGAAGGAAACTCTCTGAGCATTTATTAAAGGAGAGAAACAAAGTGTATGTAGCTGCTATTTCCAGGTGTGAGGCTTTTGCCTGCAGCCCATTTAAGAAGCTGGTGCGCTAATTTTAAAACTCAAATTTAGTTCAAGCAATGTTTATTGAGTATATACTACAGGGCCGGGACTGAAGACTCAGACAGAGGGTTATTTCTTGCCTTAAAAACAAAATAAAACAAAAGCCAAAAAATTGTAGCAGGGGAAAGCCCATACTTTTGAGAGTAGAAAAGATCAGTGGGTTTTGGAGTTTGGAAAAAAGACCAATCTCTGTTCAAATCACAGATTTGCTACTACCTGACTCTGTCGCCTTGGACAACCTTCAAAGTCTCAGCTTATTCATCAACCAACAAATGAGGATAGTGAAATCTGAAACGAATGGATGAACTAGTCAAGAATCTTGTAAATACCATGGGATCATCATGGTCAAAGGGGTATTCACTGGTAGCATTAATATAAGGAAACCCCAAAACAAGGCAAAATACAGATATCAAAATTTAAACTTAACATATGCTTGTATTATGGAGATGTTAAAACAAGGATCGAGGCAAGCCTGTGCAGACAGCTAGTTGGAGGAGTCCTGCATGGCCTTCTGTGCTCTACAATTCTTTCTGTGTTTCTATTTAGTTTGGGGCCAACAGGATGTGTCTACTTCAGCTTGACTCTTGATGGGGATTACTGTGATTATGGTTCGGTGACCCACTGGGGCTTGAAGGACAAAAAAAAATCTTATTCCAAAAATCTCCTGGCAGGAGACCAGGAGATTGATCCAATCCAGAGAGACATGAACCACCAGGGGGCTATTAGAGGTATTAGGGATGTGAAGATCTTATTTGTCCTTTCTTGCATTTTCTCTGCTATTTATTGTCTGACTTTACTCTCACTTTCATCTCTTCCTTCTCCTGTGCAAAGTAAGAGTTTTAGCTCACCCTGTTTGATGGTGGCTGAAGCAAGACAGAAAGTATCCTCACTATGGCAGAATTTGTTCTTGTGGAGAACAGCATTAAAGGCATCAGGAGCTAGTGTTACTCTATTTATGATAGATATGTTATTCTGGAAGGTCTGGCACAGAAGTTCCACACACCCAAATATACATGAAATATTCTGAGAATCAGCCTGGATTCTTGATTCCAGGAATATGGGCACTAGGAGCAGGACCTCACATGGCAGCTGGAGGGATATCCCTGGGGAAGACACCTGATCAGAGCTGGGAGAGAGGCCTCAGGCCATTTGGGGGAACGAGGTATCAGCAAAATGGTCCTTTCCAGCGTGGAACCAGATTGCTGATATGAGGAACAAAGGATTCTTTTAAATCAGGATAGTTCATTGGAATCCACAGGTGTTAAGAATGTCGTGATTGGGTCTCAGAGATCTTTGGACCTATAGATAGAAATACAAAAAGCAGCTTTTCTGGAGAAAGAAAGGGTTTACTACTTGTGTGATATTCTCAAAGGAGTTCCTAGTCCCCCGGTAAGTAAAACCAAGTATAATACTTTAACTAGATGATATTCTTCATGCATTAAAACAGGAAGTGATTGGCACAGAGTCAGACTCAATGGGATATTTAGAATTTTCACACTACGCATAGTGAGCTCATAAGATATTACAGGCAGTAAACAAGCAGGGGGAATTTAAAAAACTACCAAAAGGCACTCAGAATCCTTCATGAGGGACAATTACTTGACCTAATTGCTGAAAAGGGCCTCTGCGACTCTCAAAGCATTTGCAACTTCCCATTTCATTGAAGACATTGCTTTAAACGTAATTACATTTAATGAAATAAAGGCCATGTGAATGATGACAGAGCATAATTAATAAGATGTCAGAATTGAAAACTAGCTTTTAAAAGTTCAGAGGTGCAGCTCATCACCAGCTGCCTTTCCTATTCTACTGGCCAGCATCACTCTGAGCCTACTGACTCTTATTTGCTTATTTTGCAAATAGGTTACTATTTCTTTAATAGATTAAAGAAAGTGAAACAAATGAAAAAATTGCCCCCAAAGAAGCACATTAAAATGAGGAAACAGAGAAATTCCAAACAGGGAAAGACACAGATGGACCAATTCAAAAAGAGTAGCGTTCTGAAATCATTTAATGTAGAAATAAGGATTCCTATGTACTTCATTAGAGCTTTAGTACATAATTATAGAATTCTACTGTAAACATTTCAAAAAGTTGCCCCTTCTTAAATATAATGGTGTTGGCTATTCTGATTGTTTGAACATTTTGTGTGTCCTGTACATCTCTTTAACCTCTCCAAGTATGACTGCCTGCCTTCTTCATGGTTAATTTCAAATATATAAAGTGATACTATGTGGAAGGGGATAGAGATTTTCTTAGTGTTGCTTAATGAAGAGCTAGGATGAAAGTTATCAGAAAGCAGATTTTAGTTGAATATAAGAACATAGTTTTTACTAATTAGTGCTAACTTTATGGGGAACAAGCTGCTTTTTGAAGTCATGAGCTTATAATTTGTAAAGGTGTTCAAATAAGGCAAGACAACCCGTCGGGGATGTTATAAAAATGATTTATACATTGAATTGAAATATAAAGTAGCAAAACAAATCCACATTCTGTGATCAAAGAGCTTGATTCGAACAAGTACAAGAGAATTTCCATACTAAGCCTTCGTAAAATTCCACATTGAATTTTAATACTTGTGTACTCTTCATGGTGGTGATGCCTGTCTGCTGAGAAAGGGAAGCAGGAGGCAGGCGGAATGGTTCTGAAGACCATTCATAGGCTCTTAAACTCATATTGAAGAGTTCAATGGTAAGGAGGCTTCTATTTCTGTACATCTTTCAGGTGAGTTTTCAGGGTTCAGTGGAGATGGGATGTAATATGTTAAAGCCTTGCTCAAACTCTCATAGATGTTAAGTGTGCTGAGAACTGTTTATATCATGGATTCTATCTAGCTGATGAATACAAAAAAAATGAAAATGAATACAAAAAAAAGAGAAAATTACTTGTGGTTTAGAACTTACTAGGAACTTTAAAAGGGAATAATGGAAAACCACAAAACACCTCCACCACAGTTAGAATGGAAGGGCACAGCTCAGGAGAAGTGGAGCTGGCTCTCCTGGGAGGAATCTGTCTCTGCATGCCTCAGAATTGGCAAAATGGGAGCACAAAAGAATAGGTGTTCCAACAGCACATGAAAGGAAGGTTCTATGCTGGTGAATATTGAGGACCCTGTAGCAGAAGGCACAGTAACTTTTCAGGAAATTCACTTGTCCTGTTCCTAAACCACCCCATCCTAGCAACTCATACAAAATGCAATCTCTTGTTTTACAAACTCAGTATTCCTAGACTCTCTCTCTCCTTCCACTAATAGAATGATATCTAATGCATCTGCCAGGCTGCAGTGCTTGCCATTCTTGGAATATGCCATGCACACTTGAGCATCAGGAACTATATACAGTCTTCCCTCTGTCTGGAACACCCCTCCATTCCACTACTACCATCACAGGCAAAAATACAGTAAAGATTGTGCATTGCCAAGGTCAGTTTCCTTTCCAGTATGACAACTTTTCACCCTGTACTTTAATTGTAAATTAATCTGTGCTCACACCCATTCACAGATTTCTTTATTGCTGTATCTGCAGTGTCTGAAATGATATCCAGCATGCAGTAATGGCCAAGTAAATGATGCTGACTAAATAAAGAAGGCAAAAAAAAAAAAGTTGCTTCTTGAATGAGGTATGACATTTTCTTCCTACTGACTCCCAGTTCTATTTCTCTATCTGGACATCATCATCCAAACTATACTTGAGGCAAATAAACACATGGTGGACATCAGCATCCAATCCATACTTGACAAAGAAAGCCATTTTCCATATGGTGTCCTGAAGAGCTCTAGCTCAAACTCAGTATCAGAAGTGTGGACTTCTACCTTTTCCTTCAGGCAATGATGGCAATTGATTGTCAGGAGAAATGAGGCAATGAAGATTTACAAGTACAAGATTTACTAAATATGCTCATCTTAACTGGAATTAGCAGGAGAAGCCACAAATTGGAACATCTCCAGAAGTTTTCAAACACACTTGGACTTATATATCTCTGCAAGAAAAAAGAGATAGAGAAAAAATAACTTCCCCTTCCATTGTTTTCTGTTTTCACTCAATTTTCCCCAAATTCGATTTCTGCAGTTACCTCCTTGTATATCCAGATGTATTATTAGGGTTCTCCAGAGAAACAGAACTCATAGAACATGTGTAGACATATAGAAAGAAAGTTATTAGGAGGAATTTGCTCATGCAATTATGGATACTGAGAAGTCCCATAATCTGCCTTATACAAACTAGAGGTCCTGGAAAGCCAGTGGTGTGTTCCAATTCAAGCCCAAATGCCTGCTTGCATAAGTCCCAGTCTGAGTCCAAAGGCCTGAGAACCAGGAGTGCTGATGCCCCAGAAGACAAAGGATGTCCCAGCTCAAGTAAAGACAGCAAATTTACCCCTCATCTGCCATTTTATCCTATTCAGAGCCTCAACTTATTGGATGACATCCACCCACATTGCTGAAAGAAAACTTCTTTACTCAGAATACAAGTTCAAATGCTAATTTCTTCTGGAAACACTTTCACGGACATACTAAAAAATACTTTTTTACCAGCAATCTGGGCATTTTTTAGCCCAGTCTTGCTGACAAATAAAAGGTCATATTGGAAGAATGCAGACTGTATTAATGTGTTCTCACACTGCTAATAAAGACATAGCCAAGACTGGGTGGTTTATAAAGGAAAGAGGCTTAATGGAATCACAGTTCCACCTTGCTGGGGAGGCCTCACAATTATAGTGGAAGACAAAGGAAGAGCAAAGGTACATCTGACATGGTGGCGGGCAAGGGAGAGCATGTTCAGGGGAACTTCTGTTTATAAAACCATCAGATCACGTGAGACTTATTCACTATCACAAGAAAATCATAGGAATGACCTGCCCTCGTAGTTCAGTTACCTCCCACTGAGTCTCTCTCGTGACACATGGGAATTATGGAAGCTATGATTCAAGATTTGGGTGGGGACATAGCCAAACCATATCAAGGACTGAGCATCATAGACTTGTTTCATTTTGCATCTGCATGTCTTTCCTTCCTGGTTGATTTCCTTCCAAAATTTTCTAAAATTACAACTTTTCTATATTTAAAATTTTGTGTATATCCAGGTGTTACTTTGTGTTCTATAATATAGACACCCACGGATGTTGAACTGTTCATCTAATTTACTCCTCCCCATGTATTTTGTTCTTTTCTTGTGTGTACAAAACAAATTTGTTGTCAACATTTTTCTGAAATATTATCAAAATTTGAACTTTCTAATACATTTTTGTCAATTTTACCCATATTCATTTTACCCTCAAAGGTTTACAAATCCTAGTGCATAATCAAATTCTCATTAGACCAAGCAAAAAGAAACTGAACCATTGTGGGTGTGTATGTGTATGAATGTGCATGCCCTATAGTTACTACAAATTTGTTAGTGGTCTTTTCTATATTAGAGATGATCTTTCCTGATTGTTTAGTTTTGATCCCAAACTGTTGTTTCTTTTATAATTATATATGTAATATAATTATGGGATTTTTTAGATGAAAGTATTTTAAAAAGTAACTTTACTTTGAAAAAGCAAAAGCCGAAAGTGGTATGTTAGACTTTTTGTATGTTTGTTGTTTAATTTGTATTGATTAAGAAATCCCGGGCCGGGCGCGGTGGCTCAAGCCTGTAATCCCAGCACTTTGGGAGGCCGAGACGGGCGGATCACGAGGTCAGGAGATCGAGACCATCCTGGCTAACACGGTGAAACCCCGTCTCTACTAAAAATACAAAAACCAGCCGGGCGAGGTGGCGGGCGCCTGTAGTCCCAGCTACTTGGGAGGCTGAGGCAGGAGAATGGCGTAAGCCCGGGAGGTGGAGCTTGCAGTGAGCTGAGATCTGGCCACTGCACTCCAGTCCGGGCGACAGAGCAAGACTCCGCCTCAAAAAAAAAAAAAAAAAAAAGAAATCCCATATGGAAAAGCCCTGAGTAATAATATTACTATTTCATGCCAAGAACTACAGAACAATTCAATCATGAAGCTACGGAACTGTTGATGATCTAATAGTGCTATGATGCCATTAACAGAGAAGGGAACTGAGGCACGGAGAGGTGGAGTTTTATGTTCAGAGTTAGATGGTAATAAAAGAGAAGCAGAGCAAGGACTAAAGCCAGGTTTCCTGAGTCAGTCATTCTCCTCCACTGCCCTACATCACCTTTTATTCTGCCTTGTTTATTCGTGTTTAGAATGGTATTTTCAAAAAATCTGAGAGAGTTCATAATCAATATTTCTAGGGTGAGAAAAATCACAATAATCTGGTAAAAAGGCACCTCTTTCTTTGGAGCTGAATGCATAACTGAGGATTTCACACTTCAGCATTATTCAATCTTAATCTTCAACAAACTTAGTAAAATCTCATTTTGATCAGAATAGGTTCCCATACTATTATATGACTTCCCAGCCGTAATTGGATTCTTTGGACACCACAGGAGTTCTACTTATAAATGCAAAGCAATTTGAAAATTAGTTACTCATGTGGTCCATGCTGAAAGCCTTAGAAAAGTCTTAAAATAAGGAGTCATTTCATTTCTGGGCGATTTTCAGAGGCTAACATAATGCCATCACTCTTTCCTCCCATAATTTTCAGAAGGCCTGAGCAATCTACATGATTTTCAATCATTCCCCTTCCAAAGATTTCAGGAATAACATATTAGAGACAAATGTAGTAGAACTGCCACAGAACCTAAAACAGCAAATTGGATTTCCAAATTAAAATTGAGATGGCACACATCTATAAATCATAATACTGTCATGGTATTCCCTCTGCATAAAGTTTGACCATACTTAAGCATTTTCTTCATGTCATGGTTAGTTGAAAGATTTTTGAAAATCAAATCTTTATATTTGAATTTAATCTTATCAGCCACGCAGTCTGGTGTGGAGTAAAGACAACAGGCCTGGAAATCCCATCCCTTGAGTTCTAATTCTATTTTGCATTACCTACTTGTGTAATGAGTGACTCATTCTTCTGTACCTCTACATCTTCATGTCTTGGAAGTGAAAATCCAAATTCTGGCATAATCTACAAGGTTCTATGTTGATCAAATGATGTTCGATGTGGAAACCTGCTTTATAAATTCAAACTCCACCTAAATGCAAGGTCATAGATTTATAGTAATAAACAAGTAAATGTATCTAGTACACACTAGATTCCAGGTGCCCTGATAAGTGCTCCATGCATTCTAATTCTTTGGCTCCTCATGACAACTCAGAAGAATAGGAGCCATTGTTATTCCAAGTTTACAAATAAGGAAGCTGAGAATGGAGAGACAAAGTAGCTTGCTCCAAATCACACAGCTGGTAAATAGCAAACAGAACCCAGAGCCCATCAGCTTAGCTGTGATATCATATGGCTTCCAAGGCTGACATCAGTGACAGAAGGAAACAAGGATGCCGAAACAGAAAGAGTGCATATGCGGCTATGGGTTGAATTGTGTCCCCCTACAAAAAAAAAATATGTTGAAGTTTTAACTACAATTACCTCACAATGTGACCTTATTTCAAAATGATGTCATTGCAAATGTAATTAGTTAAGACAAGGTCATACGAGAGTAGCATGGGCCCCTAATCCAATACAATTAGTGTTCTTATAAAAAGGGGAAATTTGGAGAAAAACACATACATGGAAAGAATGATGTGTAAACATAAGAGTTATGGTGCCATCTTTTGAGAAATGTCTGTTCATATCCTTTCCCCACTTTTTGATGGGGTTGTTTGTTTTTTTCTTGTATATTTGTTTGAGTTCTTTGTAGATT
>NW_012114821.1:13871317-13880287 GCF_000951035.1 Colobus angolensis palliatus | reverse complement strand
AAAAAAAAAAGGGTTATAGTGCCATGAGCCAAGGAACTACCAGAATGTAAAAGAAAGGCCTGGGATACAGTCTTCCTTTGAAACTTCAGAGGGAACGTGGCCCTGAAGACACCTTGCTCTCAGACTTCTAACCTCCAGAATAAATTCCTGTCATTTGGGTCACTCAGTTTGTGTCTTGTGTTTTTTGTTTTGTTTTGTTATGGCGGCCCTAGGAAATGAATGCATAGGTACATATGACTTGTGAAAATCAGCTCTCTGATTTATTTATTTATCCTTTGAAAATCTACAGAGGGGGTACCCTTGTAGGGTATGCATGGGTCTGATTGCAGATCAGGCCAAGGTGAGTGGAGAGGAGGCCACTGACTTCCAGTGATAGTGACTGTGGACCTTTCTTGGATCATTTGTGAAAGCAGAACCTAATATCATCCATAGAAATGACAACGAGAACACATGAAATCAGTTCAGAGACTAAAGGAAACGTAGTCTTCCCTTGACATCGGTGACACAAATATTTGGTTTTCCTTCTGCCTCTGAGGCCATTCTTTCTCAGTGACCTCTGCAACCACCTTAGCCTAACTCATCTATATAAATGTTGGGGCTTCTCAGGCTTAGTCCCAGACTGGGTAAATTCCTACTTTATGAACCTTCCCAGTTATCTTGTTCCTTTCTATGACTTACGTGACCCTCTATGATGCTGCTTTTGCATAATACCGTGGTTAAAAATCCTCATTGCACTATTGCCTAGCTATGGAATCTTGAGAGTAAATGTCTTTAGTACACTGTTCCTCAGTTTTCTCACTTATGAAATAGAGATAAAAACAGCATGTTCTTTCAAGTTTGTTGGGAGAATGTATATGAAGTATTACATGTGTAATAAACTACATATACAAAAGAGCAGTCATGAACTCAGAGAGTTTCATATCTGATAGCGAATGTAGACAAATATATTTATGAATAATTTGTCTGCAAATATGGGTTGAGATATAGGGAAAAATAAAGCAAGAGGAAGAGAGTCTCACATGCAGAAATTTCAACTAGGGTGCAACCCATGTGGGGAAATCCATTGGCACTGAAAACATATTACATGAGCAAAAAGTAGCTAGAGAAGAGCCAGAGAGAGGCCTTCTAAGCCATGGGGTCCAGTACCCAGGTAGTTTTAAAATGCAACAAAATTGATTGCTTTGCACTTATTAAACATCAATTCTTTGTTTCTAGCCTGCTTGTCTACACCATAGTACAGCTGGATACATATTACTAATAAACTGCTTACTATTCTTCTGAGACAAACTCAGAGAATATGAGGCTGCTGCTCATTGGAGCAGTCTTGTTTTCAGGGAATGGGAGAGATAGGAAAATTTTTAGATTATTTCCACCTGTCTGCTACTGGCCAACTTTCATCCCAGAGGAATTAATACTTTTGCACTTCCAGATTATTACCTACCTGCCCCCTTCAGCAGATTCTGAGGAAGCCCAAAAGGTCACCCTCTGGGTGAAGCTGATTCAAGTCATGCCATGGAACTAGAGAACAGGGGGCAGTAGCCAGCCACAGGTGGGCCAGGTCAGCCTGTGAGATGAGGCGGATGCTGCAGTGTCTATTTGAAACCCACAGAGTATAAGAGCTGAGAGCATGCGCGAATCCTGTGCCCAAAGAAGTGCATGATGTGGAACAAGTGTCAAGGGCCCTGGAGACAAGTGAGGCCAGAAGATCTGTGTCTGAACCTAAATAAAAGCTGCCAGACACACCTAATCTTAGTTGCTGGGAAGCTCTTAAATGAAGTTAATGGCCCAGCAATTCCATGAGTTAATTGAAATGTCTTCATTCAACATTTAAGAGACCTGAGTGGAAGTCAGATGGTGTAAGTGGTAAAACAGGATCCTAATAGGGTCCAGTGACTCCAAACCTAGAAGCACTTCCATTTTATTACATTATCATAGTTCAGCAGGCCAAGATGTAAACCATGTATGTGGATCCCAGACTTTTTACTCATAAATGTTCTCCTACTAATAAAAGTCCAAAATAATTTAGCTCAACAAAGTAACTGATCAGTGTATCAAGCAGATATTTTGTTTCTCAAATCCTTGACTTCTTGATGTACACACATCTCCCAATTATATAAGCAAACACTGATGTGGATGCTATTGTAAAGGGATTTTGAAGACATATTTAAGGTCTCAAATTGGTTGACCTTAAGATATGGAGATTATCTGGGTGAATCTGACCTAATGACAGAAGCCCTTTAAATCTGGGTCTAGAGGTCAGAGACAAAATCAGAGATTTAGACCTATTGACCCTAGCTTGAAGACGGAAAATGGAGGGGACCACATGCAGAGGAATGTGGGTGGCCTCTAGTTGCTGAAAGTAGCCCCCAGCTTACATCCATCAGGAAAGCGGTGACCTCAAGTCCTATAAGCTCAAGGAGCTGAATTTTGCCATCAAACAAAAGAAGCTTAGAAGCAGACTTTTCCCCAATGCATCCAAATGGGAACTCAGTCTTTTGATACCTTGATTTCAGGTTAGTGAAGATGACCTAGTCATTCCATGATGGACTTCTGAACCACAGAACTGTAAACTAATAATTGGGTAATATTTCGTTCCACTGCATTTGTGATAATCTGTGCAACAATCACCACAAATGCAGTGGATTAAAACACTACCCAATTATTAGTTTATTAATAGAAAATTAATACTACCAAATTCTTTTTGTCTTCCTTCCTCTTTTATTTTCTTCATTCCAAAACTATTACTCTATAATTACTGAGTGCAAGACATTATGCAAAGAGGAAAAGAATGTATAGGACATAACTTCTACCCTCAACTGTCTTTCATTTAGAATATAAGTTTAGGACATAGCTGTAAGTAAACACCATAAATGATATGGAGTGCTATGGATAGTGCAGATAAAAATACTAGGAGGACATTAAAAAATATGGCATTGATCTGATCATGAAAGAATGCAAACATGTGTAAGGTTGAGTTTGGGGACATTATTCCAGGGAGAGGGGCAACGCAAGTCATGACAGAAAGGAATAAAATTGCTCTCACATACACAAACAGTCATTAGCCGTATTAGGCTACAGTACAGGTTAGGTTAACTGTTGGAACCTTGTAACAGACAACTCTAAACTTCAAATGTAAGGATTTTAAAAAATTCTTATAGAAGAAAAAATCTGGAGTAGAGCTTTGGTCAGTAGTCAATTTCAAATGAATTACTAAAGCCTCTGAGAGTTTGAGGTCCTACTCAGTAAATAAGCAGGCTCTTGCGATTCTAGAAACTGAAAGTTGAAGGATGCTTTAAAGCCTATTTGTGCAAACATATCATATTACAAGAGAAGACACTGGGGTCCCAGTAGTAGTAGCAGTAGTAGCAGTAATGGTGAATAGGCATGACTTATTTGGGCATGCATTTTGAAGTGGGAATTTCACTTACCCCTGCTCAGGAAATTCTCACAGCACACCCAGGAGACGTGGCCATCTACTAGGTAAGGAAAACGTAAGGGGAGGTCCTAGGGGTTGGGCCATAATCTGCTCACTGCACATCCTGTGCATTTAATTATGCCACCTGTAGCCTTCCCAAATAGTCAGAATCTCCAGATTGAACTGTGGGAATGTGGGGTCCAAATGTCAGGGGACCCCACTTGTGGGGGGCACCTATCATATGGTAAGCACTGTGATAGGCTTGGGGCCACCAACGTTAATAAGACCTGTCCCATCCCTCCAGGAGGTCATGGCATAAACTCCTTCCCGCTGTCGGGCACTGGGAGATGTGTGTAATAATCAGCTTAAGACCTTGTCTAGCATCTAGGCCAGGTGTTAAGAGGGTTGGTTTTGCATTCAGACCTATCTTGGTTCAAATTCTGTCACTGTCATTTATGTACCACGTGACTTTGGGGAAACTACTGACTCTCTGTGACTCTAAATTATCTTATCTGTAAAACAGGCATAAAGACATCCAGCACACAGGGTGATTGTGATGGTTAGAGATAATGTAGCTTTTGCTCAATACATGTTAGATCTTGTTACTTTGATTGCTTTCTGATTCAAGACAGCAGTTCTGCCTCTCCCTGTAGTTATCTGCAGTGACTCACCACCAATCCTCCCTAAACAAGAGATTCCTAGAATCTGCCACTTTGTGGAAATAAAGCATTTCCAGCATGTCCTGAGTGAGTGCAGGGAAGCCTCCTCTAGAAGCAAGTACTGCTTCCCATACAGGGAAGCCCTTACTCAAATGCCTCAAGCTTGAAGTGAGGAGAGAGGACTCTCATTCCTCCCTGCAGGACGAACAATATGAACTGACACTGTATTCTCACCAGTCTGACACACTCAGCCCTTGGAGACAGGGAGTATGTACCTGATTGTGTTGCCTGGGAGAAAGGTTCTGCTCCTGCAGGATCTTCAGTTCCCCTCTGCAGATTCCAAGTCTCCGCCCACCAGCTGAAGTTTCTTCATCTGCCACCTGGTGGGAAAATTAGACTAATTCAATAACGTCATGGTCAAATGCTCAGGGGAGTCCCAGTCAAGCTTCAGGAAGTTTCTAGTGATTCCTTCACCGACTAGCTATGTGACCTCAGGCAAGTTACAACAAACACAACAATGACAATAAAAATCTTGCTGTGCCTCTGTTTCCCCATCTATAAAATTGCAGTAATAATAGTAACTACTTCAAAGAGTCATTATGAAGATGAAGTAAATTAACACAAAGTGCTTAGAAGAGTGCTAAACACAAGGTATGTTCTGTGTAGTATATTTAAATAAGTTAAATGTACAAAACACTTCAGCATTTCTTTCTCAATTATTTCAGATTCCATAAAGGAGAAGGGTGTGATTACTTATCATCACAATAGCTAATATTTATTGTGTTAGTACAAAATGCCAAATATGGTTCCAAAGCATTTATATGTATTAAGTTATTTAACCTTATGGTATATGCACTGCAATTATCCCCACTTAAGAAATGAAAAAATGTGAAGAGAAAAATTTCATAATTTTGCCATGAATATTTAACAGGTATGGCAAGGTTTTCTGCCAAGTGCTGGATTATATATTAATTGAATATATCAATATATAATTGTTAGCTGTATCATTAATACTATCATAATTAATATAATTAAATCTATTAATTATGCACAATTATATAGAATTATGTTAATATAATGTAATAATTATATATTATATATTAACATATATAAACATATATAATATTAACATAACATGTAATATGATAAAGATGTCTCCAAAGTACAGTGGTTCAACTTCTAATTTTTCTATTTCGAAATGGTGCAAAAGTGACATGCATTCAGTAGAAACCACACTTTGAGTACTCATGTAACCATTCTGCTTTCACTTTCAATACAGTATTCAATAAATTACATCCCTTCGTTATAAGCATTTAACACTTTATTACAAAATAAGCTTTGTGGTAGATGATTTTGCTCAATTGTAGGCTAATGTAAGTGTTCTGAGCACATTTAAGATAGGATAAGATAAACTATGACGTTCAGTAGATGAGATATATTGAATGCATTTGAGATGTGTGATCTTTTCTTTTCTTTTCATTTTTGAAACAGGGTTTCACTCTCATCATCTGGGCTGGAGTGCAATCTTGGCTCACTGCAACCTCCCTCTCTCAGGTTCAAGCCATTCTCCTGCCCCAGCCTCCCAAGTAGCTGCAGGTGCACAGGTGGACACCACTATGTCAGGCTAATTTTTGTATTTTTAGTAGAGATGGGGTTTCTCCATGTTTCCCAGGCTGGTCGATTTGTGATATTTTCAATTTATGATGGGTTTATGGGTTTTAACTTATGATGGGTTTAACATACAATGAGTAAGTGTAGGAGTACATGTATTATATATAATATATATTATAATAGTGTATAATCATTATATATTATGATACACTATATAACATATATTATATCATTATATATCATTATATGTAATATGTAAACTTTATATTCATATGTATTTCATATATTATAATCTGTCTTCAGGGAGGACAGATATTGGCTATGTGATAGGAATGCTCAGAATCATCAGTACAGGGCACTGTGGGTCGCTATAGCAGGGGACCCTAACATAATTTTGGACTTCAAAGAAAACTTCTTTGAGGAAGTGATGTTTAAGGGATGGAAGGAAGTGATGTAGAGGTATTAGGTAGACAGAGAAGGAAGTAGAACCTTTCAAATAGATGAAAAGTGTCTGTCAAAGCCCTGAGCCAAGAGAAAGCCTGGATCAGACAAGGAGTTGTAGTCAGTTTCACCTGTCTGAAGTGAAGAGAATCATGGGAGACATGGTGCAAGGGCAAGGTGAGGCTGGAGTTATAGACCAGCGTTAGATCAGCAGCACCATGAAGACATGATATAGACTTGACACTTTAGCCAAAGGTCAAGTGTTGACTAAATATTTCCTTCTTACACTTTGGAACCTTTTTTTTTTTTTTTTTTTTTTGCATTTTCTGGTTGTCAAATCAGAAGTCTTTCTACTTGAGGTGCTTGAGCCCTGGTTGATGATGAGCTGCTTTTTTGGCAATTTCTCATTTTTCAGACATTACTAACCCATTTCAACCTCTAAGAGACAATGATCCACCTTTTCAAGTTCTTTCCCTGAAGCTTTTCTTAGTGTTTGCAAACTGTTACCCATTCTCTGTTACTTGGTCTAATGAAACACAAGTAGTTGTTCTTTGTTTTTCCTATTTTGGTTTCTAATATTTGTTGTTATTTCTCCCTTTTTTGCTTTTCCAATACTGCCAACATGTCTGTTTTAATAACCTTTTCAAAAGTCTAGCTTTTGGCTTAGTTGATTATCTTTCATGTTTCTTTTCTTGATAATTAGTTTCTGTTCATAGTTTTATAGTTTCTTTCTTATACTCTCTTTGGCCCTATTTAACTGGTCCTTTTTCACTTAATTTTTTTGTACAATGCTTAGCTTACTCATAGCCAATATTTCTTACTTTTTAAATATATGCTTTTAGGTTATACATTTTCTCTATACTTAACTAATTCCACAAGTTTTTATGTTTTTTTCATTTAACTTATTTTTAATTACTTGTAAATATATGTTTTTTTTTAAACTAGACTTTTTTTGTTTGTTCGTCTTGTACCAAAAATTTATTTTCAGATGCTTTTTTGGAATTTTCTATGTCTCCAAATGTAGTTTTCTGTTGCTTTCTGGCAACGTATTTTATTATGCTTAGAGAATGTCCCCTGAAAGATATTGCTTCTTCGTTACTTGTTGAGACTATGTGGCTGATTTTTTAAATTTTATTTTTTGGTGGATCATTCAACATTTTCAAAAGCAGCTGCTGAATTCAAAATCATACAATTGATTTTGTCTGTAGTGTGGCTATTTTATTTCAAACTAGGGAGAAATATTTTCTGCTCAAGTAGTGAAGTCTGACATGGCCTTGCTCAATGTTCCCATTCTTACAACTTTCAGGATGCGTTTCTTCACTTCACCTGAGAACTGCAGGTTGACAAGTTTCAAAATCTGTTAATTGGGTTATTATGAGCACCAGCCTTTGGGCGTGTCACTTGCATGTGTCTGTGCATTTTTGCTAGCATTTAGATCTTCATTTGCAAGTTAGATGAAATCTTGGCCATGAGTTTTATTCACTTCCCTCCCCATATGCACAATTGGATCACATTACAAAGAGAAAAATAAAAATATAGCATCTTTATTGAAAAACAAATGATCAAGAAAGGCTCACTTAGCTATCTTGTGAGAGCTTTTAGTTAAAGTCATTGCTGCATGGGTAATGCTAAATGTTTCAGGTAAGTTCTGAGTTGGTCTCTGAAAAACAGCCTGTTTTACTTCTGCTGTCTATTGAAGAGCGGAAATTACAAGTCAGTTTACAATACAGCTGGAAATGGCCTACCACCTTAGAGACTCTTGGAAAAAAAGCCCAATCTTTCACAAAGAGAATAGTGGACTGAATGAATCAGATACACAACCTTAAGGAAATTTAGGTCCAATGACAAAAAAGTGTAGATGCTAGTCCATTTTGAGGCACTATTATAGACACTAGGAATGGAACAGTGAACCAAAGATGGTGAAGTTCTCACTTTTATACAACTTATTTTCCAGAGGAGGGAAATAAAAAATAAACAAATAGAAAAAGAAATGTGTCAGGTGGCAATACATTTCAAGATAAAAAGTAAAAAGGATAAAAGGAACAGAGATTGACTGGGTATGGGGGTATTGTTTTAAACAGGTTGGTCAAGAAAGTCCTTATTGTAGAGATGGCATTTCAACCAAGGCCTGAATAAAATTAGAAAACATCAACACACAGAGGAATCCCCCCAAACGTCAAATGCAAATACATGAAAGCTGCCTGTATTAATTGTGGTTTTTTCCATGCGTACTGCCAGCTGGCATACTTGTGCATTCAGTCTCAGAGCAGAGAAGAAGTCTGGCTAGATATCCATTCTCCTTTCCCCTAACAGAAGCAAGATCACCATTCTAGCCTTTCCTTCCTGTGCACCATACTTGTGATGCCTTCCCTATCCCACTTTCTCAATATTTATACTGAGGTGGGTTCCTTTGTACAGATTATTTTTGCAACATTTTTAATACCTGCAAATGCAGTACTTATTCTGCTTCTCAGTACGATTCTCTTGAGTCATTTCTTACTGATCTCTGCTAAGGCTAAAATTATCTTTTATCCTATTCCTGAGCTCTGCTTACCCATGTTGTTTCTCAAAGTATTTAAGAATATTGTACAGGAACAAAATCTTATCATAAAATATGATATGAAGAAAATATGTGGGAGGGTCCTATCCAATAGTAGGCAGACTGAGGACACATGAAAATGGTGGCCTGTATTCCAATTAGAATGCAAGGGCAATTGCTTACTTGCCTCTGAGTGCACCTAACACAGCGTCTGGCACCTACTTGATCCTTAATATTACCTTGGAGCTAAATTTAACAATGAGTCTGTGATTCTAGCAATAAATTAGGTCAAGAGAGTTTATTTT
>NW_012114821.1:13832906-13870822 GCF_000951035.1 Colobus angolensis palliatus | reverse complement strand
TGCAAATGCAGTACTTATTCTGCTTCTCAGTACGATTCTCTTGAGTCATTTCTTACTGATCTCTACTAAGGCTAAAATTATCTTTTATCCTATTCCTGAGCTCTGCTTACCCATGTTGTTTCTCAAGGTATTTAAGAATATTGTACAGGAACAAAATCTTATCATAAAATATGATATGAAGAAAATGTGTGGGAGGGTCCTATCCAATAGTAGGAGGACTGAGGACACATGAAAATGGTGGCCTGTATTCCAATTAGAATGCAAGGGCAATTGCTTACTTGCCTCTGAGTGCACCTAACACAGCATCTGGCACCTACTTGATCCTTAATATTACCTTGGAGCTAAATTTAACAATGAGTCTGTGATTCTAGCAATAAATTAGGTCAAGAGAGTTTATTTTTCAACCTGTCAAAATCCAAGGTACAAACATAGACCAAACATAAAAGTTATTCAACAACAGTTCCCTTTAAAGAACCCCCAATTAACTTTCCAATATACACCAGTGGACTGACATCCTCAGCCAGTGCTGCAGATCACAAGTTCTGTATGTGCACTCAGCCACTGCATGAACATTGGTTAATAGTTTTGGATTGAGATGCAAAACATCCTGGATCTTGTCACAGATGCAAAATGTTGATGTGCAATGATCTGAAACAATCTTTTTTTTAAGATCATGCCTTAGTTCATCAGTAGCTAAGAAGACAGGCAAGGCAATTATGTTAAGGACCAATTCCTCTTTGTTTTAGATTATACAGTGTGTTGGAGCAGCTGTTACAGGTGCTACATACTCTCAGGGATGGCCTAGGCCTCCTTACTTTGCTCTTTTTCTCTGTCCTGCCTATCTAAGCCTCGTACTATCATATATAGACAGAGGTGTCTAAGGTGGGCCTGGGCGTAATGTGGAGATCATGAACCTGAAAACACTCTCAAAGTCTCACTTTTCCCTTAATAGTTTCTTTATGGAAAAGCAGAGATAACCTTTAATCCTTAAGTTGATATAAGAGTTTCATATAAGAATATCACCATTCTACTCTCCGTATTTAATGAATTTGAAGCTTTTAGCCACCTCATGCAATATCTGTCCTTCTGAGACTAGATCATTTCACTTAACATAATGTTCTCCAGTTTCATCCATGACGTTGCCTATAGCAGGATTTCTTTCTAAATTAAGGTGAAATAATATACTATTGTATGTACGTACTGCAATTTTAAAATCCATTTATCCATAAGGAAGGGGAAATGGGGAGATGCAAATGAATGAGGCTACAATTTCAGTTATGCAAAATAAATAAGTCCTGGAAATTTGCTGCACAATATTGTATCTACAGATAACAACATGGAGATCTCACTTTATATATTCTTACCACATTAAAATAAAGAAATCAGAGTTGGCACTTAATGGTTTTAATGTACAACTCATATTTTTAATCTATTAGTTTAAAGTCACTTAATTATTAGAATCCACAGTACAAACTCACCTCTGAGTCCTTAAAACATTGTCTATTTGTGCCATTGTTTCAGTAATTCAGCATAAACGACTTTATAGTATTCATTCAACATTCAGCTAACTATTAGATATCTACTTTGTTGCAGAGCTAGAGGCTTGAGATTTAAAAGTAAATAGGAATAGATAGAAATTTTGGTACACTGCAAAAGAATGATCACCTAAAACCATGTTTGGGAGCATAAGGCATTTGTTTGTTGCATGTTTACATTACCACTTGTATTAATCTGTTCTCATGCTGCCAATAAAAATGTACCCAAGACTGGGTAAATTATAAAGAAAAAAAATAGCTTTAAATGGACTCGCAGTTCCAAATGGCTAGGGAGGCCTTGGGACACAACCAAACCATATCATTCTGACTCTGGCCCCTCTCAAATCATATATCCTCACATTTTGTGCCTTCCCAACAGTCTCTCAAAGTCTCAATTCATTTTAACATTAACTCAAAAGTTCACAGTCTCATCTGAGACAAGGCAAGTCCATTTCACCTATGAACCTGTAAAATCAAAAGCAAGTTACTTACTTCCTAAATACAATGAGGGTACAGGCACTGAGTAAATACACCCATTCCAAATGGGAGAAATTAGCCAAACTGAAGGGGCTACAGGCCCTATGCAGGTTCAAAATCCAATGGGGCAGTCAAATCTTAAAGTTCCAAAATGATCTCCTTTGACTCCATGTCTTACATCCATTCAGGCTGATACAAGAGGTGGATCTCCATGGTCTTGGGCTCTACCCCTGTGGCTTTGCTGGGTATAGTCTCCTTCCCAGCTACTTTCATGGGCTGGCATTGAGTGTCTGTAGGTTTTCCAGGTGCACAGTGCAAGCTGTTGGTGGATCTATCCTTCTGGGGTCTGAAGGATGGTGGCCCTCTTCTCACAACTCCACTAGACAGTGCCCCAGAGGGGACTCTATGTGGAGGCTCACACCCCATATTTTCCTTCCACACTGCCCTAGCAGAGGTTCTCCATGAGGGCCCCGCCCCTGCAGCAAACTTCTGCCTGGTCATCCGGGGGTTTCCACACATCCTCTGAAATCTAGATGGAGGTTCCCAAACCTCAATTATTTACTTCTGTGCACCCACAGGCCCAACACCATGTGTAAGTCACTAAGTACTGGGGCATGGGCCCTCTGCAGCCATGGCCTGAGCTATACCTTGGGCCCTTTTAGCCATGTCTGGAGCAGCTGGAACACAGGATACCAAGTCCCTAGGCTGCACACAGCAGGGGAACCCTGACTCCAGCCCACAAAACCATTTTGACCTCCTAGGCCTTCAGGCCTGTGATGGAAGGGGTGCTCTGACAGTTTCTGACATGCCCCGGAGACATTTTCTCCATTGTTTTGGTGATTAACATTCAGGTCCTTGTTACTTATGCAAATTTCTGCAGAGAACTTGAATTTCTCCCCAGAAAATGGGTTTTTCTTTTCTATTGCATTGTCAGGCTGAAAATTTTCCAAACTTTTATGCTTTGCTTCCTCTTGAATACTTCGGTGCTTAGAAATTTCTTCTGCCATATACCCTAAATCATCTCTCTCAAGTTCAAAGTTCCACAGGCCTCTAGGGTGGGGCAAAATGCTGCCAGTATTTTTGCACAGCGAAAGTGACTTTTACTGCAGGTCCCAACAAGTTCCTCATCTGCATCTGAGACCACCTCAGCCTGGATTTTATTGTCCATATCACTGTCAGCATTTTGGTCAGAGCCATTCAACAAGTCTCTAGGAAGTTCCAAACTTTTGCACTTTTTCCTGTCTTCTTCTGAGCCCTCTAAACTGTTCCAGCCTCTGCCTGTTAGCCATTTCCAAAGCCTCTTCCATATTTTCAGGTACCTTTACAGCAGTGCCCCTCTCCCAGTAACAATTTACTGTATTAGTCTGTTCTCATGCTGCTAATAAAGACATACCTGAGACTGAGAAATTTATAAAGAAAAGGAGGTTTAATGGACTCACAGTTCCATATGGCTGGGGAGGCCTCACAATCATTGTGGAAGGTGAAGCAAAGACGTATTTTACATGACCACAGGCCAGAGAGTTTGTGCAGGGGAACTCCCCTTTATAAAACCATCAGATCTCGTGAGACTTATTTAGTACCACAAGAACAGCATTGGAAACACTTGCCCCCATGATTCAGTTATCTCCTACCAGGTCCCTTCCACAACATAAGGGAATTTGGGGAGCTACATCTCAAGATGAAATTTGGGTGAGGACACAGCAAAACCCTATCACCACTTACCTGGAGATTCTAGCTGGTATTGTTTAACCAAAAACTAAATACTGAAAAGTACTGAAAAATAATCCAAACTGGATTATTTACAGATGATGTAATATAGAAAAGCCAAGGAATATACATATTAAATGTTAGGATGACAAAAGATGTTCATTAAGTTTGCTAGATATCAGGTCAATATATAAAACACAAGAAGAAAACAGCAATTGCAAGTTTTAAAAAGACAAGATACAATTGAAATAGGAACTGAACATAAAGGAATCTACAAAAGAATTTAGCAATATACAAAGCCTTTATGGAGAGCATTATAAACTTTCTTGAAAGACATTAAAGTTTATTTATGTAAATAGAGATTGTAGTATATACATTTATGAGTTGGAAGACTCAATTATAAAAATGGGAGGTGAATTCATGACTATTCATTTTATTATCCTTTGTACATTCTTGTATGTGTAAAAGCATCTACCATTTTAATTGAAAATTTAAAAATATTTAAATGTAATTTTAAAGATCAAATAGACACAAAAGGTTTTTGTGTACACACCTTGCATGTGCACATACATGTTAATGCCAAACAGTTGGAGTGTGCCTAATTTAATTTAACCCACCATGATTTGTTGGAAAATTATCTGCATCTACACTGGATAGATGAGCCAAGTGAAACTCAGGGTAGATAAGTGACCTCCCAAAGTCATACCTCACAAAGACCATATATTGATCTTTTATCTCCTGCTCAGGACCTCTTATCTGGCCCAGTGTTTACTTACCAGCCAATACCACCACATTTCTCAGGTCAACCTAATGCACACAGAATTGGGAGTCTGGTAGAGTTAGGAATCCTGTTAATGAGTGTCTCCTTTGGTAGGACATAGGTGATGATTTCAGTCTAAATAATGGGCAGTTTAACATCATGTGGTGGGATGGGTGCAAGGTGTTGCTAGACTTTGAAAAATTAGCCATCTGGGATTTGCCCCTTGCTTCTCAAAAGAACTGTCTGCTATGCACTCATGTCCGGGCAGCACTGCCATTAAAGCTATGCAGCCACTCACTACCAAGCTCTGAAATCCATCTCTGCAAAATAAGAGTGAAGTAGTCACAGGTGGTCCTGCTGAACACATGCGCACTAATCAGAAATGACTTCGACACTTCTCATAAGCCCTTGTGAACAGTTTTGGAAACAAACACACACAAATAAACTCCCTCCTAACAGAGCTTGCCCTGAAGTTAAAACTGAAAAATATGTATACATGTTTATTCATTTGTTCACCTTTTAATTTATTTATCCTTGAATATATTTCTTCAATAAAATAAATATTTACAGAGTGTTTCTTTGTGCCACATATTGTATGAAGCCCTGAGTATACTCTGTGAAAAAAAAAGTGGTCCCTGCTCTCGGAGAGCTTATAGGATAGGGAAGATGTTAAATAAACAAATATAAATATCCACAAACATTAAAAATTAGACCAATATGAACACTATGACAAAATCCCGTCTCTACACAAAATAATACAAACATTATCTGGGCATGATATCATGTGCTTGTAATCCCAACTACTCAAAAGGCAGAGGCGGGAGGATTGCTTCAGCCCTGGAGGTCCAAGCTATAGTGAGCTGAGATTGTACCACTGCACTCCAGCATGGGGGGTAGAAAAAGAAAGACCCTGTTTCCCTAAATAAATAAATAAACAAACAAATAAACAAATACAGGGTAGAGTAAGAAAGAGCCTGTTTCCCAAAATAAATAAATAAATAAAATTAAAAGTAACAACAATTAAACTGGGGGAAAGAGTCGGAAGGAGGATAAAGAGGAGGAAGTTCTTAAACTTTTTCAGGGAGTCACTTTTTGAGAAGAAAGCATGAAAGCCAAGCCTAAGAGAAGAGTTTTAGATTCCTTGCAGTACTTCAGATTTCTTGGAAACAGGCTTCTGTTTCTAGTTCATTTTTGCATCTCTAAAACCTATCACTTACTATGAGACAGTTGAGTCTATTAGAGGACATGTTAGTTATTGTTGCACCTAGTGTAAGGTTTACCAGACCTGTGGTTATTTTTTCTTACTCCTCTCCTTCCTCCCACCCTCCAACCTCATTGTCTCTTGTTCCCTTCTTTGTGTTCACAAATTTTCATCATGTAGCTCCCACTTACAAGAACACGCAGTATTTGATTTTCTGTTCCTGTGTTACTTTGCTAAGGATAATGGCCTCCAGATCCATTTGTGTTCCTGCAAAAAGCCATGATCTCATTCTTTTTTATGGCTGCATAGTATTCTATCTGTACCACATTTTCTTAAACACTCGGGTATAACTCACAGTAGCACTTCTCTACCTTTACTATGTGGAAGAACACGTGACAGAAGGCATGAATCTGTGCAACATACTACTAGTATATGTAGACTTCAGATGTACATTCATATTAACCTCAACTTTCTCTGTCCCATTCAAAAAAATGTATCAGAAGGCAAGTAAGTAAGAGCAAACTTATTACTAAATTAACCTTGGATCCACTTTACTTATAAAATCGAAAGTACAACATTCATATATCTGTACTGTTGTTAATAACAGACTACTTGTAGGACACATGACAATTATTTACATCAGTTTTCTGATACCACAGTTAATGTAACTGCTCTGCAGAGCTCCCGCTGTCCCTCCCACCTACATGAATGGGCCTCAGGCCCTATCCCCTTATGTATTATTTTCATAAATCCAGTAACTCACTGAAGAATTAGTCAAAGTCTCCAGTTACATAAGACTATCTTCATCCCATCCACACATGGCTGATTAATTGCTTCCATGTTTCTCAATACATTTTTTTTAAACAAATGCTCTCATACCACTTGCCTACTCCCCACTACATATCCCTTAATTATTGGTCTGTGGTGTTGAGATTTATAATGGGCCTCCACCATAATTCTACTTTAGGAGTTAGGGTCATTATTAATAGTCTCTTAATACATTATATATTCAATAAATATATATCGAGTAGGTACTATCATCATCATCACCATTGTCCTTGTCATTGTCATTCCTGTTATGTGTAAGGCTTTTGGGAGGCACTGGACCACCAGCAGTGAACATTACAGACAAGCAACCACTGATTAGTTTTCTTTCACTGTAGATTAGTTAGCATTTTAAAAAATTTTGTAAGTAGAATTGTACAATGTGGACTTTTTGTATATGGCATCTTTCAATCTACATAGCAACTCTGAGATTCATCCATGTTTTTACATATCTATGGTTCACTTATATTGTTACTGTTATGATCATTTATATTGTTTTTCTATTTTATGGGTATACCTCATTTTATTTATCATTCACTTCTTGATTAATACTTGTATATAGGATTTGCTGGTTTTTGCTACTGTGAATAAAGCTTCAATAAGCATTTCTGTACAAGCCTTTGTATAAAGGTACGTTTTCACTTATTTTTGGCAAATACTTAGGAATGGAACTCCTGGAATATTTAATGAGTAATATGTCTAGCTTTGAGAGGGAAGTGGTCAGTTTCCCAAAATGTTTGTTCCATTTTACTTTCTCATCAACAAGTGTATAGGATTTCACTCTTTCATGTCTCAGCCAGGTGCTTAACCAGTAGCACTTGCTACTGTCAATCATTTTAAAAGGGTATTTTGTAAGTATAATTTAGATAAAATAAAATTTGCTCATTTTAAGTGTACATATTTCATATGTTTTCACAAACTAGTATAGTCACTTACCCACCAAAATTGAGATACAGAAAATTTATATCACCCCAAAAACTTTCCTCATGACCTTTTGTAATTAATGTCTTCCCTCAAATGCAGCCCTGGGAAACCACTGAGCTGTTTTTATTACCAAAGTTATGCATCTTCTTTATTATGTCTTTTTCATCTCTTTTTTCTTTTCCGGGTTCATCATCAGCATTTATAAAACTAGACTTAGGAAAACAACTAGGTTTGAGGACACGTGCATGATCTTCAGATAGTGAATGTTGTACCCACAAAAATTAAAATTCAAAATTAAAAAATATATATAGCAAATGTTTAGCCTGTCCTCATTATTAATCAGAGCAATGAGAATATTGGCAGAGTTTTGTCTTTTCTACAGTTTGATATTAATTGTGTACATGTACAATATAGTCTTTTGTGTGTCTTCCTTCACTAGCACAATGCTTTTGAGATTGATCCATGTTCCTGAACATGCAAGCAGATCATTCCTTTCTTTTGCTGACTAGTTCTCCACTACATTATCCATTCACTCTTCCATTGGTGGACATCTGAGTTGTTTCTAGCTTGGCAATATTATAAATTATCTCTATGAACACGCATAAAAGTATTTCCATGGACATAAGTTTTCATTTCACTGGAATAAATACTCAGGAGTGGGATTTCTGGATCTCATGGTAAGTGAAATAATCTGTACACCAAATCCCTGAGTCATGAGTTCATCTATATAACAAACCTGCACTTGTACCCCTGAAGCTAAAATAAAAGTTAAACTATTAAAAAAAGAGAAACGGACAATGTTTCCTACAAGCTACATATGAAAGCAACACAAATACTTGATACTGTTCTCACCAACATTTGGTATTGTCAGTAATGTTACCGACACAAGGGGTGGGGTTCCATTGCTTGGTGGGTGACAGTCCAGAGATCACAACCAAGGAGGATTTAACAAGGACATTTTGTTACTTGCAACAAGAAAGGAAGAAACCAGAGGTAGTTCCCCAAAGCAGTGCCTCTCTGAACAAAGGTGAAAATTAGGCTTTTATTGGGCTGGTTAGCTGAGTCATTGCATATGGAGGTGGAGTAAAGGCAGCGCAGGCACCGTCATTGATCATGCTTCTACCTATGACGCATGCATGGAAAATGGAGAGTAAGCTCCTCCCTGGGCTGCGTTTTTAGTATGGTAATGAGGAGAGTTTGCCAAATTCATCTCCAACTCATGCATCTCTGGATCCACCTGGTTTTTGTTTTGCTGGGGCTGGACATAATCAGTGGCACCGCATGATCAATGACTGCGCCTGTGCTGCCTTTACTCTACCTCTGCATGCAATGACTCAGCTAACCAGCCCAGTAAGAGCTTGACTTTCACCTTTGTTCTGAAACTTTTCTGAAACAAGAACTCAAGATGTAGCAGTTACAAGTGGCTACTTCTTTACAGTGAAAACCTGGGCACCCTGGGTTATAGTAATTGTGGCTACACTAGTGGATGTGTGGTGGCATATCTTTGGGGAAGCTTACATTTCCCTAATGATTTATGAGGCTGACCATTTGTTTTTCTGTGCTTACCGGACATTTGTGTATATCATTTTTTTGTGTATGTGGAATGCCTTCTCTAACATTTTGCTCTTTTGTCATTTTTATTGAATAATCTTCTAATTATTAAATTCTAAAAGTTACTTATATATGTAAGTTTCCTGTCAGAAATTTGCATTTTGTTATTTTCTTTCAGCCTGTGCCTTGGTATATATTGTATTGATAGTATCTCTCTTAATGAACAAACACTTTTATTGTTGTGTTTAAAAGCTTTACTGAGATACATAAGTACTGACTTAATTTCTTAATTTTAATTTCTTAAAGTCAGTGAGCGTATGTCCCCACAAATTAAGTTTTTTACATTTGCCAAGACTGCTTTAGTTTCTTTGCATATCTAATGATTTTTAGAGCCAGTTTGTAAATTTCTACACAAAATCTCACTGGGATTTTTGATTGGGGTTGCACTGAATATATAGACAGAAAAAATGTTACTAGCAAATCTACTCTTATAAAATGATTAAAGAAAGTTCTCTAAACAGAAAGAAGTTGGAAAAAACAAACTTGGAACTTCAGAAAGAAAAAATAGAACATAAAAGTCAATAAAAGTAGAAACAAATTAAATAAAATATCTTTCTCTCCTGAGTGTCTTAAATCACATTTGATGGTTTATGTAAAATAATATCTTCTGATTTAGTGCTCAATTTATATAGAGAAAGAATAAAAATGATTCTATTTTAAAAGTGGGAAAATTAAATGACCTGAAAGGAAGCAAAGTTTACATACTTTAGAGTGCTAAAACATATTAGTAGGATTTAATCAATAATATACACATATTATAATACCTAAAATAACTGCTGAGGAATTAAACAAAGCAGTATACTCAAAAACACTGTAAAGAAATAAAAATGAAATTCTAAAATATGTTTAATTAACCCACAGGGGGGTTTCAAAAGAAAACCCAAAGCAGAAAAATAAAGAAAAAAGAAAAACAAAGTTAAAAAAGAAATAATAATATGGAAGACTTAAGCCCAACATATAAATAATTACCTTAGGTAATTTAGTGGTCTAAATAAACAATTTAAAAAACAGATTATTAGAATGGTTGTAAAAAAAAAAACCATGATCAAACGATATGATATACTGACTACAAGTAATTCATTTCAAATAAAATAACATAAGTAGGCTGAAAGTAAAAGAATAAAAAAATTGTATACCACACAGGCTTTTCTTAAAAGCAAGGCTATATTAGCAACAGCTAACGTTGACTTCAGAGCAAAAAAGTCACTGTAGATAGAAAGGGTGATTATGTAATAATAAGGGGACCCAGCATATAGAAGACACAGCAATTCTAAATGTGCATTCAGCAAACAACAACTTTTAATATAAATAAAACATATATATATAATGTTAATATAAATCAAACATGATAGAGCTAAAAGACATCCCATACTCATGAATCAAAAGAATTGAAATTATTAAAATGACCACACTACTCAAAAATTTTATAAATTCAGTGCAGCCCCCTCAAAATATTAATTAAATTCTTCCTAGAAACAGAAAAAAAAGTCCTGAAATTCATATGGATCCACCAGAGACCCTAATAAGCCAAAGTAATACTGAGCAAAAAGAATAAAGCTGGAGGCATTACCCTACCCGACTTCAAATGATACTACAAAACTATCATAGGTATAAAAGCAGACACACAGATAAATGGAATAGAATAGAGAACCCAGCAATAAATCCAGATATTCACAGTCAATTGATGCTTAATAAAGGTGTCAAGAACACACATGAGAGAAAGAACTCCCTATTCAATAAATGGTGCTGGAAAAACTAGATATCTACACACAGAAGAATGAAACTAGACCCTTCTCTCTCATTATATACAATGGTCAACCCAGAGTGACCTAAAACCTTAAACATAAGATGTGAAACTGTAAAAGTACTAGTAAAAAGCATAGTGGAAACACTTAAGGATAGGTCTAGGATAAGACCTCAAAGCCACAGAAAACAAAACAAAACAAAAGACAAATGGTAGTCCTAAACTAAAAAGCTACCTCGTAGCAAAGTAAATGATCAACAGAGTTAATATCCTGTAGAATGGGAGAAAATATTTGCAAACTGTTTATCTGACAAGGGGACTAAAATCTAGAATATACTAGAAACTCAACTCAACAACAATAAATCACAACTAATCTCATTCAAAATTGGGCAAAGGATCTGAATAGGTATTTCTCAAAAGAAGTCATACAAATAAATGGCCACAAGGTATATGAAAAAATGTTCAACATCACTAAGCATGAGGGAAATGTAAATCAAAACCACAATGAAACATCAGTTAAAATGGCTATTATCAAAAAGACAGAAAAATACCAAATGCTGATAAGAATGCAGAGAAAGGAATCTGTTATACACTGTTGGTTGGAACGTTAGTTAGTATCAACATTATAGAAAGTAGTATGGAGGTTTCTCAAAAACACCAAAATAGTAATACTATATGATCCAATAATCCCACTACTGGATATTTATCCAAAGGAAAGGTAATCAGTATATCAAAGGAATAGCTGTGTCTCTATGTTTATTGCAGCAGTATTCACAATAGCCAAGATATGGAATCAACCTAAGTGCCCATCAATGAATGGACAAAGTAAATATGGTATATATACACAACACAATACTATTCAGCCATAAAAAAAATGAAATCCTATCATTTGCAGCGACATATATTGAGCTGGAGGTCATTATGTTAAGTGAAATATGTCAGGCACAGAAAGACAAATTTTGCAGGTTCTCATTCATTGATGGGAACTAAAGAAAGCTGATCTCACCAATGTAAAGATTAGAATGATGGTTACCAGAGGCTGGGAAGATGTGAGGGGTATGAATAGAAGTTGGTTAACAAGCACTGATATACAACTAGATAGAAGAAATAAATTCTAAGTTCTAAGGTTGTGTAGCACTGTAGCATGAATACAGTTAACAACAATTTATTTAATATTTAAAAATAGCTAGAAGAAAAGATTTGAAATATTCCCAACACCAATAAATAATAAATGTTTGAGATGATGAATATCCTAAATACTATGATTTGATAATTACACCATACTGTATGAATGAGTCCAAATATCACATGCCCCCCTAAATATGTACAATTAATACACATCAATAAAAATACTTTAAAAATTTACTTCAGTGATTCTGCTTTCCAACTTTTCATCTGTCGATATTTTGTCTGTTAATAATTTCCATTTATCTGTTGAGTTTCCCAATCTATTTATTTAGTGACACAATATATACCCTATCTATATATGTCATTTTCTGTTAAATCAAATATTTGAGATATTTTGAATTGAATTTCTATTGAATATCCTTTCCACTGTTTTTGCATGGCTAGTAATTTTTGCTTCAGAAATTGAACATTGTAAATAATACAGTTAGCAGCTCTGGGTTCTATTGTTTTCTCCTCAGAATTATTGTTTTGTTATTATTTTGTTGTCATTCTATTAGGAATTTAACAAGCCTGAATTTAAAATGTAACTTTCTTTTTCAAGCATTGTGTAGTAGCTGATATGTCTATTCAGCTTTTGTATTTTACACTTCTGTTTTTTGTCTGTGTGCTTGCTTTTAGCCTTGTTACTATACTAGGGGTCTCTCCTAGGCCTGAATAACTCGGCATTCATCCAAAAATGTGGGTGGCAATGGAGCTCACCTTCTTCATGGCTTCTCGCTTTTAGGGACTCCCTCCTAGTTTTCAGCGGTTCTGCTGGTTTACAGTTTTGTGCTCTGACACTTCAGCCTGTGAAGCTTCAGGACTTTGCCACCTGATCTGTTCAAAGTTGGTGAAGGTGTTCAATTAGTTCAAAACCCAGCAAGCTCATAGGTTAGACCCACATTGCTCTATCTTTGTAGATTAGATTTCTTCTTGGATTTTGTCTGCAGTTTATATGGACTCCAGAGTGTGCTCATGCAATAATAATTTAACTGTCTTTTAGAGATTTTGGCAGAATATGTAGTTAGAATTAATTCTTATTCTCTTTGCTGTTCTTTCTCTTCAAAAATTCTCCATTTAAATTTACAGCTGTTTTTTTTATTCATAGCCCTGACATTTTTTTGGCACCTTAAGCCAATAAAACTATGTTTCTAAAGCTGTAGTCAAAGTGGTTGGTCAGTTTCCTAATGCGAAACACACACACACACAACCAGTCTTTACCCCTTCTATTTGTGTTTTTTTCAATTATACTCTTCAGAGACTTTTATCAGGTTGGACAATCATTCTAGTATCTTAAACCAGTTTTTTTCTGATTACACTGTTTTAAAAATTTTCATTTGTGGAAGAGTTCCTGCTATAATGTCAGTCACTACTTTTCCATTAATTTAAAAGGGTTTTCTCTCCTTTAGTTATTACGTTAAAAACAAATGACATTAAGGGATGACCTCTTTATGGTGGTGACATTTAAGTAGAGATATTAAATATTCTTATAAATGTATTTTTAAAGCTGCTTTAATTCCCTTTGGGACTGAAGAAAGGACTATACATACATAGTATTTACCACTGAGAAACTGGTTTTTCTAAAGTGAGTACATTCACTTAGCTATACATGAATAAATATTACTAAGCACCTACTCTTTTCCAGGTACCATTTGAAGTGCTAAACATAGACAATTTTCCTAATTTATCATGAGACTTACATTCTAATAGGAAGAAACAAAAAGTGAAGTCAATAATCAAATTATATACAGTGTGATGGCATTATAAGCTCTGTGGAGAAAAATTAAGTAGAAGGAATATATACAGTGTCAGTAGAAGAAAAAGTCAATTTTAAATAAGGAATTAGGGAAGACTTCACTGATAACAAACATCTGAGGTAGATGTATTTGGGAAGTGCAGCCTGGGCAGAAGGAGTAGCAATATAGGAACTTTTCTTATTTTACACTAATTGAAATGGGGAGTCACTGGAAGGGTTTGAGCAAAGAAGTGATTGTGTATATATGCACATACATACAGCAAGAAACCTCTATCTGCATCAGGTCTTTTTCCATACCTAGATATGAAATTTCTGCCTTATGCTTTAACAGGATCTCTCTTGCTGCTATGTAGAGAACAGATTGTTTAGGCAAGAATTCAATGAATCAGCAAGCCACTTCAATAATCCAGGAGATATTATAGTGTCTTAGACCAGAGTGATAACAAAGGAGATAGTGAAAAGAGTTGGATTCTAGAAATCCAGAATGCCTATGGTGTTTTGAAGGTAGAGTAAGTGGTATTTTGTATGAGTGCAGCTGAGATGGGCACAGCAACTATTTATAGTAGTGTAGTACTGTAAGCATCATATTATTTGGTATACATCTGCTTACATGTATATCTCTTCTTCTCTCTTCTGTGTTCCTTGAGGATATGGAATAGTAGTTTTATCTTCATAGCCCACAGTCCTCCAATATCTGAAAGCTGTTTCACTAAATTTTTATCCATTGATTCTTTTCCAGCTCTTCTGGGCTATATGGAATAAGCCTGATTTTTCTTCCCCGTAGGAGGCCTCTGCATACTTGAAGCCACTTCTTACTTGCCATTCTGTACACATATAAAATACTAGGGGTGGATGGAGGTGAGTATCTAATAGGTTATAGGACTTCAGTGGAATAGGATTGAGTTTTGAGGGCCATTTACCAGCCACAGCAAGGAGAATATAATATGTTCCTTGCCTACAGCTCAATAAAGATACAATTTTCAGAAGGCTGGGTTAAGTGGGACTGAAGAAAGGAAAACTAAAGGAAGATCACGACCCTATTCAGAAAACCTCACTCTTTTCCTCATTCAGGGTTCCCTTTCTCCTGAGAATAAATGAGCAACTTCTACATTCTGAGACAGAGCCTTCCTCCACAGCAGCACTGGGCTTATGAGGTTCTGCACTCATGACCATGGTAAGTAGGCAGGAGCTAGAGGAAACCTCATACCACAGCCGCCGTGATACAGACCTAGACTAACTTCCTGGCTAACTTCCCTGCTCTTTTTCAACTCTCTCAAGTAGGAGGAGATTATAATGCTAGCATTAACATCTATAGCAACTTTATTATAAAGCCTCCTCATTTCTACAGCTCTGCATAGTTTATAAAGTACTTTCACATTGAGTTAATTCACCAAATACATACAACAAATTTGCAGGATAGATTTTATTATCATCATTGAATTTATTAAAGAAAAGAATTCTTTAAAAGTTTATGTGGAGTTACTTTGAGTTGTTTCTTGTTACTCTGGGGCACATATAAACAAAAAAATCTGAGTACTCTGCAGATTTTATAAAAGTGAGAAAGGCTTTAGTTCAGAAAAACCAGGGCAAAGACACTTAGAATAACATAAAGAAAAAGGAAACAATTATTCTTTATCAGAGATCTGGTTATTGTTTGTCTAGAGCTTGCCAAATAGGTTCTAGCGGTAGACTTTCTGGGGGATAATTTACAGTGTCCTTAGAGACAGAAGAGGTAGGTATGCAGTTAATTACAGGTTAGCAGAGATTTATATTTTATTTAGAGCCTGTGTTCATGGAATGAGAAATAATAATAAAATCATCAGCAATAATAAACATCAGTTTTTAAGCACTTACTGCATATCAGGCTAAATGATTCCCCGGTATCATCTCACTGAATCCCCACCTCAACCCAGACTGGTATAAATTGTAGACATCTCATTTTCTTAGATAAGGAAATTGGGATTCACAGAGTTAGGTTAATTGTTTAAGATCACAAAACTAATAATGGCAATGACACGATTGAAACTTTTGATGATTTAACTTCAGAAATGTGACCTCTTAACACTTGGCTAATTTGACTCTACCAAGAACCAACGGAAATGGCAGCCTTTTTGGAACCTGAGGCGTGGCACTGACCATGGGCTACAGAGAAAAGCCAACTGAAGCCTCCCATGTAAATACAAATAATCTAATTATACCACTGAAAAATGGCAGCTTAGTTTCAACTAGGATCAGTTATGTAGAGCCCTTTTACCAAACTAAGACCTTATAGCTAACAAATGTGTTCAGGTAATTGAGCCTATCATGAGATAATTAAACAACATCCAAATTTCAATGGATTAAACCAACAAAAATGTATTTCTTACTCATGAAAAATCAAGTGCAAATCTGGGAAAATTTCCAGGGCAAATGTCCTCCATGCGGCAATTCAGCAGTCTAAGCCTACAAAGGTCTCAGCATCTTTTACTTGCACCACCTGCGAATTGAGGCATACTCATCACTAATGGCAGGAGATATGACTACTGAAGACTTCTCATCAACAATTACATACTTTCATCCCAAATAATGCATTATCACCTCTGGTCATACCCTATTGGCTAAAGTCAGTTACATGGGAGTAGAGAAGTATAATTCTTCCATGGTCTGGGATGGTGGGCAGGACCCAGCATGAGCTGTGAAGCAGGTTCCCTGTGTACTGGTTACAAACTTGTCTGGGTCCAGTGAGACAGAACACACACGCACATACAAAGTGTTGTGCATGAGATGGGTTTATTACCTAAAGATAGACAGCAAGGGACAACAGAAGCCTAGGAATCATTGACAGTCAATCTCTCAAGGCTTAGAAAAGCTGGCTGGGGTGGATGGAGTCTCATCTGCTCAGGCTTTACTTGCACCACAGGTGGAGAACCCCAGAAATCAGCCTAATCTGGGTTTTATACCCTGGGGTAACACGACACATTTGGGTAAAGTATTGAGAAACATCTTTTTCAAGGAGCAGGGGAAGGTAGATAAAAATAACACAGGCTTTTCTGGCCAGTATCCCCTTATCTCAGGATGTTAAATTCCCAGCACATTCTACAGTTATTCTTGAGAATTGTAAGCAAGAAAGGGAGGGAGAATTGGCTCAGTGAAAGGGCACCCAGAGAACTGTCCTGGATGAGTGTCTTCTAGAAACCTCTACCATGCAAGTGTTAGCGCATCCCAAATGAAGTTAAGCTTGCCATTAAATGTGCTACCTATTTGTAAAACCATTTTCAAGAACTATAGCGTCAACTTGTGTTTATTGACAACATCAGGTTTTTATGGTTTTTCTTTTTAACATGTAGCACTTCATTTAACTCTTCTCAACAACCCTATGAGAAGGTATTACCCATTATAATCTAGACCTTTTTCACTAACCTCTGAAGTTTGAGGCAGGAACTGTATCTTGTTTTATTTACACCTCTCCCTAGCACACCGTTTAGCTCTTACTAGGTGTTTGTTAACTATTCTGTGAATCTGGGTCATTTGTAGCATGAGAAATGGAGACTCCTAATAGTTATGTGACTTATCCAGGCTCACATAATCAGCAGGTGAATTAACCAATATTTGAACTTAAGTCCACAGCTCTATGTCTTCTATACTCAGCCTTCATGGCATTGCTCAAGGGGGATTTCTGGTCACATTTTAATTGAAATGTATGCTGCCCTTCACCAGGGCCACAATTAAAGCATCCATCAAGCATTCAGACCAGCCTGAGATGTGGGAGGCCTGGCCACTCAGGCATACTGATGATTGCCGTGTTTAGCGAGGCAGCTGGAAGCCAAGACATGAAGCGGGATGCCAAGGGGGCTTGGTCCCTTTCAGGCATGCACTGATGGATGACTCTTGCAGAGGCAGTACATGTGCTGAGATACTGGGACTGTTGGCCTCCTCCGTCGATTGCCTAGCACTGCTGGGTGGCTCTCCTCCTCTGATATTGTTTGTGCATTTGCTATTCCTAAGAAACAACTTTATCTGTACATAACAACTGGGGAGCTAGGTGTGGAAGAATGGAGGCTTTGGTTTAATCACCTACTTACTACAATACCTCTCTTTCCTAGGAACACTGACAATAAAAGTGAAGTGACTGGTGTTAAAGGTACAAGAGAATGAATCTTCTCTTAATTTTGCTAAGCCAAATGGAAACCAAAACAATTTGTCAAGTGGCTTGTGGTAGCGGGTCAATTCCTGAAAGCTCAAAGTTACCATTTCTTAGAAAAATTTTCACATCTCTCTATGAAAAGAATTCTAAGCTCTTGGGACTAAGCTAAAGTAAATTTGTTTTGGATCTACAAATTATCTTAGGTTAATTCATCTTGTGAGGAAAAGAAAGAGAGATCAGACTGTTACTGTGTCTATACAGAAAGAAGTAGACATAAGAGACTCCATTTTGTTCTGTATTTGAGATGCTGTTAATCTGTGACCCTACCCCCAACCCTGCCCTTGCAAGAGACATGTGCTGTGGTGACTCAAGGTTTAAAGGATTTTGGGCTGTGCAGGGTGTGCTTTGTTAAACAAGTGCCTGAAGGCAGCTTGCTGGTTAAAAGTCATCACCATTCTCTTAATCTCAAGTACCCAGGGACACGTACACTGCAGAAGGTCGCAGGGACCTCTGCCTAGGAAGGCTAGGTATTGTCCAAGGTTTCTCCCCATGTGATAGTCTGAAATATGGCCTCGTGAGAAGAGAAAGACCTGATCGTCCCCCAGCCTGACACTCATGAAGGGTCTGTCCTGAGGAGGACTAGTATAAGAGGAAAGAAGGCCTCTTGGCAGTTGAGATAGAGAAAAGCATCTATCTCCTGCCCATCCCTGGGCAATGGAACATCTCAGTGTAAAACCCGATTGTATGTTCTGTTTACTGAGAAAGGAGAAAACCACCTTAGGGCTGAAGGTGGGACGTGCTAGCGGCAATGCTGCTCTTTATGCACTAAAAAGGCTTATGGAGATGTTTGCATATGTATATCAAGGCACAGCACTTTTCCTTAAACTTATTCATATCACAGAGATCTTTATTCATATGTCTTACTGCTGACCTTCTAGTTACGATGATCCTATTATCCTGCCACTTCCCTTTTTCTAAAATGGTAAAGATAATGATCAATAAATACTGAGGGAACTCAGAGACTGGGGCTGGCGCGGGTCCTCTGTATGCTGAGCCCCGGTCCCCTGGGCCCACTTTTTCTTTCTCTATACTTTGTCTCTGTGTCTCATTTCTTTTCTCAAGTCTCTCCTTCCACCTAACGAGAAATGCCCACAGGTGTGGAGGGGCAGGCCACCCCTTCACATCTCACTGTCATAGATAAACATCAATGACATACTGTAGCTTAATAGATTATACATTTTGGTTTCTAAACTCTTGAGTGCATCAGAGAAAGCAAACTGTATCAAGTGCAATTCAGTTTGGTTGCACATAATAGGAAAATCCCCAAATAACAAAGGTTTAAACATAAGAGTTTATCTTTTCCATAAAAGAATTACAAAAGTTACAGACCAGGGCCAGTGGTGCCACTGCAAGATTTTGGCAAAACTCTTCACTTCATGTTTCTTCAACAGCCACTGTTAATCAAGACAAGATCAGAATGAATCTTATCATGCACTCTGTAACTCTTTGTATCAGTCAAAAGACCAAGACTGCCAACACTTCTTCTATCACTGGACTCCTCACTCCATACAAAAGTGTCTATTCCCATTTTGGATCTGTTTTTTCCATTCTTCCCCCGTCCCAGAGAACCTTTTATGAGCACACTCAAACATAAGTCTCCATCATCAACAAAACACTACACATTTTCACTCAGTCTTCTGAATGTCCTTTCTACCTTCTTGCTCCAACAGAAATCTGCCTCTCCTCTAAAAACACTCTTTCTCCTTGAACACTGTTGAGTAGACATTTTTTTCCCCTGGCACTTCTTGGCCTAATGTCCCCTTTGGTTTACAGTCACTTGCACACATTCTCCCTCTTTTTTCCCTAGACCTATTATTTTTACTCCTCACCGTCAGATCTTTGGTTCAAAATATCTCCTTGTGACAGTCATCTGCAGACAGCAAGGGTATTCTGCCGCATCCTCATCAACAATTGGTGTAATCAGCTTTTTAATTTTATCCATTGTAGTGGCTCTGTAGCATTCTCATTGTTTTCATTTGTATTTCCCTGTTGGTTTTGGATGCTGAGTGCCATTCATTTATTTATTGAGACTATCTATAAATCTTATTTTGGAACTGCATATTTAAATCTTCCAGCACATTTTTGAATCTGATTCTTTTTAAAAAAATTTTTTATTATACTTTAAGTTCTAGGGTACATGTGCACATCGTGCAGGTTTGTTACATATGTATACATGTGCCATGTTGGTGTGCTGCACCCATTAACTCGTCATTTACATTAGGTATATCTCCTAATACTATCCCTCCCCACTCCTCCCACCCCACGACAAGCCCTGGTGTGTGATGTTCCCTTTCCTGTGTCCAAGTGTTCTCATTATTCAATTCCCACCCAGGAGTGAGAACATGAGATGTTTGCTTTTCTGTTCTTGTGATAGTTTGCTGAGAATGATGGTTTCCAGCTGCATCCACGTCTTCTTTAACTTGTATAGAGTTGGAAAAGGTTTTAGAGATCCTGGACAAACTTGCTCTGTCAAGTATACATTTGTGAATATTTTCCCCATTCTTTGTGTATCCTTATTGTTTCTATTTTGATAAGTATTTTTATTCAGGCATAATATGCATAAACTAATCCACATATAAAGCACACAGTTTTAAATGTTGATATATGTATACACTCATGAAACTATCATCATAATCAAGATAGTGAATATATTCATCAACCACCAAGGTTTTCTCTCCTACTTCTGCACTCACTTTCTCTCACTCATCCCCGTCCCCACCATTATCCTTTATCTCAGCCTAACAACAAAGATGCTTTCTATTATTATAGATTAGTTTGCGTGTTTTAAACTTTCAGATGAATTGAATCAGCAAATTATCTTGTTTTGTCTGATGTTCTTGACTCAGCCTAAGTATTTTGAAATCCATTCACATTGTAGCATCAACTTAATTGTATCAATAGCATTCTTTTTCCTTGCTTTTTACACCATTGTATGGCTATACTACAGTTTAATTATCCATTCCCATGTTGACATAGTTTCAATTCTTCTTTTCTGATCTGAATGCTTTTTTTTTGTTCCTAATAAGTAGGTACCAAAGAAAGACTGTAAGCAGGCTACAATCTTCAGAACAATATTGAATAGAAGTGTTGATTACAAGTATCCTTGATTTGTTCCTGCTACTGTAGAGAAAAAGCATTTAGTCTTTCACCATTAAATATGATATTAGCTGCTAGTATCATAACTACCTATAATATGTTTTATTATAGAAGTCTGTAATCAGGTTGAAAAAGTTCTCTTTTATTCCCAGCACAATTAAAGTTATTATCAGGAATGGATGTTGGCTTTTTAAAAATGATTATTTCTGTGTCTATGGAGATGGCCATAGAGTTTTACTTTTTAGATGGATAGTGTAATGAATTATACTGATTTTTAACCTGATACAACCTTGCATTCCAGGCAAAATCCTACTTGGTGATGATGTATTACTCCTTGAATATTTTATTTTTTGAAATATATTTCAAAAAGATGTATTACTCCTTGAAAATTTTTAGATTTTGTCTGCTAAAAGTTGTTTAGAATTTTTGCTTCTATACTTCTGAGGGATATTGGCCTGTAGATTTCTTTGCTTGGAATACCTTTGTCTGGTTTGGTGCCAAGGCAATATTGATCTGATCAAAGGAATTGGGAATTAATCCTTTCTCTTCAGTTTTCTGGAAGAGTTTGTGTGGAATGGATATTGCCTATTTATCAAAATGTGGTAGAAATCACTACTGAAGCCATTTGGGGCTTGAGTTTTCTTTGTGTGAAGTTGTGTTTTTGCTTCTGTTTATTAATGGAAACTGAATTTCTTTATTCAGGACATAATTTTAATTAAACACTTTATTTTTAGACAATTCACATACAGTTAAAAGAAGTAATACAGAAATATTGTGTATTGTACCCAGTTTCCCCTTATAGTAACATCTTGTAAAAAAATCTATTGCAATATTAGAACCAGAATATTGACATTGGTAGAGTCAAGACATTTCAGCCCGGAAATCCAAGATTTCCAAGTGGTCTCCACTGACACTTTGGAGGTGCGGGGGCTTCTTTACCTCCCATGAGAAATAAATTATAAGCTTTCTACTCATCATTCTCTGAAACCAGCCTGACAGCAGAATGGGGTGCCTTATTACAGCCTGAAGAAGGTAGAAGTCTAGGTTCCACCCTTTGCTGTAGTAGAGCAGTGACTGTCTAAGTGCTCTGCCTCCCTAGGCTGCCTCTTTCCTGATCCTTTGACAATAGAGAGCAGACTGTTGAGGCTTTTGTTTTGTCTTCATTGGCATTTCTTCATTGTCACCTTCATCAACTACAAGTCAAAAAGAAAATACAGGAAACTGGAAACTCATCCATGTTCCTTGAATCCCTGGGTCCTTAACATTTTTGTCTTCTTGTCTCCATTTCTCAGAGTGTTCTTATGTTTGCTTAATACATAATATCTAAGGTTTTTCATTGTACTTAGCAAGAGAGAGTAGGTAAAAGCATGTTTACTCCATCTTCGCAAAAAAGAGGAGTCCCTGGTGACGTTTTAACTTATAATTTTAATATCTATAATAGATATAGAACTACTCATGTTAGCTATTTCTTTTGGACTGAGATCTGGTAGAATACAGATTACATTTTTCAAGGAATTTTTTAAATTTTGTCTATCTTGTCAAAATTATTGACATAACATTGTTCATAATATTCCCCTATTATCTTTCTAGAACGTGTAGAATTTGTTGTATGTAACCTCTCTCATTATTTATATTGATAATTTGTATCTTCTCTTTTTTCCTGATAAATATATCTTTTTCAATTTCATGGATTTTCTCAAAGAACTGGCTTATAGATTCACTGACTATTATTTTTCTGAATTTTATTTCATTGATTTTTATTTGGTCTTTATTATTTTCATTCTCCTATATGCTTTGGCTTTAATTTGCTATTTTGTTTCTGGTTTCTTAAAGAGAAAGAAGAGGTCATTGATTTGAGATAGGCATATGGTACTATAAATTTCTAAAGATTACTTTAACACTGAAAGGGCATATCACAAGAATATTTCACATCAAAGCCTTTTGTAAAGTGTGTACCCTCCCCATTGCTAAACCTAGCAACAAGGTGAAATAGGGCAAGGTTGAAAAACAGCCCCCAGGACTAGCTCAGACAAACAATTCCAGGAAACCAGGAACCAGAACAGACCAGATGAACAGGCCGGGTAAAGGAGCCCTGCCCTGCAAGCCCCTGATAAACGTCATCAGTGTTTCAAAAGAGTAACTGAAATATCAGAAATGGTGGGAACCAATCATAATCAGCCAAGTTGCCTTGTTCAAATGTCAGCCAGTCATACGTCTGATTTGTACAAAATCCCCTATGACTCTGTGCCTGTTTACCCCTGACTATATAACGCTGTCCTGAGCCCAGTTGGGGAGCTCTTCCGCTCGTTGCACGACCAGCATGAGAGTTCCAGGTTCGAACCTGTAATAAAGATCCTTGCCGTTTGGCTTTGACTCCGGACTCTGGTGGTCTTCTCTGGGGAATAAATGGTCTGGGCATAACAACACATCTCACAAGTTATATATTCTGTTTTCATCTTCATTTGTTTCAAATAATACTTTCTAATTTCTCTCATGTTTGACCCTTTGATCCAATGGTGATTTAGAAGTATGCTCTTTGGTTTCCAAATATTTTGGATGTTTTTAGAGATCTTTCTGTTAATGAGTACTTTTTTTCTTTTCTTATCTTGAGACAAAGTCTTACTCTGTTGCCCAGGCCAGAGTGCAGTGGTGTGGTTTTGGCTTACGCAACCTCCACCTCCTTGGTTCAAGCAGTTCTCATGCCTCAGCCTCCCAAATAGCTGGAATTACAGGCACGTGCCACCATGGCCAGCTAATTTTTGTATTTTTAGTAGAGACGTGGTTTCACCATTTTGCTCAGGCTGGTGTTGAACTCCTGACCTCAGGTAATCCACCAGCCTCAGCCTCCCAAAGTGCTGGGACTACAGGCATGAGCCACTGAGCCTGGCCTGTCACTGATTTCTAATTTAAATCAATTGCGATCAGAGAACACACCTTGTATAAACTGAAATATTTTAAATTTACTGAGGCTTATTTTGTGGTTCAGAATAAGGTCCATTTCAGTAATGTTCCATGTGCATTCAAAAACGATGTACATTTTGCTATTGTTGGATGATGTGTTATAGAAATGTAAAATAGCTCTAGTTAGTTGATAATGAAAGTTTCCTACATCTTTACTGATTTTCTACTTGCTCTGTCAATTATTGTGAGAGGGGTATTGAAATCACTGACCATATTCATGGATTTGTCTATTTTTTCTTGTACTTCTATTAGATGATTTTCCTAATAGACTTGTTTGAGCTCTTTATATATTCTGGTTATTAATCCCTTGTCAGATGCAAATATTTTCTCCCAGTCTGTGGGTTGTCTTTACCTTGTTGACTGTTTCCTTTGCTGTGCAGCAACATTTTAAGTTGATGAGATCTCATTTGCCCAGTTTTGCTTTTATTGCCTATGTTTGTGGACTATTATTCAAGGAACCTTTGCTCAGTCTAATTCCCTAAAGTTTTATTACAGTAATTTTATAGTATGAGGTCTTAGATTTAAATTTAATCAGCTTTGGTTTGACTTTTTTTATATTGTGAGATACAAGGGTCTAGTTTTATTCTTCTTTATATGGATATCCAGTTTTCCCAGCACCATTTATTGAAGAGACTGTTCTTTCCCCAATGTACAAAAGGGATAAAAACGGCTCAGGTAATAGGTGCACTAAAATCTTAGACTTCATCACTCTACAGTTCATCCATATAACCACAAACTACTTGTACCTCAAGAGCTATTGAGATAAAAAATATTTAAAATCAATTAAAATAAATGTTTGGTAAAATTCAGCAGTGAAGCCATCTGGTCCTGGGCTTTTCTTTGGCAGGAGACATTTTATTATGTCTTCTGTCTCATTACTTGTTACTGGTCTGTTCAGGTTCAGAATTTCTTCATGGTTCAATCTTGGTAGGTTATATGTGTCTAGGAACTTACCCATTTCTTTCAGGATTTTACAATTTTATTGTCATACAGTTTCTCATATTAACCACTAATGATCCTTTGAATTTCTACAGTATCAGTTGTAATGTTTCCTTCCTCATCTCTGATTTTATTTATTTGTATCTTCTCTTTTTTCTTAGTGTGACTAAAATTTGTAAATTTTCTTTATCTTTTCAAAAATCCAACTTTTTATTCATTGATCTTTTGTATTTTTTTCATTTCAATTTCATACATTTTTGCTCTGATTTTTATGATTTCTTTTCTTCTGCTGATTTGGGGTTTTGTTTGCCCTTGCTTTTCCAGTTCTTTAAGTTGCAACATTGGTTGTTTATTTGAAGTTTTTCTATTTTGTTGGTGTACACACTGGATAGTTGGAGAATTGATTGGACAGTTGGAGAATTGGTTGATGTGACAGGGGGAGGAAAGGCGCACATTTCGTGTCACAAGTGTTGTGAGTAACAACAGTTCATTCTCTCCTTTATTAGGTTGGAGAAGACTACACTTTGTGAACAAGTGCTCTAAAGTTTGTAAAATAGATCCTTAAATTATCACAATCTAACCTCACATAATATTATACTTACTTCATATATAATGTAAGAACCTTGTTGTTTGCTTACATTTATCCCCTCCTGCTCTTTGGGCTATTTTCTTCTACATATTTTATAAATCCTATAATATGTTGTCATTAATTTGATTTAAACATTAAATTACGTTTTAATAAATGCCTGTTTATTTGCCCATATATTTAGCATTTCCAACACTCTTTGTTCCTTGTGCATAGCAAATTTTTTTCTATTTCTTTTTCCTTTAGCCTGAAGAACTTTGTTGAATCCTTTCTTTCACTGCTTTCCTTTTAAAACAGCCTACGTACAATCCATCCAAAAATTCTTCTCTCTTTTACCAAAATATAAGCATCTCACATTTTCCAGTATAAATATTGCAGTTCAATCCTTGTATTTTCTTTTTTTTAACTTTTCTTTTATGTTCAAGAGTACATGTGCAAGTTTGTTATATAGGTAAACTTGTGTTACAGGGGTTTGCTGTACAGATTATTTCATCACCCAAGTATTAAGCCTTGTACCCATTAGTTATTTTTCCTGATCTTCCCCCTTCTCCTACTCTCCACTCTTTGATAGGCCCCAGTGTATGTTGTTGCCCCCTTTGTGTTCATGTGTTCTCGTCATTTAGCACCCACCTGTAAGTGAGAACATGTGGTGTTTGGTTTTCTGTTCCTGCTTTAGTTTGCTTAGGATAATGGCCTCCAGATCCATCCATGTCCTGCAAAAGACATGATCTCATTCTTTTTCATGGCTGCATAGTATTTCATGGTATATATGTACCATATTTTCTTTATTCAATATATCACTGATGGGCATTTAGGTTGATTCTATGTCTTTGCTATCGTGAATAGTGCTGCAATGAATATATGTGTGCATATGCCCTTATAATACAACGACTTATATTCCTTTGGGTATATGCCCAGTAATGAGATTGCTGAGTCAAATGGTATTTCTGTTTTTAGGTTTTTGAAGAATCACCACACTGTTTTCCACAATGGTTGAATTAATTTATACTCCCACCAATGCTCTATAAGCGCTCCTTTTTCTCCACAACCCCAGCATCTGTTATTTTTTGACTTTTTAATAATAGCCATTCTGACTGGTGTGAGATGGTATCTCATTGTGGTTTTGATTTGCATTTCTCTAATGACCAGTGATGTTGAGCTTGTTAAAATATGATTGCTGGTGCATTGTGTTAACAGTTTCATGTTTTAATTGTTGCAGCGGTCTCCTAATTGATCTCTCTGCCTTCAGTATTATTCCCCTACTGTTTAGTCTTAACACAGTCATGATAGCAGAGTTTCACTCTGTTGCCCAGGCCAGACTGCAGTGGTGCAATCTGAGGCACTGTTGGCCATCATAAAAACCTGGGGATTTAGTCTGAATGAAGTTCTTTTAAAATATAAGTTAATTCTCATTGTTTAACTCCCACTTATGAGTGAGAACATGTGGTGTTTGGTTTTATATTCTTGTGTTAGTTTGCTGCAAATGATGGTTTCCAGCTTCATCCATGTCCCTGCAAAGGACATGAACTCATCCTTTTCTATGGCTGCATAGTATGCCACAGTGTATATGTGCCACATTTTCTTTACCCAGTCTATCATTGATGAGCATTTGGGTTGGTTCTAGTTCTTTGATGTTGTGAACAGTGTCATAATAAACATGTGTGTCCATGTGCCCTTATAGTAGAATGATTTATAATCCTTTGGGTATATACCCAGTAATGGGATTGCTGAGTCAAATGGTATTCCTGGTTCTAGATCCTTAAGGAATTGCCACACCGTCTTCCATGATGGTTGAACTAATTTACACTCCCACCAACAGTGTAAAAGCATAAGGAGGGAAACATCACATACCGGGGACTGTTGGGGGCTAGGGGGCTAGGGGAGGGATAGCATTAGGAGAAATGCTTAAGGTAGACAATGGGTTGATGGGTGCAGCAAACCACCATGACATGTGCATACCTATGTAACAAACCTGCATGTTCTGCACATGTACCCCAGAAATTAAAGTATAATTTTAAAAAAGAATTAAAAAAATTTGTTTTAATGTAAAATAAATAAATAAATAATATAAGTTAATTCATGACTTCCCTATTCTCAGAACTCTAGAATGTCTTCTACTTCATTTAGACTAAATCCCAAGGTTCTTATGATGGCCAACAATGCCTTATACACATCACTCCCTTTTATCTCTCTGACTGTGTTTTCCTAGTCCTGTCTATTACTTCATTCAGCCACACTGTTTGTCTTGCCATTTCTCTAATACACAGACACTCTTTTCTCAGGGCATTTGCCTTGTTAATCTTTTCATCAACTACTGCTAAGAAATGCCTTCAAGTGTTTGTTTTCTTCATTTAACCTTGAAAGTAGGGCCTTCTATGGCTACACTATTTAAGTAACCACCACCCTCTACATTAGTCCCACCTAAAACATTTGTCTGATAAGATTTATCACTATCAAGAATATTAAATATTTGGTGTATTTATTGTCTATCACTAATTAATGGTCCATGAAGTCAGTTACTTTTAGAAAAATTCAGTCCTATTTAGTTCTTAAGAAAAGTTCCTGCCACCAAGAAAGAGTTGAATAAATATTTGTAAAATTTAAGATAGAAAGAAAGTATAAGAATATGCAGGTATAAATCTAACAAAGTATGTGCAATATCTATATGCTGAAAACTACAAAACACTGATGAAATAAACCAAAGCCTTAAATAATTGGAAATGTAGTTCACATTTACGGAATGCAAGTCTCAATAATGATAGGATGTCAACATTTCCCAAAGATTTCTATAAATGGAACACAATTTTAATCAAAATTCTAGCAAGCTTTTTGATAGATATATGAAAAGGGAGAGAAACTAATAAGCAAAATACTTTGAAAACAGAACACAATTGAAAAACTTACACGGCCCAATTTCAAGACTTACTACACAGCTACAGTCATCAAAACAGTGTAATACTGACAAAAGCAATAACACAGAGATCAATGGAACACAGAAATCCAGGGGACTCAGATAGCCAACTAGATGCAGCCAGGAGGAATATCTGCCACAAAAAGACCAGGACATCAAGAAGATTGGTGGACTCTGAGCTGATCTGTTGAGGGAAAGCACTGAGAATGAAGGGAGAAAAGACACAGATGCTAGGATGAAGGTCGTGGAAGCTGGAAACCCTGCATGGGGCTATTGCACACCAGGACTCATTCCTGACCGTCAGTGATTCCTGGGGAAGAGATGAGTTGAATGGGTGAGAAATGATCCATTCTCTATTGCTTCTCGGCCTTTTGGCTAAGATCAAGTGTGAGAAATGATCCATTCTCACCAGGAACCTCTGGAATCCTGGCAGCAGGAGACCCTACAACCCTCATGGACACTTGAGCTGACAGGTAGAGCTGCTTGGAGAGATGATAGGGGCAGGACTCAAGCCTGTGTGGAACCCAGAGAGTCTGATGTGGAAATTTCTGCACTGGAGCATGGCCAGGGACACCTATTCCCTAAAAGTCACCATGCTCCTCTCAGACACAGAAACCTTAAGGGGACTGTCAGAACTGGATAGAGCAGGGTTATCGTGCCCATGAGTTGGCACCAGTCCAACCTGAGTGCCCCCCTCAACCCCATCTGCAGGTCTCCCCTGGGTACCCAGTCTGGCAGTGCCTTCTTGCAGTGCAGCCTCAGATGTCCAACGAGGGTGCTTTCCAGGGGCCCTCATCATAGCTTATTTGCTGGTAAACCACACCTAATTGTCAGAGAACTCCAGCAGAGCAGCCCTGCTTACATCACCAGTCCATGTGCAGCCTCCCTTGGCACAGCCTGTCCTATGCTACTTCACCAGCAAGCACTTGCCCATGGCTATTCTCCACCCCCTCATCAGCTTGCCAGTTTGTGGTGGGTGGACCTCATTACCTCCTTTTCCCCACCAGACCATGTGAGTTCACTGCAACACCCCCCGCCGCAACACTGCTGCTAGCATGAGCACACCCTGGCCCCACCGCATCTGCTGGCAACCTCCTCCCATGCAGCCCCCACCATGGCTGCAAACTCGCACACAGAGACTAGAAGCCCTGATTCATCCAGCATCCTGCCACTGACACCGTCACCACCAACATAAGCATGCATAGGAACATAGCAGCCTTGCTCCCACCAGGACCCCACCTCAGCCAATGCATGTGCACCCTGCCTGTTGCCTCTCCTGCTGGCATACACAAACAAGCATGAATCCCTTTGCCACCACCCCAACTAACTGCTTTGTCCAGCACCACCCAACAGATTTATGTAGTCATCTGTCTGGGAACACCTTGTCCACTCTAGTGCAGCAGGTTCTAACCTGGAGGGGCCAGAGAACAAAGCCAGGGGTCTGATACCAGACCCCCAGAGTTAGAGCACACAGCCCTGGAGTGCTGAGTTGAGCCTTAGTCCCCTAAAATCTTTCAGAAATGACCAATTGAGTAAGCCCACCTTATACCGCAATCAAATCCCCAACAACCTCAAAGAACATAAAAGAAAAAAAAGGGGGGCAGCAGCTTCAAAGACTGAAGGAACATCAGCCCACACAAATGAGGAAGAACCAGTGCAAGAACTCTCGCGACTCAAAAAGCCAGTGTTTTCTTACCGCCAAATGATCATACCAGTTCCCCAGTAATGAATGGTTCTCAACCAGGCTGAAATGGTTGAAATGACAGTAATAGAAATCAGAATATGGACAGGAACAAAAATCATCAAGATTCAGGAGAAAGTTGAAACCCAATCCTAGGATTCTAAGAAAAACAATAAAACAAGAAAGGTTATGAAAGGTGAAATGGCCATTTTAAGAAAGAACTGAACTGAACTGATAGAGCTAAAAAACTCACTTTAAGAATTTCAAAATACAATTGCAATTATCCACAACAGAATCAACCACACTGAGGAAAGAATCTCAGAACTCAAACACAGGTTCTCCCAAATAGATCAGGCAAAAATAAAGAAAAGAGATCAAAGAAGAATGAAAAAAACCTTCAGGAAATATGGGATTATGTAAAAAGACCAAATCTGTAACTCATTGATAGGATATCCCTGAAAGAGAGAGAGAGAGAGAAAGCAAGCAACTTGGAAAACATATTTCAGGGTATCATCCATGAAAATTTCCCCAACTTTGCTAGAGAGGGTTACATTCAAATTCAGGAAATGAAGAGAACCCCTGCAAGGTACTATACAAGATGACCATCTCAAGACACCTGGTTGTCAGATTCTCCAAGGTTGAAATGAAAGAAAAAATATTAAAGTCTGCTGGAGAGAAGAGGCAGGTCACCTACAAAGCCTACCCCATCAGGCTACCAGTGAACCTTTCAGCAGAAACCCGACAGGCCAGAAGAGATTGGGAGCTTGTATTCAGCATTGTCAAAGAAAAGAAATTCCAACCAAGAATTTCATATCCCAACAAACTAAGCTTCATAAGCAAAGGAGACATAAAACCCTTTTCAGAGAAGCAAATGCTAATGGAATTCCTTACCAACAGACTGGCCTTACAAGAGGTCCTGAAGGGAGTGCTAAATACGAAAAAGAAAGACAAGTACTGGCCCACAAAAGCATACTTATGTACATAGACCATTGACACCATAAAGCAACCATACAAACAAGTCTGCATAATAATCACCTAACAACGTGATGACAGAATCAAATCCATGCATATCAATACTATCCTTGAATGTATACAGCTAAATGCTCCAATTAAAAGACATAGGGTGGGCCAGGCGCAGTGGCTCATGCCTGTAATCCCAGCACTTTAGGAGGCCAAGGCAGGTGGATCACGTGGTCAGGAAATCGAGACCATCCTAGCTGACAAGTGAAACCCTGTCTCTACTAAAAATACAAAACTTTAGCCGAGCATGGTGGTGGGTGCCCTTTGTCCCAGCTACTCGGGAGGCTGAGGCAGGAGAATGGCGTGAACCCGGGAGGCAGAGCTTGCAGTGAGTCAAGACTGCGCCACTGCACTCCAGCCTGGGTGACAGAGTAAGACTCTGTCTGAGAAACAAACAAACAAACAAACAAAAAAAGACATAGGGTGACAAGTTGGATAAGGAAATGAGACTCAATGATATGCTGTCTTCAAGAGATCCATGTCACATGCAGTGACACCTATAGGCTCAAAATAAAGGAATGGGGGAAAAAATCTACCAAGCAAATGGAAAACAGAAGAAAAACAGGGATTGCTATTCTAAGCTATTAAAATGGCTAAAATAATCATTAATAATAACCTATGCTGACAAGGATACACACAGGAATTTTCATATGTTGTTCATGAGAATGCAAAATACTATGGCCTCTTTGAAAGACAGTTTGGCAATTTCTTTTTTTTTTTTTTTTGAGACAGAGTCTCGCTCTGCCACCCAGGCTGGAGTGCAGTGGCCGGATCTCAGCTCACTGCAAGCTCCGCCTCCCAGGTTTACGCCATTCTCCTGCCTCAGCCTCCCGTGTAGCTGGGACTACAGGCGCCCGCAACCTCGCCCAGCTAGTTTTTCTTTGTTTTAGTAGAGATGGGGTTTCACCGCATTAGCAGGATGGTCTCGATCTCCTGACCTCGTGATCCACCCGTCTCGGCCTCCCAAAGTGCTGGGATTACAGACTTGAGCCACCGCGCCCGGCCAGCAATTTCTTATAAAGTTAAATATGCATGAGCCATACAATTTCATTCTACTCAGAAGTATTTACCTAGAAAAAATAAAACTTTTTGTTCATACAAATACTTTTGTCTGTGTTTGTAGTAACTTTGTTATTAATAACCCCAAATTAGAAGCAACTCAAACGGCCTTCAACTGGTGAACAGATAAGCGAGCCATGGCACCTTTATACAATGGAATACTATTTACCAATTAGAAGGAAAGAACTACTAAAACATGCAACAACTTAAATGATTCTTAAATGCATTGTGCTAAATGAAAGAAAACAGGCTCAAAAGTCTGTGTACTGTATGATCCCATTTATATGAATAATAAATTGGAGTGGAGGGATTGATTAAATGGGAGCACAGAGAATTTATTTTGGAAGTGATAAACATGTTCTCTATCTTTATATCTTGATTCTGGTGGTGATTACAAGATGGTATTTTTTTTTTTTTTTCAAAACACACTTAATACAAAAAGAGGAAATTTTACTTCTTCAGAATTACACTTTGGTTTCAAAATGGGGTAAAGGTTTATTCAAACATCATTCCATAAGATTTTTAAAGAATAAATCATAGAAATAGAAATACACATAATTTCAGCCTTTATACTGGTGAATAACTGAACTCTGTGTGAATTTGGGAATGTATAGGTAATACATTATAATATTAGCTCATCATAATCATGACAGTAGTGAAGATTCATTAATTAACACCAGAATTGTGTGACATTTATATTTGCAATTTCTTTTTGTAAGAAGTTCATGTATGTTTATTTTAAAAATTCTAAGAACACTTATGCCATGGGAATATTTATTATGTAAATATTCCCTTTAGTGTTTTATAAAATCTTAAATTTTAGACCTTTTCAAGTATTGTCAAGCAAATGTGCTATTAGAATCAAGTGGACTAAAATTATATTTTTAGTCACCACCTATCTTCCAAAGTCATCCAAGCAGACCAATAGCAACTGTCATAAAATGAAGACTGTAAAGTGCTTATTTTTATAAGGAAGGCAGGGATTTTGAAAAAGTAAAGAAGGTACAGCCTGAAGCTGTCTTCCTTTAATGTATTCGTCAGTGTCAAAAGCTGACTTTGTTATATCTTCTATAAGGTATGATTTTTCCCATGGAGTTTCCTGTCTAGGAGAGCATCAGAACCATCCCACCTCCTGTATATATTATGTAGAGCACACAGCCTCTAAAAATAGTTTTATTATAAAACCATTCTCTCTAGAGGGGCTGCTTACCTATCTCGTGCCCACTGTGCATGAGGTTATTTGATCGGCATATACCTCTACATAAAAATCTGGCAGAATTCTTGTATTCAAGACATTATAAGGCCAGCAAAGGATTTGTTAAGAAAGACTGAGGTCACAGTCAGAAAATAAAGATGTTACATTAATCAATTACAGTAATCCTTAAAGATACACTTTCTATCTGGCTGGAACCGGAGAAAGTGAGTGAATGATACAGAGTAAGCTTTAGGGCCAGATTTCTTGAATCCCTGCTCTTCTAGTTACTAATTGTGTAACTCTGGGCAAATTACTTCATCTCTCAGTGCCTTTCCTTTCCTCATTTTTCAAATGGAAACAATTGCAATAGCTATCTCTTTTGTTTGCTGGGATTTAGAACATGAAAAGCGTCATAGTACAACGCCCAGTAGAGAATAGATACTCACAAAATTACTCCCTGTTATAAAGAGCATATGCTCTGGCTGAGACTGACCTGAAATCCTACTTGTATCTATCACTTATAAGGTGGATGACAGTGAGCAATTTGTTAAACTCTCTTTCAGTTTCCTGATGGTAAATGTTCTCACCTAAGGAAATTATTATGGACATAAATGAAAAATTATCTTGTACTTTGTGATAATTATTATGTGCTTTGTGAAAAATTATTACACAGACTAAATTAATTGTGCATTTAAAGTGTTCCGTGGAGTGCCTGTAACAAAGCGTTTGTTCGGTATATTTAATTAGTTGTTACTACGACTACTGTGAGTATTATTAGCTTCTGTACTATATTCTTAACAAATGCCACTCAGTGGAATTTAAAGAGGGGGTTCACTTCAGATGTGTCTTAAAAATTCATGTTGGACAAATGTCAAAGGATTGAGTATAAAGATCAATATTTGACCAAAGCCAAAGCCAGAGCCAAATACTGCCACCTCATTTTATATGATACCAGTTAAATCTGGAATTTAATTTAAAAAGGAAATATTATTATCACCAGAATTTCACTGTTAAAATTCAGCAAGCTTTTAAAATTCTGATATTTGTATTTGTAAATGTTAATAAGCAATGATTTCTCAGCATCGTCAGATGCCAGATTTTTTCTTATGTCCCTATACTATACTTTGTAACACTAAATGATTATTTTATTTTAAAATCAGTTGTGGAGCAAAGCTTTTCATTTATTTGCTATCTCTGAAGGTATAAGCTAAATGTTATGTCCAAGAGTTTAAGCTTGCCTTCTGCTCTGTTTTTAAATATTTTAATTATATGCTTGTATTTCCTTTAAGTCATAGACTTAATGTTTAGTTGACAAGAGTGAAAAAAATTTTATTGAATAAAACTTTCAATGTAAAACTTTGTTTACTCATTAAAGAAGACATTGACTTAGTCCAGGTTCCCTAAAACGCAGAGCCTATGGCAAATTTCAAGTACTAACACTTTATCAGGAGGTGCAATTCAGAGCAGTAAGATTGAGGAGAAAGTGAAGTGAGCAGAAAAGAAAGTGGAAAGTGGGTGAATTTGTGAGTTAGCCACAGCTCTATGCAAAGGTGTAAACAGTCATTTTGTTGCACAGGACACCTCCGATCAGACCCGACAGAAATATGGTGCCTTAGAATAATCCCCTAGAGGGAGGAAAGGAGAGAAGTTCATTTGCTGGTTCTCTTTTGTCTCTTGTCCATCATTTATCAATTATTATGCCAAGGGCAGTAACTCCCCTATATTTTTATATGTGAAATATGTATTAATTCTGGTATGAAAAAATAACTACCCTCTCTAGTGTGGAAGGAATTATAGTCAGCTTGCCATCAGTTGGTTGTCTGGTCTTCATGAGGAATTGGCCCAAAATTAATGCTCAGCATCAGTTTCTGCTGTTGACAGTACATGGAACCTGCACTGCGGGACCCATGCCTAGCCTCCATAGTTCTGAGGCAAGGAAGTAAGCATATATTGCTGGATCCTCACTCTTGATTTGTATAGAGGCAGGGAAAAAGCATTTACTTAATCAATAGTTACATACAAATTGCCAGAGGCTGTGTTGTTTGTCTCTGGTAAAGACAATGCTTCCAGCACAGCTACTACAATAAAAACTACAACTGATTCATTTTCAGTGGACGAGTGACAGCTAGCAGGACAGATCAGGCTTGCGAAAAGCTAACTGAATTGGGGTATGAGGGCAACATAGCCCCAGGAATCTTTCAGGTCTTTGATGGAAGCACTCTCTTAGTTTGTGTTTCACCAGAAGCAGAGCCTGAAACTGGGACTAGGAAGGAGGAAGAGCCAACGTATTTTGTGTTACTGAGCTACTGTGGGATATTGGAGATCAGTCTTTCTGGGAACTGATTAAGGAGTTCTGTAGAATGTGCTTCAAAATTTTCCCTCCAAAGATTGAGAAACTAGGGCATTTACCCACCACACTCAAACTCCTTGGTTGAGGACTGCCACTGAAGAATGGGTGTGGGAGTTGCCTTGAGGTATGTGTGATGCAGTCAGTGCAGAAAGAAACTCCCCCACAGGTAAGGATAAACGACATGGTTGGCTGAGGGATGTGATACCCACAGGCACTAATCTCTACATCAGCCATCCAGGAATTAGGCATTGCTTCTGATTTGCCAATCTGATGTATGGGCAGTTTAAAGAACTCCATTTGGTTGTCCCTGTCATTAAGCCATTATATATCCCAGTTATTCATTTGGGGCACAAGTACACAAGCACAGAATATGATGAGTGAAAATAAACACATATAGTATGAGTGTGTAGACCCATTGTATCCATTTTGAGAAATATGGGAGCCAAGGTAATTTACCAGATAGCTTATATAAGTCCCAATGTAGCAAGGGGACTAAAATGGAATTTTCATTTCCCTGACATCAGTGTCAGTTTAGACCCTGCATTTAACTGTCTTCATAACTGACTTCAAAAAGTCTGGGTGTGATGACGGGAGCAAGATGGCCGAATAGGAACAGCTCCAGTCTCCAGTTCCCAGCGCGAGCGACACAGAAGACCGGTGATTTCTGCATTTTCAACTGAGGTACTGGGTTTATCTCACCAGGGAGTGCCGGACAATCGGTGCGGGTCAGCTGTTGCAGCCCGACCAGCGAGAGCTGAAGCAGGGCGAGGCATCGCCTCACCTGGGAAGCGCAAGGGGGAAGGGAATCCCTTTTCCTAGCCAGGGGAACTGAGACACACAACACCTGGAAAATTGGGTAACTCCCACCCCAATACTGCACTTTAAGCAAACAGGCACACCAGGAGATTATATCCTAATCAGGTTGACAGCTGGTGAACATCTATATGCCAAGGAGAATACAAAGGTACATGTGTGTTTAAAGTATAATTTTAATACAATTAATTTATTTGGATTTTTTTATTAAACTATTTGTATAGTCCTAATAAGCCCTTTCTTATGTTGCCCTAATATGAAAACTTCATACATACAATCCACTCTAATCAACCTCAGGGCTCACCTAGGAAACACAGTAACCTCAAATCACTGAAGAGAGAGAAAAAAAAAAAACCACTTGAAGTGGTTTTTCTTGGATCAAGGTTTACCTGACCTGAGGCTTGATCTCTAAAGAGTGGGTCACTTCCACCAGGCAGGCGCAGATCCAGATAACAGAGGGCTTCCTGAGAACAATTAAAGTTTCTTCCCTGGCCAGTGCACCATTCTCAATGTACTTCTTGAATACAAGTATACAACCTGCACCTTATCATATTTGCCTTTTCTTCTGATCAAAGAGAATGTAGTGGGTTTAAGGGTTGCCCCCAAAAAGAAATGTCCATGCCCCATAAGCCTCCAGGAAATAGAATAATTTTTATTCTCCCTTGACAGTGCAATCTGTGAGTCATTGAGTCAATATTCATTGAGCATTTATTTAGCACTCAGTTCAATATTAATTGAAAAGAATAAACTTACACTTGGCATAACCTGGGAGTGTGACCTTATTTAGAAAAAGAACCTTTGAAATGTAATTAAGCATCTTGAAATGAGATTATCCTGGATTATCTGGGTGGTCCCTAAATCCACCAACATATGCATCCTTAGAACAGCTAAAAGAGGAGAAGACACAGAGGAGAAGGCCAGGTAAAGACAGAAGCAGAAATCAGAATTATACTGTCACAAGCCCTGTCAGGCCGTTCCTGCATTGCTGTAAATAAATACCTGAGGGGGCGTGCCCAAGATGGCTGAATAGGAACAACTCGAGCCTCCAGCTCCCAGCATGAGCGACACAGAAGACAGGTGATTTCTGCATTTTCAACTGAGGTACCAGGTTCATCTCACTGGGGCCTGTCATGTCAGACAGTCGGTGCTGGTCCCCCAGTGCAGCCCAACCAGCTAGAGATGAAGCAGGGCGAGGCATTGCCTCACCTGGGAAGGGCGGGGGGAAGGGAATTCCTTTTCCTAGCCAAAAGAAATAGAGACACACAACACCTGGAAAATCGGGTAACTCCCACTCTAATACTGCACTTTACCAAGGGTCTTAGCAATGAGCACACCAGGAGATTATATCCCACACCTGGCCCAGAGGGTCCCACGCCCACGGAGCCTCCCTCATTGCTAGCACAGCAGTCTGAGAT
>NW_012114821.1:13826846-13827231 GCF_000951035.1 Colobus angolensis palliatus | reverse complement strand
CTATAAGCACCTCTACGCAAACAAACTAGAAAACCTAGAAGAAATGGATAATTTCCTGGACACTTACACTCTCCCAAGACTAAACCAGAAAGAAGCCAAATCCCTGAATAGGCCAATAGCAGGCTCTGAAATTGAAACAATCATTAATAGCCTACCAACCAAAAAATGTCCAGGACCAGAGGGATTCACAGCCGAATTCTACCAAAGGTACAAGGAGGAGCTGGTACCATTCCTTCTGAAACTATTCCAATCAACAGAAAAAGAGGGATTCCTCCCTAACTCATTTTACGAGGTCAACATCATCCTGATACCAAAGCCTGGCAGAGACATAACAAAAAAAGAGAATTTTAGACCAATATCCCTGATGAACATCGATGCAAAAATC
>NW_012114821.1:13809745-13824966 GCF_000951035.1 Colobus angolensis palliatus | reverse complement strand
GTGCAGCACACCAACATGGCACAAGTATACATATGTAACAAACCTGCACGTTATGCACATGTACCCTAGAACTTAAAGTATAAAAAAAAAAAAAGTCTGGGTGATTTACTTCTTCACTGCTTGGTCATTCTGGAAAATGGCACAGATTTCTCTGGGAAAGGATTGATGATAAGTTATTAAACACACCATTATACACACATTTGGTGGCATTACAGGATTCTTTTTCAAGAGAATCTGGACTCTCCTTCAATCAGTGAGCTATGGGACTGTGAACAGAGTTAGGTCTGCGAACTGGATGAGGTTCTGTCATTTTAAATTTTGGTGGCTGATGTCAGCCTTTTGCTCACCAGATCTCGATGTCTTCTGATTTTAGAAACCAAGTTATACCTATTAGGGTATCCTTCTATCTCCCTGACGGAATATCTATTACCATAGTCACAGATTCCTGGGGGTCAATGCACCTTTACTGCTACTGTAACCATGAAGTCCATTATATCTACCTTGCTTATGATGGTCCTACAATCTGGCTTCTTCTAGTACAGAATCCTGTCATCCCTAAGAGATTAGGGGGCTTAGTTCCATGGTAGGATCATCAACTGTCAACCACATCCTGCATACAAGAGCCACTCGAGTGGATCTCAAGGCAATGGTGAACTCTTTACCAGCACATTCCTCACTGTTCTAATAGAAAGGTGTGTTCTGGCCTTCCAAGAAAATGTAAGTCAAGTGATGGGTTCTAAAATTGCATAATAAATCCATTCTGTCATTGCTATCTGATATAGTCTGGATATTTGTCTCCCCAAATCTCATCATGAAATGTGATCTCCAGTGTCAGAAACGAGGCCTAGTGGGAGGTGTTTGGGTCATGGGGGCATATCCTTCATGGTGTGGTGCTGACCTCACAACAGTGAGTTCTCATGAGATCTGGTTGTTTGGAAGTGTGTAGCACCTCCCTCAGCCCCCTCTTGTTCCTACTGTGACCACATAATGTGCCTGCTCCCACTTAGCTTTCTTCCATGAGTAAAAGTTTCCCCAGGCCTCCACAGAAGCCAAGAAGATGCTGGTGTCATGCTTGTATAGCCTTCAGAACCATGAGTCAATTAAACTTTTTTTCTTTATAAATTTTCCAGCCTCAGGTATTCCTTTATACCATCACAAGAACAGCCTAATATACTACCTCTCTAAGCCTTGTGAATCCTTCTCCAGTAGTATAAGAAGGAAGTTCTGGAATCTTTACTTTTATTACTCTTGGTGATTAGTTAAGTCCAGACTTTGGAGCCATCTGCAATGCTAACAGGGATATTTTCAGATGTCCTTCCCAGAACATCAAATCCCTAACAACAGGTGAGTGGCCAATTCTCAATGAATTATTATCCATCCAGCATTATATTCCATGTTCCTGGGTATAGTACCCTCAAGATGCATCTTCACATGTGCTCTTTCCTATTTTCCTGGTATCTATTAACCATGTGCTGCAATTCTTTTGAAGTATGGATTATTTATTCTTGGATAAGGGGCTATAATTTTCTTGTTGGTTCATGCTGAGACTTAGCTATAATTGTTGTCTTGAAAGCAATAAAGTATGGTTGAACTGGGTGCTGAAAAAAACAACTATTATTTTGCAACATGTTATTCTTTTAAAAGTTACTATAATAGCCTTCTTATTTTCGTAAAAATTATTATATCGCAATTAACTGCATTAAACCTATCCTTTTCTGCTTGCAAAGGCTCCGATGTTGTCAAAAGAAGCTACCACACTACAATTTTTTAACTACCATTTCCTTCGTATGGATTAATATAGCATCAACTGATCCTGCAATGATTTGATCTCATCCTGTACCTCATCACACTATCTACAGATAAAAATTTTAATAATTTTTATGTGATTGCATGCTATAGGTTATTAACACTGCACCTACTAGTAACAACAAAGGGGCCCATTGCTTCTAGACAGAGAATCTATTTTAGTGCAAAATCTCAACCTGTAGGTATGCATTCTAGAACTATTCCTGCTACCAGCCCTCTTATTTCAGCTTCCCTACAAAATAGCCTTAGTCAAAACTTAAGCATTGATGTTTTATTTGGAGGTTTAATTCCAACAAAACAAGAATAGGAATAAAGGAAGTGCTCATGCTCAAGCAGAGAAGAAGGGAAGAAAATCAAGATGGTGAATTTTGAAACTACATTGCCACAAAAAGACAGCTGGTTTCTCAGTCATTTGGGTCTATCTATTACACCTGCAGGAGGAGAAACAGACTGTAGAACATATAGACTGTTTCCCATATTCTCCCAGTTGGTCAAACTTCACTCAATGGGAAAATGATTTCCCTGCACTTTCTGAGTTTTATTCACCTGGCCTATTTTTGGCAACTGCCCACGAAGTCACATCCCATATTCTGTGGTGTGGCATTTCTCCCTAGACTAGCAAGGGTAGGAGTATCCAATTTCCATGTTCAGATCCTAAGGACCTTGGTTCCATAGCTACAATGGTTCCAATCATCGTATGTGTGATGTAGGTCATGTAGGAGCCTGGTGTGTATCCTGGGAGAGAAGCAGATTTAAGATAAATATAATTACTTATTTCATATGTATAATTTTTATTTCTAGTGTTTTTTCACATACTTCTTCGTACAATCACTTAAGTTCAAGGATGGAGGAAATAAAGGTGAAATTCAGTCATACATCCTTCTAAAGGTTAAATCTAAAGTTGAAGAGCAGATTTTGGCTGAACAACAAGGACAAGACTAACCTTAGGCAAATCCCTGGTTTTGATTGATGTGTAATAGAATTCCTGCTCTAACAAGTGTCCTTTTAGTTTAAGTAATATATCTCTAAGTGACAGATATTTGGGACTGCTATTTGCTTTCTAACCTACAGAAATTTGATCCACACGAGCTAGAAATTAACTATTACAGTGTCCAAATTTTTTAGTAGGTAGGCAGAAATTGGCAGAAGAGTCTCATACTTTTGCATAGAATTCTTATTGTAAAAAAATAAATAAATAAACATAAAAGGAGAAAGACTTCATGGCACACTTACAATAATTTCATGATCTTGGCACTTAAATGTGGGCCCCCATGTCTGTCTATTTGTCTCCTATCTATGTATATATCTACCTACTTATCTCTATCAATCACCTGTCATCTTTCTTTCTTTATACATATCTATCTTTGTGCACACATAACACACACAGACACATACAGACACACATATATATACACACACATACACATACATAGAGGCTTTCTTTTGATTAACCTTTCATTTCATTCAACTGGTGAAAACAGAGATTTAATTAAACATGCTTAGAGCATGTAAAACAACCATGGTTTTGGAATACGAGCAGTTAGAAATTGTTACTAGCGTGCCTTAGGATTAGCATCTATTATTAAGCATTTTTGTGACATACAGAGAAGAAACAACTTGCTACCATGAAGGAACTGTGAAAAGAATAGCAGATCAAAATGACACACAATATTCATTTTTGACAAGCAGCTAGAGTTTGGAAAGCATACTGGGGCACACATTAATAACTGGAATGGAAAAGGGATCTGACTACATTCTAAGTGCTTGTCAAAAGAAGAGTGGAAGAAAATACTATAATCTAAAAATATAAGTCAACCACCATTTAGTTAACATTTACCATGTATCAGGTGCTAGATTAAACACAACATGTACATTCTCTCCTTTGATCTTTCACAACATCTCTAAGTGCAGGTATAATTATTTTACCAAATGAAGAAACTGAATCCCTGAGAGTTAAAAAAAAAATCTAATGATAGTATTTGTATTCATATATAATGACAGAGATAGTATTTGAATTCAGATCTACATGCTGAAAGCCTGTGCTGTTAAGTTGATACACTGCATGCCTCCTTACTAGCATTGATGGGGCTTCTTCAATGTACCAGGTATTTTTTTACATTCATGAACAGGAATGTCTTCAGCCACACCAAGTTCAGTAGTGAGAACACTGGGGCTCAGCAAAGAAAAGGGGCCGGGCGTGGTGGCTCAGGCCTGTAATCCCAGCACTTTGGGAGGCCAAGGCAGGTAGATTGCTTGAGCCCAGGAGTTTGAGATCAGCCTGGGCAACATGGCGAAACCGCATCTCTACAAAAAGTACAAAAATTAGCTGGGTATCATGGCATTTGCTTATAGTCCAAGCTACTCAGGAGGCTGAGGTGAGAGGATGGCTGAAGCTCTGGAGGTTGAGGGTACAGTGAGCTGTGATTGCACCACTGCACTGGGTAAGAGAAGGAGATCTTGCCTCAAAAAAAAAAAAAAAGCCTTTTCTAAAGCTATACAGTTAATAATTGACAGAGGCTGTGGTTTTGCCTGCCTTTCCAGACATTACATCTAGTTCAGCCTTGTGAATTCTGTCTATGGCTTCTTTCCATTCCACAGCTCATTAGATCCAGAGAAAATGTATGTGTATGGGTGATAACGATTAGATCAGGACTTGCTAATACTTTCAATAATTACTTATAATCATGCTTTTTTCCCAACCCTAAAAACTGTTGCTAATAATCCTGGTTTATAGATAAGAACTTTTTAAAATTTTTCAAGCATTACTCAATTCAAATATAATAGTAAAAAGCCAACCTGTTATTTTTGCCTTGGAACGTCAACTCCAATGCTTAAAAAAACAAGCTAGCCATTTAAAGATCCAAAGGCAGTAGAATAGAAGGCAGGCTGTTCTTTCCTGGTGGCTACAGAGAGAGAGCACAGATGCAGCAGCATCCAAATGCAACAAGCTCTCAAAAGCTGTCTCATTGGGCCTTGCCAAGACCTGCAAAGGTGCTTCCCCACAAACAGAAGCCTGTTGGGTGAGGACCGTGACAGCGTCTTTGGAATAATTTCTTTGCCATTTTTCCAAGGCCTGGGCTGGAGGTAGGAACTGTAACTGACTCCTACCGATGGTCCTGGAGACTCTGGCTACGATGCTACCTGCTCCCCAGGAGAATGTGTCTGGTGACACTCTAGCACATGCATGATGTTTGCTGCAAAAGTGAGTTGACCAAATATCACTTTCCCTCAAGGTATCTATTGCAGCTAATTTATAAACCTAAACATGTCCCATAACATAGAATGGATAGTTACAGGTTGAATGATATGAAATTGCCAATGTGGACAATTTTTAACCTACAAAATGGTAGTCACATGATTCAATCTAATAAATGACGGCACATGCATTCAATAGACCAGTGTATAACCATTAAAAATAAAGTGCACAAAGATTTTATAAGCCACACGAAAAAGTGCCTTTATTGTCATGCTAAGTTAAACAGTGGGTTAAAATATTACAAGTAAAATTTTTGTCTTGAATGTGTAGGGAAGAATACAAAGGAAAAACCCTGAAAAGGAAGGCACCCTTGCAGCTCTCTTTCTTCCCTCCCTTCCCTGACCATATCCACAAAAACAAAAACACAGGTAAACAAACAAACAAACAAAAATGGAACTAAGCTTTGGCCAGTCTGGCTTTCAGTTTCAGTTGTGCCATCTATTTGCCGAATTATCTGGAGAAAGATCCTTTCAGACCTTTCCATTCCTGTGCTCAAAATTTCATCTGTCAACTAAGGAGGGGGATTCTAGATGACACCTTGGGGCCCCAGAGCAATAGAATTTAATTGAAAAAGTCAACATGATTTGAACACCAGACTATTTTAGCAAACTGCGACTTTGTTAGACACAGCAAAACAAGAGCAGGGCTTGTTAGACTTCACAAAATCCATGGAAAACAGAGACTGAAGCACTGTTATTCCCAACTCAGTTTTCTAATTTATTCAGGTTTATTTTGGCTTACTTTGTTACTCAATTTAAAAAAAAAAATGTTCTTTAAGTAAGTCATTTGAAATTGCTTAGTTTAATTGCATTCTGGATTCTCAGTGAGGCAAAAAGCAAGTGGATTTTCTTGATGTCAAGATGTACAGATAAAATTTTGGGGGCATGGAAGCTGTTTCTTATTAACTATTTTTCCTTTTTTATTTCGAGATTCTGGTGTTATTAACAGAATTTTAGATAATTGGAAGTAGTCCAGAGTTTAATATTTCTATCAAAAAATGTTATACAAAATATATCACATACTTTAAAATAAACATGTTACAAATTTTAAATATAACAATTTTATTTAAATTGCAGAACATAACAGAAATAGAAAAGCTTTTTAGGTATGACCATTTCAAACGTTCAACTTAAATGTGTTTTAATATACAAGTTTACCTTGACATTTTCAGATACTGTGAGAATTTTTATACATTCCTTTTGAATTTGTTCTTTAGAGAATGAAGTAGAAATTAACCAATTTATGCTTTCCTCTCCATCTTGCCTGTGAGAAGATATCAAATCAAAGTACATCAATCCAGAAATACAATGTTGACATTTACCAGCATCAAAATCGATTCTCTCACATTGTAAAGACAATTTAAAATCAGTCTATGGAGCTTTAAAACATTTATTATTTTAACCAATATTGAAGTGACATTTTGCACATAATGAACACTAAGGTAGGTGCTGGATATTCAATAATGAACTCACTGTCTAGTGAGCAAATCACATTTTAATAAAATGATTGCAAAACTGATCATCACAAAGTATGTGTATGATGTTGCAGGAATCTCATCTGATTCAGAAGAGGAGTGGGGCTACCTGGAGGTCTTCCCTGAAGATGTGCTAAGGAACTTAGGATTTAGAAATGGACGTGAATTTAAGGTTGACTTAATCTAATATTCTGATTTGACTCTGGAGGCAGAATAGCATAGTGAGGTCCACAGTCAAAGCAGCTGGTTTTTATACCCAGAATCTATTGCTTAACCACCATGCAACAATGGTGATCAAACAGTGGTGATCACAGGCTTATTCTGATTATCTATTGCTGTCTATCTTGGTTTGCCTAAGACTGTTCCGGTTTTACCACTCAAAGTCCTGCATCCCACAAAAGCCTTCAATTCTAAGCAAAAGGAAAGATTGGCCATCCACTAACAAATCACTGCAAAACGTAGTGGCTAAAAATACCAATATTTTATTATCTGTCATATTCTGTGGATTGTCTGGGATATGATGGATGACTCTTGCTTGTAGTCTTTTGTTTAGTTGTGACAAGTGGTAGCTTCAGCTTATCTGTAAAATAATGCCAAGTACCTATGTCAAGGTTGTTGCGAGCTTCATGAGTTAAAAGGTATAAAGAATTTAGCACGCTAGCTAATCCACAAAAAGTATAAAAATATTAAAAAGTATCAAAAATATAAAAAGTATAAAACAAGTTGATCTGTTGATAGCAGTAGATTGAAGGAAAAGGGAGAGGTAAATGATAGCTCTACTGAGGGGAGAGTAAATCAGTGTTTCAATGTTACTTTGGCAGTCAACATTTAATAGATGCTTTACATGCACAATCTTAGCTAATCATTCATCTAGCTACACAGAACAGGCATTATCATTATCCCCATTTCAAACATGAGGAAACTGCAGCTTTAAAACTACAATCACCTCCCAAGGTCTCATCGTAGTGGAGCTAAAATTTAAACTCAGACTTGTGTATAGAAAACCTATGCTCCTTCCACCTCTGTGTCTGCTCTGCAGAAAACTGCAAAGCAAGCTCTTAAAATCTTTTTCCTAAACATTTCACATCACCAAGAAGAAGTAACAAGGACAGGGATTATTCTGCTGTATTAAACATCCAAAATATGGACTAAAATATGTAAAAAACAGTTTTCAAGATATCTAGTGAAGAAAAGAGATCCATGAAAGGAGGCAGAGATGAAGTTAGCACTATCATGTCCTCAGTTTTCTACCTTGAGAGAGTTTCCAGCTCACAAAACGACAGGGAGAACCCAGAGCCATGCAAACTTGCTGGGTTGAGGAGGCAGAGCCGAAAGTCAGGAAAGAAAGCTTGAACCTTCAGGAGAGAGTACCAGGGAGGAAAAAGGCTGAACAGGAAGAAAATTCTAAATGTTTGCAAAGTATTCACCCCAAGCATTCAGGTAGTTACCAGCCAGTGCACGCATACGAGAAAATTAAGGATTAATGGTAACAGTGCCTGTTGCCTACACAAGGACAGTAGTAGTGCATAGAACCACCAACCAGGCTGGAAAATCTTATGATTCATGGGCACTGGATAGAGTATACAGAAGGCTCTTGACTTATTAGTGGGAACTAGTAAGCACTAGACAAGCGACTGCTCCAATCTTATCTAAACACGTCTGAAATGCAAGAAACTGTATTCGTGCAGGAAAAGAATTAAACTGTTTTCAATGTCTGTACTGCATTTCAGAACAAAGCTCAAGAACATTGACAGAAATACAAAAATATGCAATGTCCAACCAGATAAAATTCAGAATGTCTAGGTTTTAATGCAATATTACAACCATGTGAAAGGCAGGAAAGCATCACCCATAATGAAAAGAAGAATTCCATCTAAGTTAACCAGAACTGGCACAGATGTGATCATTAGCACACAAGGATATCAAAACAGTTTTTACAAGTATATTCCTCATATTTGGAGATAAGAATATTCCCTAGAGATAAGGCAAACAAAATAGTGTTCTCCCTAAACCCCTTACTTTCATCTGAAGAACCACACTCACTCTCCTGATTCATTCTGGTCTCTTAGTAACTGGTCTTTCAGATTTTCCTCAACCAGTTTTGAGCTCTGCACTACAGCACTGAATCCAATTCCAGCCACCGGCTTTATAGTCTCTTAGAGCTTGGCTGAGACTATATGCAATGCAATAATAAAAGCCAGGAACTCTGCAAATTATGGTGCCAATTATAGAGGACTGAACAGAATTTTAAAATCTAAGTATGTGCCAAAGTTAAGGATAAAAGACTGTCCACATGAAAGTGACAGTTACATTTGATATGAGAGGAAATGTCCCAAGAGATTCCGTGGAGTGACCAGCACCCAGATGCAGTGACTGTATGGAAGCTTTCTGGGCCACACGCTGCTGTATGCCCAGAAACTTCAGAAAATTGGCTAGAAGTTGATGACTGAAGGCCCTAGAATTTTAGTCTTGTGAGAGCCAATTGCTTCTTCCATCTTCTGCCTTTCATTGGCCACCTTTATTAGGCCCCTTGTCATCACTGGACTCTCACCAGACTCTCACTGCTATTCTAAATTCTGAATTCCACTAAGGCCATTGTATCAGAAACCCCACTTCTTGGCCAGGCACAGTGGCTCACATCTGTAATCCCAGCACTTTGGGAGGCCAAGGCAGGAGGATGCCCCGAGTCCAGAAGTTTCAGACCAGCCTGGACAACATGCAAAATCCCATCTCTACAAAAAATCAAAAGTTAGCTGGCATAGTGGTGTGTGCCTGTAGTCCCAGCTACTCGGGAGGCTGAGGTGGGAGGGTCACCTGAGCATGGGAAGTCAAGGCTGCAGTGAGCCATGATTGTGTCACTGCATACTGCACTCCAGCCTGGGTGACAGAGTGAGATTCTGCCTCAAACAAAAACAAAAACAAAAACAGAAAACAAAAAACAAAGAAACCACACTCTTATCTCCTTTGTGATATCATGCCTCCTAGATTAGATTTGTGTTCTCTTATTTGCTTTAGAACGTGTTTTGCCATCCTGTCTGATATAGTTAGGCTTTGTGTGCCTACCCAAATCTCATCTTGAATTGTAATCCCCAGGTAGTGAGGGAGAGACCTGGTGGGAGGTGATTGGATCATGGGGGTGGTTTCCCTCATGCTGTCCTCAGGATAGTGAGTGAGTTCTCATGAGATCTGATGATTTTGTAAGTGTTCAGCAAGCTTCTCCTTTGCTCAGTCTTCTCTCTCCTGCAACCATGTGAAGAAGATTCATGCTTCCCCTTTGCCTTCCACCATGCTTGTAAATTTCCTGATGCCTCCCCAGTCATTCAGAACTGTGAGTCAATTAAACCTCTTTTCTTTATAAATTACCCAGTCTCGGGCAGTTATTGATAGTGTGAAAACAAGCAGATTAATACAGTAAATTGGTACCAGAAGTAGGTATCCATTTACTGTATTAAAGATACAGTACTTTAATGTACTGCTATAAAGATACTAAAAAATGTTGAAGCAACTTTGGAACTGGGTAACAGGCAGAGGTTGGAACAGTTTGGAGGGCTCAGAAGAAGACAGGAAGATATGGGGAATTTTGGAACTTCTTATAAACTTGTTGAGTGGTTTTGACCAAAATGCTGATAGTGATATAGTCAATGAAGTCCAAGCTGAGGTGATTGCAGATGGAGATGAGGAACTGATTGGGATCTAAAGCAAAGGTGACTCTTGCTATGCTTTAAAAAGAGACTGGCAGCATTTTGCCCCTTCTTTAGAGATCTGTGGAACTTTGAACTTGAGAGAGATGATCTGAAATTGGAACTTATTTTTTTTTTTTTTTTTTTTGAGACGGAGTCTCGCTCTGTCACCCGGGCTGGAGTGCAGTGGCCGGATCTCAGCTCACTGCAAGCTCCGCCTCCCGGGTTCACGCCATTCTCCTGCCTCAGCCTCCCGAGTAGCTGGGACTACAGGCGCCGCTACCTCGCCCGGCTAGTTTTTTGTTTTTTTAGTAGAGACGGGGTTTCACCGTGTTAGCCAGGATGGTCTCGATCTCCTGACCTCGTGATCCGCCCGTCTCAGCCTCCCAAAGTGCTGGGATTACAGGCTTGAGCCACCGCGCCCGGCCGGAACTTATTTTTAAAAGGGAGACAAATCATAAAAGTTTGGAGAATTTGCAGCCTGATGATGCAGTAGAAAAAGAAAAACCCATTTTCTGGGAGAAATTCAAGACAGCTGCAGAAATTTGCATAAGTAATGAGGTGCCAAATGTTAATCTCCAAGACAATGAAGAGAATATCTCCAGGACATGTCAGAAATCTTCAGAGCAGTCCCTTTCATCACAGGCCATCAAAAGAGGTAAAAATGACTGTGGGCTGGGTCCAAGGTCTTCTTAACATGTGCAGCCTTTGGACTTGGTGCCCTGCATCCCAGTCACTCTAGTCATGGCTAAAAGGGGCCAAGGTACAGCTGAAGCTGTTGCTTCAGAGGGTGCAAGCCCCAAACCTTTGTAGCTTCCACATAGTGTTGGTCCAGTGGATGCACAGAAGACAAGAATTGAGGATTGGGAACCTCCACCTAGCTTTCAGAGGATGTATGGAAATGCCAGGATGTCCAGGCAGAGGTGTGCTGCAGGGGCAGAGCCTTCATGGAGAACTTCTGGTAGGGCAGTGCAAAGAGGAAATGTGGGGTTGGAGCCCCCAAACAGAGACCCCACTGGGGCACTGCTTAGTAGAGCTGTGAGAAGAGGGTCAACATCCTCCAGACTCCAGAATGGTAGATCCATTGATAGCTTGAACAATATTCCTGGAAAAGCTGCAGACACTCAATGTCAGCAGCGAAAGCAGCCAGGACAGGATTGTACCCTGCAAAGCCGCAGGGGCAGAACTGCCCAACACCATGGGAGCCCATCTCTTGAATCAGCCTGACCTGGATATGAGGCATGGAGTCAAAGGAGATTGTTGTGGAGTTTTAATATTTAATGACTGCCCTGCAGTGTTTTGGACTTGCATGGGGCCTGTAGCCTCTTTGTTTTGGCCAATTTCTCCCATTTGGAAATGGGAACATTTATCTAATCCCTGTACCCCCATTGTGTTTTGGAAGTAACTAACTTGCTTTTGATTTTACAGGCTCCTAGGTGGAAGAGACTTGCCTTGTCTCAGATGAGACTTTGGACTGTGGACTTTTGAGTTAGTGCTGAAATGAGTTAAGACTTTGGGGGACTGTTGGGAAGACATGATTGTTTTGAAAGGTGAGGATATGAGATTTGGGAAGGGGCAGGGACAAAATCATATGGTTTTGCTGTGTCCTCACCCAAATCTCACCTTGAATTGTAATAATCCCCACATGTTAAGAGCAGGACCAGGTAGAGATAACTGAATCATGGGAACTGTTTCCCCCATATTGTTTTCATGGTAGTGAGTAAGTCTCACAAGGTCTGATGGTTTTTTAAATGGGAGTTCCCCTGCACAAGCTCTCTCTTGCCTGCCACCATGAAAGACACCCCTTGCTCTTCTGCCATGATTGTGAGGCTTCCCCAGCCATGTGGAACTGTGAGTCAATTAAATCTCTTTCATTTATAAATTACCCAGTCTTACGTATGTCTTTATTAGCAGCATGAGAACAGACTAATATAGTAAATTGGTACCAGTAAAGTGCTGCTGTAAAGATAACCGAAAATGTGGAAGTGACTTTGGAACTGGGTAACAGAGGCTGGAACAGTTTGGAGGGCTCAAAAGAGAACAGGAAGATGTGGAAAAGTCTGGAACTTCCTAGAGACTTGTTGAATGGCTTTAATCAAAATGCTGATAGTGATATGGACAATGAAGTCAGGTTTAGGTGGTCTCAGATAAAGATGAGGAAAATGTCTCCAGGACATGCCAGAGACCTTCACGGCAGCCCCTCCCATCACAGGTCCAAAGGCCTAGGAGGAAAAAATGGTTTCATGGGCTTGGCCCAGGTTTCCCAAGCTGAGTGCATCCTAGGGACTTGGTGTCCTGTATCCCAGCCACTCCATTCATGGCTAAAAGGGTAAAAGGTATAGCTTGGTCCATAGCTTCAGAGGTGGAAGTCCCAAGTCTTGGCAGCTTCTACGTAGCATTGAGCCTCTGGGTCCACAGAAGCCAGGACTTGAGGTTTGAGAACCTCTGCCTAGATTTCAGAGGATGTATGTAAAGACATGAATGTCCAGGCAGTGGTATGCTACAGGAGTAGAGCCCTAATGGAGAACCTCCACTAGGGCAATGGAGAAGGGAAATGTGGGATAGAAGCCCCCACAAAGAGTCTTCACTGGGGCACTGCCTAGTGGAACTGTGAGAAGAGTGCAAGTGTCCTCCCGACCCCAGAATGGTAGAACCACACACAGCTTGCACTGTGCACCTAGAAAAGCTACAGACACTTAATGCCAGACTGTGAAAGCAGTTGGAAGGGGGTCTGCACCCTGCAAAACTGCAGAGGTGGAGCTGCCCAAGAAAGTGGAAACCTGCCTCTTATGTCAGGGTGACCTGGATGTGAGACATGGAGTCAAAGATTATTTTGGAGTTTTAAGATTTGACTGCCCTGCTGGATTTGAGACTTACGTGGGGCCTGTAGCCTCTTCATTTTAGTCAATTTATCTTATTTATAATGGGAGCATTTTTCCAATGCCAGTAGCCCCCATTGTATCTAGGATATATCTTGCTTTTGATTTTACAGGCTCCTAGGCAGAAGGGACTTGCCTTGTCTCAGACAAGACTTTGGACTGTGGACTTTGGGTTAATGCTGAAATGAGTAAAGACTGTGGGGGATTGTTGGGAAGGTATTATTGATTTTGAAATGTGAGGACACGAGATTTGGGAGGGACAGAATGATATGGTTTGACTTTGTCCCCACCCAAATCTCACCTTGAATTTTAATCCCCAGGTGTTGAGAGAGAGACCTGGTGGGAGATAACAGTTGGATCAGGGGGCAGTTTTCCCCATGCTGTTCTCGTGATAGTGAGTGAGTTCTCATGAGATGGGATAGTTTTATGTGCTTGGTAAGTTCCTCCTTCACACTCACTCTTCTTTCTCCTGCTGCCATATGAAAAATGTCCTTGCTTCCCTTTCACCTTCTGCCATGATGGTAAGTTTCCTGAGGCCTCCCCAGGTATGCACAACTGTGAGTCAATGATGAAACCTCTCTCTCTATATATATCCCAGCCTCAGGCAGTTCTTTGTAGCCATGTGAAAATGAACTAATACACCAGCTTACAAAGGTTAGGAAAACTATCCCTATAACCCTTTATTAATTTTTTAATCTATTCCTGTATGAAAAGGTTAAAATGTGACATTTCTTTTTGAGACAGAGGCTTGCTCTGTCACCAGGCTGGAGTGCCGTGGTGCAATCTCCACTCACTGCAACCTCTGCTTCCCAGGTTCAAGTGATTCTCCTGCCTCAGCCTTCTGAGTAGCTGGGACTACAGGTGCGTGCCACCATGCCCAAACAATTTTTTTGTATTTTAGTAGAGATGGGGTTTCGTTGGACAGGATGGTCTCAATCTCCTGACCTTGTGATCCACCTGCGTCAGCCTCCCAAAGTTCTGGGATTACAGGCATGAGCCACTGTGTCCAGCCGGCATCTTTTATTTGATTGTCCTTCCTCATTTACCTTGCAACCAGGCCAGAGAAGGCACCCTCTGAGATTTGGTGTTCACATCCCTTCCACTCTCAAGCTCTCATAACATGATGTCTCTGAAGCAGTCTGACTGAGCAAAAATTGGATGGATGAGTTTGGAGATGTGGGATCTTGTTAATTCTTTTTCATTAACTCAATCATTTTGAGAAAATATTTAATTTATCTGCTTATCTTCAAGCAGGCTAGTGGAGCTCAATCAGGTTTTCTTAATGTTCTTTGGTTGATGAACACATTTTTAAAAATAAAATTTAAGAAATAAAATGTAAAATGATAAAAGCAAAGCCCTAAGTTAATTACGGATGCTGGTGGAGTGGGAGGTCTGCTAAAGTTTCAGACACCGAGACTTACCCTCTCCTGCTTGTATTCTCTGAGGCACTTCCACAGAATGACAAATTCTCCATAAAGAATCATTGGGAAGCTCCTAGACAAAACAATGTCTCAAATCTATGCTAGGTCTAAGGTCACTTGAGTTTTTGTTTCTCTTAAATTATGTACTAGAGCCCAATTCATTAAAAATAAAATAAAAATTATCAGTATCATTTATTTCTATTTCAGCCCACCAACACAGCACAATGAAACACATTGCTGGCTGGGGTTTAGCCATGGCTATGCCGTTCAAAAACTGCTGAGACTTTGGCTAAGTCACTTAAGCTTTGTGTTTTCATCTGTAAAATGAGTATCTCAGGTTAGAATACCTCTAAGATCCCTTACAGATTCCTCATTCCAGAATCCAATCTTTTCTAAGCAATCCTTCCCCATCTATTAGCAGTTCATTTAGAAATCCTTTAATGAAAGGACAATTTTGCAGGATAGATTACATTGTAATGAATAGGTGGGAAGTGTGTGCCCTAATAGCCAGAATATAGTTAAGTGTATTTTTGTAAATATGCAAACTCCTCATTTGTCTTTATGAGGTCCCATTTGTCTTTTGGGATGCTGATGACTAAACCAATGCCAAACCAGTTTGGAACAAGTAAAATATGTTATCATGAGATATTTGTTTTGTCAATTATACTCACAAAGTCTCTCTCTCTCTCTCTCTCTCTCTCTCTC
>NW_012114821.1:13786007-13809695 GCF_000951035.1 Colobus angolensis palliatus | reverse complement strand
CCACCTTGTAACACTGCCATGCGTGAGTGCAGCCTGCCTGGAAAGGAAAAGGCACTTTAAAAATGAACACAAAAGATGAATTACAATTATGTTAGGAGATATTTGTTTTGTCAATTATACTCACAAAGTCTCTCTCTCTCTCTCTCTCTCTCTCCCCCTCCCCTCCTCTCTTTTTTTGGTGTGTTCTTTCTGAATAATTACCAGACAGCTGCAAGTCAGGGATAACAGAGATTCCACATCCAATAACATGGAAAGTTGACATGCATGAACCAAGTTGGAGAGGAAAACGAATAAATGGGAACAAAATACAGGAAAGGGGAGAGAAAGACAATGACAAAAATAAATAAAATTCCCCTTCTACTCCCCTTTATCAAACTTTCAAGCCAAAAATATACACAGTGACAGTTCCAGATGGAGAAATAACAGTCTGTTTGCCATCTGCAGAGACAAAACAGTACAGTGAATCTGCAATTTAAAACCAAAAGTCATCAGGAATAGAGTTAAATAATGTATGTCAGAATTAAGGGATTTGGTACAAAACCCTTTGCTAAGACTCTGGGGTGCTTCTGTGTGGGTATGTGTGGTTCAGAGAGTGAAAATTAAATCCTTTGACAACTAGAAAATAAATGTGGGGCTCACTAAGGGGTAGTAAAGAGAAGACTTTAAGTGAAAATCGTACATTACTGAGGAGGGGGTGGAGGAGAATTAACGAACTTGCCCTGAAGCATTTGGTGATTTTATGAGACTAAATATAGATATAATCCACTGAAGCCTAAATGTCTTCACTCAGAGGATGTATCTGTTGCATAATTAAAGAAGATCAGAGCTAATTCAGAAAGCCAGCTGAGAAAAATGCTGCTGAGCAATTGTTATTTTTCAGATTCTATAATCAAGGTCATCCTCAGGGGTATGGAATGAGAAACAAATGACTCTGGGTGGTACTCCATTGCCATCATTCCAATTCCACGTGCAGTGTGCCTAGGAAATAGCATGGACTTTGCAGCCAGAAAGACCTGGATTTATATCTCTTTACTACTTTTCATGGGCTGGGTTGCTTTGAGCAAGTTTCTTAATCTACCTGGTCTCAGCTCTCTTCATCAATAAGATGTTGATCACAAAAACACAGAGAGGGCTTAATGTGCTAGGTACTACTGTAAGTGCTTCCCATATAACAAGTCATTTAATTTTTGCAACAACCCTAAGAAGATAGCACTCTTATTAGCCTTATGTTGCAAATGAGAAAATTGAGTCACAGAGAGATTGAATTTCTTGTTTAAGATTATACAGCAAATAAGTGGTAGAGATGTGATCCTTGAAAGTAAAACTCCAGAGAACTTACTTATCCATAGTACGAGGTTGTTATAATCTTGCAGAGAATGTTGGAAAGTACTCAAAACAATGGCTCATATTAGAAACCCAACAAATATTAACATGTTCATTTTCTTCCCGATCAATAATTTGTTTATTTACTAAGCATTTTAAAAGATGTTAATATGTGTCTGAAACCATGCCAGATCATAAAGCTAACATTTTTCACTTTCTATTATATCATTTAATTCTTATAATTATCTGCATCTATGACATAAATGCCGATATTATCAGGGACGTTGGTCTTTGCAATTCCCTTTGCATGAAATGCTTTTGTGATAGATAGCCACATGGCTCATCTCTATGCCATTTAATTTTCTGGGACGACTTTCCTAAACACCATATGTAAAACAACAGACTTCATCATCTTATCTCCCCTTACCTTGCTTTCTTTTGCTTTAGAACATAAAAGAATCTGGATATATATGCTGTCTTTCTTTCTCGAAATAATGAAAGCTTCATTAGGGAAGGAATTTTGTCTGTTTTGCTAACCTCTGTTCTGTATCACCAGCACCAGTAGATACCTATTTAGTGAATAAATGAATGAATGAATGATACCCATTTTGCAGTTGCAGAAATAGAGACACAAAAAGTTTTTTGACCTCCCAAAGCTGCATAGATAGAAAGTGGTAGACCTAGAACTAGAATCTAAACTTAGGCAGACCCACTGGAGCTAGTATTAGCCACCACGCAACGTTGAGGGATGCAGCTCCTGCTCTCAAGCTGCCTACAGTGCAATGGTGAAGTCTCATACACAAGAATTCTCTTTCATTATGCATGGATCCTTTCATCTAACATGCATAGAGCACCTTAAAGTTAAAAGTTACAGTAGTTCCCCATTTTCTCAGGAGAATATGTTCCAAGACCTTTATTGGATACTGCATATATGAAACTGCATATGGTATCAAACCTGATTGTGATCAATCAGAACATACTTTTATTCATTTCTTCCATCCACAAATTTAATGCCTTTCCATCTCAACTAAGCACTTATGCACTGTGGCCATAACTTTTGCAGTTTGAGGTGTGACAGCAAAACTAGCACAAATTTATTTTTTCTCCTTCACAGCTTCAGGAATAGAAGATTCACTTTTACCTTAGATCTTAACAACCTCAGCATACAATTTTTTTTTTCTTAAATGGAGAGCTTTTACCTTTTCACTTAAAGGAAGCATTTTATAGCTGCTCTTTGGCTGTTTAGACTGTCAGCATCACTGCTCTTATGCTTTGGGACTATTATTAAGTTAAATAAATATTTCTTGAACACAAGCACTGCAATACCATGACAGTTGATCTGAAAACTGAGAGAGCCTCTAAGTGACTCATGGGCAGGCAGCGTGTACAGCTTGGTTATGCTGGACAAAGGAACAATTCATGTCCCTGGGCAGGATGGAGAGGGATAGTGTGAGATTTTTTCATGCTACTCAAAATAGCATGCAATTTATAACTCATGAATTGTTTATTTCTAGAATTTTCCATTTACTATTTTCTTGCTGTCTATCTGCTTGGTAACCAATTTCTCTTGGTATTCCTCAAGTTTCCCAACCTTTCTCACATCACGGTACAGCAGAAAATGACAGGATTTTAATGGTACACTGGGCAAGCAGGTGAAGCCATTAATAGTGTCTCCTGAAAGCCTCCAGCTAGGAGATCCCACAAACCAAAGGTTTGCCTCTGCCCTAGTGCTGAAGTGAAACATACTATGGCCATTTGTAAACCGTTCATGGCACATACATGAGCCACAAGATACCAATTAGGAAGTATAGTAATGCAGGACTTAAAAAATAGGTAGTTTTTCATTTATAGGGAATATTGTGTTTCATCCCCATGTGACTTTAGTTTTTTTGGTTGTTTGTTTTTATCAGTACAAGGATTACTGCATAACACTTCTGAGGGGAAGGAAATAGTGAATTTAAAATAGCAGCCTAGTATACTTTTAAGAAGGCTAGAATCACAGAGAAGTTTGATTTCCCCCAAAATGAGACAGGGTGTCCTAAAGGCTGAGTTAAACCTCCCATTATTGGCATGAAGTCCTAAGAGTCTCTAGGAGTAAATGAAGGAAAGAAAGAGAGAAAGCAAAGAAGAGAGAGAGAGAAAAAAGAGGAGAGAGACAGAGACAGAGAGAGAGAGAGAGAGAGAGAGAGAGAAAGCAAGAAATTAGTAAACTGTGCTGTGACTATTGCTGATTGTTTTTAATTAAGTCTCACTAAGCTCTGAATGGCACTTCTCAAAAGATAATTTAGACACATTTCAACAAGGGCTAAAAACATATAATGTTGACAACATTTTTGTTTCTCTAAAAGGGATATTTATTTACTATATAATATGCAAAAAGGGGCTATCTTGTTGATCATGCTCCAATGGGGTCATGAACATATTGCTGAATACAACCATAGCTCATCATCTATGCCTTAAGGGGATAATAATGAATTCACGTACCTGCCCTTTCTAGAGTCATGACTTTTTGGTGAATTTCAATGTGTCTGTGTCTACCTCTGAGTCCCAGTGAGCTCTGTCAGCTTGAGGTCTACAGTGGGAATATTAAAGAAGGAAAAAGGATAAATCCCATCTTTGGTAGAAGGTTTCAAGCAGTACAGATAAGCCCTAAAGGTTGCTTAGCATTCTTTTAGATAAGGAATATAATACGATGTCCCAGATCAAAGAAAAGCAAGGCCATGAAAGAAACCCAGGCTTAAGTTTTGGAAACATCTAAAACACTTGCAATTACTTTATTTTTCATAATTTTAACATCTTCAGAAAAATGATGAGATTAGACTAACCCACTGATTTCCAAAGGATGCCTCACTGATAGACCTCAGAGGCTGCCTTGTCATAGATTATGGAGGATGTGTGGAGACAGGGCAGAGGAGCTATAGTGTATTAGTCTGTTCTTACCCTACTAATAAAGACATACCCAAGACTGGGTAATGTATAAAGAAAAAGAGGTTTAATGGACTCACAGTTCCATATGGCTGGGAGGCCTTACAATCATGGTGGAAGGCAAAGGAGGAGCAAAGGCACATCTTACATGGTGGCAAGCAAGAGAGCGTGTGCAGGGGAACTACCCTTTATAAAGCCACCAGATCTCATGAAACTTATTTGCTATCACGAGAACAGCATGTGAAAAACCTGCCCCCATTATTCAATTAGCTCCCACCGGTCCCTCCCACAACATATGGGAATTATGGGAGCTACAATTCAAGATGAGATTTGGGCAGGGACATAGCCAAACCATATCATATAGGTAGTTTTTCCCTACTTTAGCAGAGAAGCTCCACTTTTCTTTGTATAGTATTGAGATCTTCTCAGTAAGATTTTATTTGAATAAAATGACAAGCTGCAGGCCGGGCGCGGTGGCTCAAGCCTGTAATCCCAGCACTTTGGGAGGCCGAGACAGGCGGATCACGAGGTCAGGAGATCGAGACCATCCTGGCTAACATGGTGAAACCCCGTCTCTACTAAAAATACAAAAACTAGCCGGGCGAGGTGGCGGGCGCCTGTAGTCCCAGCTACTCCAGAGGCTGAGGCAGGAGAATGGCGTAAACCCGGGAGGCGGAGCTTGCAGTGAGCTGAGATCCGGCCACTGCACTCCAGTCCGGGTGACAGAGCGAGACTCTGCCTCAAAAAAAAAAAAAAAAACACAAGCTGCTTTAAAAATCTTTGCATACTTTTTTACTCAACAATAGCTAAGGGCAATGTTACTTTTCAACAGCAGTGGCATCCCATTTTAGGCTTCTCCCCTAGAAGTTTGAGCTGAGTTTAACTTGTCAAGGTCCTAAATATCATACCTGAAAATCTTGAAACTCTTTAAGGTTTCCACACAAAATCCAAATTACTCTGAAATTTATCCTCTCATTGTTTCATGGTGTTTCTACCAACTGTTGGTTTTCATGAGCATAATAGGTCCAATCTGTAGCTTAAGAAATTATATTTTTTGAGGACATTCAAGCCCCTTGCTGAAATCCTTAACAGAGCACATTCTCACACATTATTGATAAAAATATAAAAATATGTTTACCCTATGTCCAGTAATTGCTCTTGGGATACCTAATTCTATAGTTTGAATGGGTTCATTAAAATTCATGTGCTGGTAACTTAATTCCTAATGCACTGGGAGGAGTTGCCAAATAAGGCATAATTAGATAATGAAGGTTCTGCCTTCATCAATGGATTAATGCTGTACTCTTGGGACTGGGTTAGTTATTGCAAGGATGGACTTGTTATAACAGTGTATTTAGCCTCTTCTTGCTCTCACTCTCACTCTCCTTTGCTTTTCTGCCTTCTACCATAGGATGACTCAGCACAAAATCCCTTGTCTGATGCAGGCACCATGCCCTTGGACTTCCCTGTCTCCAGAATTATGAACTATACAAACTTCTTTTCTTTATAAGTTACTCAGTCTTCAGGATTCTGTTACAGCAACACAAAATGAACTAAGATACCTATTCTAGAGATAAGGGCACAAAACCAATATAAGAACACTTCTCATAACATTGTTTGTACTGGGAAAAATTAGAAATAAATGTCTAACAAAAAAGAATAGATTAAAAAGTAATAAATACATATGATAGACTAGAAGTTCAAATAAGTAAATTGTGTCTACTTGTAACAGTATGAAAAGATCCCCAAACAGTACTTTAAAATTTAAAAAAGTGAATGGCAGAATGTTACATGCGTTACAAAGCATGTAATGCCAAATGTAAATTGAAAAATTGTATTTCATATTTTCTATGAGTATGTATATAGAATATAGAAAAGACTGGAAGGATTCACTAAAATTTAAAATAATCTTGTTCTTGAAGGAGGATGTGTGGTTTTGAGATGGAAAAATGTTTGGGAAAAGGCTGTGTTTAGAGACAGAAGTCAAGTGGGACTTTAAAATTTAGCCAGAATGCGGCAGATGTTTTTGAAAAAGGTAAATACTATCTCTACATATATTACTTACATAATTTTAAAACAATAATATGCCTAAAAAAAATGACTGGAACCAGCAGTGCCAAACTGTGAGTGGTAGTTTTTTTTGACAGGTAGAAATATGTGTTATTGTTGTTCTATATCCTTTCCTATATTTAAATTCCATGACTGCATTCAAGCCCATATGCTTAAAAACAAAATTTTCATTAAGGCAGGGCTTATGGTATCTGGTGCTTAATGTTAATCAATTAAGTTTGTTCTGATCAATTTTAGCAATGCACTCTGCAGTCACTCAGCCACTAGCCGCATCCATATTAAAGGCAAGCCACACCTAATGTGACAAGACTGTGAAACAGACCTGTGTGAACCAAGGTTTAGACTGAGTGGCTCTTACAAATTCAATGGACACACATAGTTCATCTTATGTAAACAGGGAACAAAAAAGAAGGAAACAAAGTAACAAGCAATTATGTTTTCTCCCCTCTGGTCATACTGGAATGTCTTTAATCAAAATGATCATGTCTGTATTTCAGAAGGAGGGAGATATTTTGAGAGCTGGAAATGGACATACAGAAGAACAGACAGAAATATACTCTTATTTTCTGAGTAGAGTTTGATTTGTCGCAAAATAAGCTTGATCAGTGTCATAATCCCAGACACCACAAATTCCATGCATGGACTCTCATGACACTTCAAAGTCAGTTGTCCTTTAATCTGATTCCTTTGAAGACTGGGAAAAGAGAGTCATGTGGCATCAGTCTGGGGTCCAGATAGACCTCCTGTTGGGTAGCAGAGAGAAGAAAAGAGGGATCCAGTCAGATGAGAGCCTAAACTTCTAAATGGGGATCTGTTCCCTATGCCTGGGAAATACCTGCCAGGTTGTTTCGTTGTCCTTGCTGGCAGCCACATGGCAATGTTTTAATGAGTTGCTACTTTAGAGAGGCCCAATGTAAGAAGGTCTTTTTCTTATTTCTATTTCTTGGAAGCAGACTAAATGGCAACTACCAGGCTGTCCGGTGGCAGAGAAACATAAGCTCTGCTTTGGAACCAGAAAAACTCCAAGTTTTACAAATCACCAAAGGGAGAGAGCCAGGAGTCTTTGGAAATTTATCTAATAACATGTGCCTAGAGTTGGGACACATCTAGACAAACCAGGGCCTAAGTTCCAGCTCCCCACTAATTTTATTCATCATGGACTTCCTCACTTCCAAATCTTTGCTTATCATTTTCTTACTACCTGGACCTCTTCATCTTCAGGCTTGATCTTCCTCTAGCTCTTTTCAACTCCTCTTTTACCTTTTCCCAGTTCTTACCAATGACAGCCCCTACTCTTATTATAAATTCCTGGTTTGTTGAGCTTCCTCTTGGCCTTATCCCTCTCCTACTGCATTCTCTGTCATCAAATTGTAGGTATCATCTCCCTTTTGTCATTGCTCCATGTCAGAACTCCAACATCAAATATAGATTAATATTATGGCTCTAATATAATATGGTATTGATACAGAATGCATAACCTAAGACAGGTATTATTCTAAGTGCTTACTTACATGTATTATTTTAATCCTCACAACAGCCTTGTCAGATAGATAGAGTGAATATCTTCATTTTTCAGATGTGGAAGCAGAGGCAAAGAAAATAAATAAGTGGTGGAACAAGCAATAGGATGCTGAGCCCATGTTTCTTCTTTTTTTTTTTTTTTTTGAGATGGAGTCTCGCCTGTCGCCCAGGCTGGAGTGCAGTGGTGTGATCTCTACTCACTGCAAGCTCCGCCTCCCATGTTATCCTGCCTCAGCCTCCCAAGTAGCTGGGACTACAGGCGCCCTCCACCACACCCGGATAATTTTTTGTATTTTTACTAGAGACAGGGTTTCACCATGTTAGTCAGGATGGTCTCGATCTCCTGACCTCGTGATCCGCCCGTGTTGGCCTCCCAAAGTGCTGGGATTACAGGCATGAGTCACCGCGCCCAGCCGTTTCTTAACTTCTTTACCACATTACCTCTGTCCCCAACTGAATCACTTTTCCTCCACTCTGACTTCTATGTTGAGGTCATGTCATCTTTCCAAAGCAGAGATCTGATTAGTTATACTCTGCTCTATGCGCTACTTAGTAAGCATGACAGAATAGAAAGCCCTTCCTGTCTTTGTCTTAGTGAGCAGAATCAGACATAAGCAGAACTTAGGGGATTCTAAGTTTTAGATTCCATTCTGAAAGATCAAAGTATCTAGAGATACAGGAACTTTCAAGACATAAACTGTTACTGTTCATGTAACAGTAGCAACTCTGGATGTATGTTTTCTTGTGGAATTTTCAAAAAGGAATTTTAGATAACATTGTAAGTTTCCTCTACGATACAAGGACAGATTTGCTGAGACAGGTGAGTGATTTTCCTGAGATGGGAAGTGCCCAGACTAATGAGAAATAGTCCAGAAGTGTGACCATATATTCTTGACCTCTATAAACAAGAATCTTAGACCTCTAGAGCTGAAATCAGTAATTCAACTAAAAAAAAAAAAAAAATCTTAGTCATGTTCAAGGGTGAATAGCCTACTCTTCCCAACATATAGGAATGGAATTATTTTCCTTTAAGCAGACCATAAATTCTCTGATAACACTTTTCTATGGCTGACATATTCTAGGATACTATTTCTCAGAAGATAAAGAGTAAGACTGGCTTCAATGAATGAGGAATTCAGTGATAACTACCTCGCATGTGTTGCCTCACTTGATTAATACACATGCACATGTACAAATAGAGGGTTTATTGTTACCTCTGTTTTACAGATAGAGGGACCAATGGTTGCTGAGATTAAACAAGTTGCTCCCCGTCCTTTCACATTACACATTAGGATGTTGTAGATTTGAACTCAAGCAGAGCGCCTTCAGACTCCAGAATCTGTATGTGTTCTACTGAATTCTTCTAGATTTGTGAGCAGATATGGAAAAAAGCCTGTGCTTCCTTTCATCTGGCACTGGTGATTACACTTGTCACATGATCACATAGGGGACACTAAGAAATGCAAGCTTAAGGCCAGATGCCATGGTTCATGCCTATAATCCCAGCACTTTCGGAGGCCAAGGTGGGCAGATCACTGGAGCCCAGGAGTTCAAGACTACCCTGATCAACATGGTGAAACCCTGTCTCTACTAAAAATACAAAAATTAGCCAAGCGTGATGGTGCACACCTGTGGTCTCAGCTACTCAAGAGGCTGAGGTGGGAAGATCACTTGAACCCAGGAGGGAGAGGTTGCAGTGAGCTGAGGTCGTGCCACTGCACTCCAGGTTGGCTGGTAGAGCAAGACTCTGTCTCAAAAAGAAAAAAAAAAAAGGAAGAAAAGAATAAAAGAAATGCAGGCCTAAGTATACCTCTTTTTAAATTAATTTACATAATCTGAAGTACAGGTTTGTGTCCACTTGATTTATCAACACCTTTCCTTTGTCTCTGGAAATACCCTGGTACAAAGAAGAACATAAGCTAAGATTATTGGAAAGAAAGGAACTTCACATTAACCACCAATCTAAACGAGAATTTCACCAAGTGTTTTGAAAATTAAAAAGCCTTAGGGAACCAAGCAAGAGCTTATGAAGTTCTGAGTTCAAGCAGATCTAAGTTCCAGCTTTAGTGCTACCATCTGGGTCATTTTGTACAAGTACTTTAAATTCTCTGAGTTCTAATCCACTCATGTAAAAAATAGGCTATTACTATATAACTCATCAGGTTTTGAAAATCAAGTAAGTTAATACTTGAGCAAATTGCCTATCTTCAATACCTTTGAACACCACTATAATTACATTATTCACTCCAAAATAAATAGCAACTTGTGATCGTGAAGCATTTACACATCTCCAAGACAATTTCCTTAACTATTACTCTGTTTGATGTCAGCCTTATATTGCATTTTAACCCAGGGTATATTTTTAACCTTTTGATTCATGAGGAAATGAAGACCTGAATACATTTTGATTTGCTTACTTTTTTCATTTAGCTGACAGTTCAGCCAGTGTCCCAGCTTCGTGCATTATTTTCCACCCACATCAAAATAGAAAAATCAGGTTAAAATGCATTTTATAGGTTTTAAGTGGCCAGTTGAATGGCTTACATACTTCTCCAAGCAGAAGAATGGCCAGTATTACTTGTACTTTCCGTGATCTACAGATATGATATGGGGAACGCTTACATGCGGCAATGCATCTATTACGAAGGAGAATGAACACTCAAGGGAGACATACGTTTTAATGACACTTAAAATGAGGAAACTACTGCCCTCTCCCAATAACAAGAAACACGTTTGCCCCCTTCCACCAGGCAGCGAATGTCTCAACCTAGTTGTATTCAAAAACAACGGGGAAGGGGGAAATAACGTAAGTAATTGAAAGTCTGAAGTAACTATACCCATTACCTTATATGAACTCTTAAAATATCTGCATAAGGTTCCAACAGGAGAAAAACTTTGCCTGTGATAGTGCAAGCCACGACTAGATCCATGCACTTTTAATTTTCAAAACTCGATGAAATGCTAGTTTACAAGAGCGACTAATTTAAAATTTCTTTCTTTCCAAGAATCTCAGAATGAGTTCCTTTTTCTCTTCGATGTTCTGATTCCTACTCATTCTTCAGAACTCAATTCAAATGATCTTCTTCAATGACATTTTTTACCTCTTCTCCAAAATTAGGTTATATTCTTTTTTGTATGTTTTCATAATGCCCTTGACTTCCCCTTTGCAACATCTTAAACAATTTCAGTGAAATAACTACATACTTAAATAAACACATATTTAATGTGTCCTTTTTAGTTATAACTGTAAGCTCCATAAAAGCTAAAATATATCTGTGTAGTTTGTCACCATCCCCTGTGCCTAGACTGATACCTGGGACATCCTAAATCCTTACAAATTAGTTCTCCAATGATTAGGTGAAAGAATGAATCAGTAACTGTTCTTATAGAAATACAATAATTGGTAAGGCTGGTTAGAGAGAACCACATGAAAGGGAGGTAACTTGAAGTCATCTTTTATGGAAAGCAATTAGTAAGATTCAGAGAGAAGATAGGGTAATGGCCATATTAGATCAGGCAGAAAGTGTTATGGGAAAGATGAGAAAGAAAACCTGGGCAACATAGGGACTGTGGTTTCTAACAGGGAGATACTTTGCCTCAGACTTACATGACATTTAAAAATAGTATCCTGATAATGACCATTTGTCACCAATCCTCCCATCACCACCTAACTTGAATCCACCATCATCTCCCTATACCACTACGATGGCCCCCCTCATTAGAGACACTACGTATCCTTTGAACTCAAGTAAGAGGATCCCCATCCAATATGACAGTGAGTTTTTACAAATGTGAATCAAGTAACCTCTCCATTACTAAAACGTTCAATAACCCCCCGTCCACATTCTCAACCATGGCCTTTCAAGCCCTACCTGATGTGGACACTGGCTGCACTAATGTCTCCCCTGCGCTCACGGCCACCCAGGCATGCTGACCTTCTTCTGTTCCTGACATAAGCCAAGTCTGTTTCCTCCTCCAAGCCTTGGCATAACATATCTCTAGCTGGAAATCTCTCCCCCGAGATATTCAGAAGCCTCACTCCTCATCGCTTAGAATATACTCAAATATTATAATATTTATTTATAAATGCTTTCCCTTTTTCAACTTCACTGCATTGACCCTCTTTTATCTATACCATCAACCCATATAAATTATTTGGGATAGACTCAGTTATACTGCAGAAGCAAAACAAAACAAACACTGGCTTATCACTACCAAGCTTTACTTCTTGCTCACTCTCATGTCCATCACAAGCCAGCTGTGGGCTCTACTCCATATTTCCTCACTCCAGGAAACAAACTGACAGATCGTCCACCACTTTGGGTAAGAGTATGGAAATTCAAGCACTGGCTTTTAAAGCTTTCACCCAGAAGCAATGCCCATCATGTTTAATTGGTCTAAGTGAGTCCTAAGTGTACATAGTATCACTAGTTCAGGTGCAATTCTATCATCTGTCTGGAGGGAAGACTGGAAGTTCTTGGTAAATAGCATTAATAATTACCATAATCTGCTTTGTTTTTCTTAATAGTGTTTATTATTACCTGAAATGTATCCCATTTTACATGGTTACAGGTAGGCAAGGACCGAATCTTTCAAATTCACTATTGTATCCTTAGCACTTTGGACAGTGCCTAGAACAGGCTCGTGATGGTTAATATTGTCTACTTGATTGGATTGAGAGATGCAATGTACTTTTCCTGGGTGTGTCTGTGAGGGTGTTGCCAAAGGAGATTAACATTTGAGTCAGTGGACTGGGAGAGGCAGACCCACCCTCAATCTGGTGGACACAATCTAAACAGTTGCCAATGCCACCAGAATAAAAGCAGGCAGAGGAATGTGGAAAATCTAGGCTGGCTTAGTCTTCCAGCCTACATCTTTCTCCTGCACTGGATGCTTCCTGCCCTCAAACATCAGATTCCAGGTTCTTCAGCTTTGGAACTCTTGAATCTTCAACCACAGACTGAAGGCTGCTCTGTTGGTTTTCCTGCTTTTGAAGTTTTGGGACAGACTGGCTTCCTTGCCCCTCAGCTTGCAGACAGCCTATGGTGGGACCTCACCTTGTGATAATGTGAGTCAATATTCCTAAATAAATTCCCCTTTCTTTATACATCTATCCTATTAGTTCTGTCCCTCTAGAGAACCCTGACTAATACAAGGCTAGATGTTCAGTATGTACTTGTTGATTATTAGAGAGCTACTGAAACTGACAAGAAGGTACCTACTGAAAAATCAGGCCCGAGGATAAGGAAAATATTGGATGACATTTAGGAACCTTTGTAGAACTGTGATTCTACAAAGTCTAACCACTTACTTATTTAACTTATTCATTAATCCACTGACCCGTTGCTCAGCAAATAAAACCAAGAACCTGTTATGTTACTGTGTTTAGTTCCATGAAGAGCATGATGAATAAAATAGTTCTTGACCATCAGGCACTAACAGTCTAGTTAGGAAGGCAGACAGGTAAAACAAATGAATTCAATATGAAGTGATCGACACCAAAGGAAAAATGACAGAGTCTCTCTGAATTATTGAAAATGTGTCTTGTGCACCCGCAACCTTGGACTTATAATAAAAGTACAGATTTAGATAAAGTAAATGAGCCCATCAATGTGGATACTTCTTTCAGGACTTCACTTCTAACAGTGTTGTCCAAATTGTCCATCAAGAGAAAATTGTTCAGTTTTCCAGACTTGAGCTTACAGACAGTGTCTTACTGGGGGAAGGGGACAAGTGGGGAGAATGACAAATTCCCTTGTATTCTGTGAAACAGAGATTTTAGAAAAACTCAACATCTGCAGCTCATCACTGGCCAAAAATAAGTGCTGCTTTGCAGTATTCCAGATGCTCCTCACTGGAGGTACTACATAAGAAATACAGTACGGTTAAGGCAGAGAATAGAAGCAATCAATGAGAAACACAGTTCACCCTGAGAGTAATCAAGTCTTAACTGGGATCCCAGGCCACTCAACCAGGGAGGAATGTCAGAAATTGCACTTAATCCCACTTTTTCTTTGTAGTGATAAGGACATAAATTCCCCAAAAGGACAAGAAGTTACTTAATGATAGAATAATGGGTCCTATTTTTCTTGGCCTGAATAAACTGTAATTTTTCTCTTTTCTTTTAATCAAGAGCAGTCTTTCTTTTTCAAGTTTCTGAAAGAGGCATAGTCAGATATAAGAGCAGCAAACCAATCCTAAATACTTCAAAACACACACACACACACACACACACACACATACATGTACACATACACACACCTATACACACGATAGGTAGATAGATGTAACCAACATTTGTTAAGGGGACTTGTATACAAAGCACAGCATTGGGTATTGCTATTAGCAAAGCAATATTTTCAAGTGTGATAAGACAAAAATAAGGAAATAAAGAAAGCAATGTGATTCTTCTGGTCCATAATGTAGTCAGAGTCCAATAGAGATCTTAGGTGCCAAATACATTATGGAGTTCACTGCAGCATTATGTAAATTTAAAGAAAAACCATACCAGACTATAAAATAAGTATAAGAAGAATCAATATATTCCTGATTTTTTCATGACAATTATGTAAATTTTTGTGTGATCTAATTTTTAAAATGTATCAGACAGTCATGAAAATGTGTCCATCAGATCCTGCTACAGAAAGCAGGATCCGTATATAGGTGATTGATAACCCCAGCTTCTGCCTTCACTATATCTACATTAATTATTTACTACAGATTCACTACTGTATCTATACTGACACTAAGATTAGCAAATGGCTGAGTGCAACAGAAATACCAATGCAAGTGCTTTGGGACTCCACCAGTGGGTGACTTTAATTTAAGGACTTCTGTTAACTCAGCTGAACCTTGCTTGGAAATGCATTGCTCTGGAGAGGTGATCAAGGTATGGCAAAATAAACTTCAGCTAAAGAGATTAGGTGTGTCCCTCATGAATCTAATCAATGATTTCAGCAGAATTCAGGAATAGAGATGGAGGAAGGAGTAGAGATTCCATCTCAGGAATAGAGATGGAGATGAGGAAGGATTTGGAGAGCAGCCTCTTCTTTTTTTTTTTTTTTTTAATTATACTTTAAGTTCTAGGGTACATGTGCATAACGTGCAGGTTTGTTACATATGTATACTTGTGCAATGTTGGTGTGCTGCACCCATCAACTCGTCAGCACCCATCAATTCATCATTTATATCAGGTATAACTCCCCAATGCAATCCCTCCCCCCTCCCCCCTCCCCATGATAAGCCCAGTGTGTGATGTTCCCCTTCCCGAGTCCAAGTGATCTCATTGTTCAGTTCCCACCTATGAGTGAGAACATGTGGTGTTTGGTTTTCTCTTCTTGTGATAGTTTGCTAAGAATGATGGTTTCCAGCTGCATCCATGTCCCTACAAAGGACGCAAACTCATCCTTTTTTATGGCTGCATAGTATTCCATGGTGTATATGTGCCACATTTTCTTAATCCAGTCTGTCACAGATGGACATTTGGGTTGATTCCAAGTCTTTGCTATTGTGAATAGTGCCACAATAAACATACGTGTGCATGTGTCTTTGTAGTAGAATAATTTATAATCCTTTGGGTATATACCCAGTAGTGGGATGGCTGGGTCATATGGTACATCTAGTTCTAGATCCTTGAGGAATCGCCATACTGTTTTCCATAATGGTTGAACTAGTTTACAATCCCACCAACAGTGTAAAAGTGTTCCTATTTCTCCACATCCTCTCCAACACTTGTTGTTTCCTGATTTTTTAATGATGGCCATTCTAACTGGTGTGAGATGGTATCTCATTGTGGTTTTGATTTGCATTTCTCTGATGGCGAGTGATGATGAGCATTTTTTCATGTGTCTGTTGGCTGTATGAATGTCTTCTTTTGAGAAAGGACAAAGCTGGAGGCGTCACGCTACCTGACTTCAAACTATACTACAAGGCTACAGTAACCAAAACAGCATGGTACTGGTACCAAAACAGAGCTATAGACCAATGGAACAGAACAGAGTCCTCAGAAATAATACCACACATCTACAGCCGTCTGATCTTTGATAAACCTGAGAGAAACAAGAAATGGGGAAAGGATTCCCTATTTAATAAATGGTGCTGGGAAAATTGGCTAGCCATAAGTAGAAAGCTGAAACTGGATCCTTTCCTTACTCCTTATACGAAGATTAATTCAAGATGGATTAGAGACTTAAATGTTAGACCTACTACCATAAAAACCCTAGAAGAAAACCTAGGTAGTACCATTCAGGACATAGGCATGGGCAAGGACTTCATGTCTAAAACACCAAAAGCAGCGGCAGCAAAAGCCAAAATTGACAAATGGGATCTCATTAAACTAAAGAGCTTCTGCACAGCAAAAGAAACTACCATCAGAGTGAACAGGCAACCTACAGAATGGGAGAAAATTTTTGCAATCTACTCATCTGACAAAGGGCTAATATCCAGAATCTACAAAGAACTCAAACAAATATACAAGAAAAAAACAAACAACCCCATCAAAAAGTGGGCAAAGGATATGAGCAGCCTCTTCTAAAAGTGTAAATCTGGGTGACATACATGGGAGGCCCACACTATTTTTGAGAATATTATACCAGCAGAAATGTTGACAGCTTGAACTGAAAGGGATGGAGACTAATTAAAATGAAAGAAGTTTGTCAGACTTCCAAAATTCTACAAGCAAGACACTAACAGTGATTCAATCTCCTTGCAGTGAAGCCCAGCAGTAGACAAAACCAGCTCACAGACACAGGGCTTCAGTTTTTCAGTGCCTTTTCTCCTCGTTATAAAACAAAAGCAAACCGGCTACTTAAGAAAAATCTCCAACATAAATGAAATACCAAAATTGTGAGACAAAAAGGAAGCTGGAAGGAACTGAAATAATATCCAAATTAGGAAAAAATAAATTACTTTTCCTCTTCCCTGACATGCATTACAAAATAACCCTAACTGGAATTAATGTTCTGAGAGAGCCTAAAGACAATGTTGCCTTCATGAAATAAAAACAGAATGCTTGAAAAAGAAACAATTAATAAATAAGAAAAAGCACTGAAAATTTAAAACTGTAATAGCTGAGGTTAAAGTATCGTTAGAGAAGTTGGAAAATAAGATTGATCAAATCTCCCGGAAAATAAAACAAGAGGAAGTATATAAAGATCAGAGCATTATCCTATGAGGTGCAGTATTCTACCAATAGGAGTTTTAAAAGACAAAGCAGAGAGACACTGAACAGGGAAGGCAGAAAAGAGGAAGTTAACAACAACAGCAACAACAAAAGATAGTACAATGTCCTAGTATTGAAAAATGCAAGTTTGTGGTACAGTACATGTTCGGCACTGAATGGAGAAAAGAAGCACACATCAAGCATATATTTACGGAATTCTACAATAGCAAGGAAGAAGAGGAGACCTTTAAATCTCTCAAAGAGAAAGAAAGTCTCATATAAAGCATCAAAAATCCTCTAAGTAATATTATTCTTGACAATAACACTAGAAATTAGGAGACAGAATGGTTTTCAGTACTTTGAATAAAAGCTTAGTTTTCTTTTATCATTACAGAAAGCCAAGAGCTATTATGAAAAAGAAAAATTGTAATTATGAAATTTCAGCATGTTATTTAGAAGTACTTAAATAAATACTAGGGAATGATTTTAGAATTGTTAATGATGCAGCCTTAAAGCAAATGAGTTGGCAGGATAGCATGGACATTTTAGGATTGTCTTTTCAGACCACGTATATATGTGCCTTCATAAAATTATAAACTAATTAAGACAAAATACCTTGCCCGAATGCAAAATATCTCCCCTTCATATGGATTCAAAGGGCCATGACACAAGTACATGTTTTAAAATTTTGAATCTTTGTAAACTAGAGTTGATAAAGTTAAAATATTTAAGGTAAAATCAATAGAGTTGCATTGAATTTTATCTTTAAATGATCAGTTTTGTGTGTGCATTTACACATATGTACAATATTTGAGAAATTGAGCTACAATCCATTAAATTACTCATAACATTTTAGAAGAAACAACTTCACAGGCATTCCCCAGGTATAGAATAAGGAAACAGCATTTTGCATTCAAAGGACAGGCTTTTATCACAATTGATCACAGCAATGAGAACCACAAATATCAATGTGGTGGTTGACTTCCTCCTCAGACTTGATAAATTGCTGGAACTAATTCTGTTGTTTAATAATAATTCAATCATAATAGTCTGCTTAGCAAGCCAAACCAAAAAAGAGCCATAAATGTATTAAAGAGAAATGAATTTCAGGGAAAAAAAATGCCAGATAGCATTTTCCAGTGCTCAACTTTCCTCTACAATGTTAACTCTCAGTTTTAGAAATTCAATTAACTGAAGAAATAATTATATTTACTTACATTTGATAATTTAAAAATTTTCAAATGCCAAAGAAACCTTAATTTTTACATTTTGTTCCAACTGATGGACCAAAAATTGTGTTTATCATATTTTTTGTGTTTATCATATTTTATCATATTATGTCAGCAAATACTTATTAAGTATCTCTTACATGTCAGGCATGGCCCTAGGTACAAAGGACATACATGCTCATTATAGATGACTAGCTATTACAAGTCTTCTGCAAAATGTCCAAAGTCTTCTGCAAAATGTCCCTCAGGATGGCTTGTCAATCCTTGACTTATGCTAATTTTACTAACCCATGGATTAACTGGAATAATAACTTTGTGCTTATCTGTAATACAGCATGGGCACACCAAATAGAATAGGAGTTAGGTGTGTCCCTAATGAATCTAATCATTAATGGAAATGACCAGGGAGTGTGCAAGCTGGGCCAGGTTTAATGCTAAGCAACTTGTTTTATGCCATTTAATCTTAACAATGATCCTGTAACATAGCTATTATTATTCCCATTTTACTACTAACTTGAGGTTACTGAGTTTATTCCTCTTTGGGGGCCCAGGATTTACATTATTCCCATTTACCTGATCAAAATTTGGCTCACTTCCACTTATCCTTCAGGTCTCATTTCAATTCTCATTTCCTTGGGTATCTCTAAACTCTCTAAAAAGTCACTGTCACAGAATACCTTTATGGCAATTACTTTTAATTGTCTTTGCCTGTCTATGTTTTCTGAGGGTGGGAACTGTGAATATTTTGTTCACTCTTGTAATTCTTGAGCCTGGAGCATGACATTGAACAACAAGTATTGAATGAACAAAGAAATGTGGAAATAGAATCAGATCTCCACAACTCCAAAACTGAGGCTTTAACCTGCAAACTCATTTCAATACCCTTCGACTGTTAGTGACTGATATGGTTAGGCTTTGTGTCCACACCCAAATATCATCCTGAATTATAATCCCCAGGTGTTGAGGGACGGATCTGCCGGGAGGTGATTGAATCACGAGGGTGGTTTCCCCCATGCTGTTCTCATGATAGTGAGTTCTCATGAGATCTGATGGTTTATAAGGGGCTCTTCCCCCTTTGCTCACTCTCTCTCACCTGCTGCTATGTATGATGTGCCTGCTTTCCCTTCTGCCATGATTGTAAGTTTCCTAAGGCCTCCCTGGACATGCTGAACTGTGAGTCAATTAAACCTCTTTCCTTTATAAGTTACCCAGTCTCTGGCAGTTATTTATAGCAGTGAGAGAATGAATTAATACAGTTACCCTTACAGATAATGTGGACTGTTTGAAGAAGCAGATGTTAGTTTGTTCTTTTTCCCGTGTTGTGTGTGTGTCTGTGTGTGTGTGTGTGTAAATAATTCTGACAGTTATTATTTGGGCCAAATCCTTCCAGTTTAGTATCACAGAGGTGAAGTTATGGAGGAAGTCAAAGTGGTTCCTTAAATACTGGCTTCACTCTAACAGTATAAGAAATATAGCTAACATGACTTTCTAATTATTTAGAACAATGACTACAGCAAATCATATTTATGTATATGTAGTTATTTACTGAAAACTAATTGGTCTATAAACCTGCCCGCTCTAGCTTTCTTTTACTGCTACTTTCTCCCTTTTTGTCCACTCTTGTTTTTTCTATCTACCTCTAACATTAAGGAGTTGTATGATTTTAGAAAAGGTCATCTCTCTGAGATTTCTTCATCTATAAAATGAGGATAATACCATTCATCCCACGTTGGTAAGGACTAAATACCCTAATGTATGCACAGTCCCTAACATGTAGAATTTGAGTCATCTTCACCATCATCACCAAATGTTGATGGAGAATTTATTATACACACCAGGTAAAGTCCAAGGATCCAGATTCCTAAACATAAATGTAAGACATAACTCTCAACCCTGTTCCTTTTCCCTGAGATACAGGCAATATCCCTCTATCACCAATATGGACTCCTCATGGCATGCCTGGGGGAGAAAGTGAAATAAAGATTCCCAGTGGAAATATCATGATAAACACCCTTCCCTGGTGCTGTCAGAAGTCAAGTTCAAGGTTTAGCCCTACAAACAGACTCATTGGCATATCTAGCCTATTTAACAAGCAAACCTACTGATTCCAATGTGTGCCTCGGAATGACAAAGATGGGTTAAATTGATATTCTTTAGACAAATAGTACTTTAAAGATCAGAGACAAAACTATGCATTTCTTGACTCAAATTGCTGGACATCTTAGTGTGTCAAGTCATTTCATCCCCATCTCCCTCCTCCAGAACTCATTATCTCCCAGAAAAGATAGAAAGAGTAGGTAACTTAGAGTCTGACAATTGGAGCTGGAAATATTAGCTACTTCCTAGCCATGAAAATGAAGTTAATTCTTTAGTCCAGTAAGGCCATGGTTTTATTTCCAGAGAGTTGCATGGCAGTGTCATTCATGACACAAATCTCCAAAGATGACTAGATGAGTTTGAATTTTGATCCTGCCATTTATTAATTAGGTGACTACTTTTGCAGTTTATTTTCTCTATCTTTAAAAATTAAAGTGATGGTGAATTCCTCATAGAATTGTGTGAGAATAAGCAAGTTTATTCATCTAGAAACATTAGAAAAGTGCCTACTTGTACATAGTAAACACCTACGAATATGAGCTTTTATTATTGACAGTAAAATGGAAAAATAACACAATTTCATATTATTGTCATTAGTATCCAACAGAATTACGAATATGAAATTCCTTTTTAAAATTCAAAGCTCTAAGTTAATTTCTCCTGTTAATTTTACTCCACATCAAATTCACTAGAACATCTTAATAGCTATTGCTTTCATCATCTCTAACTTGTATAAAATAAATGGGTTGGCCCACACCATTTCTAATTTCCATCTTAGTTTTGACACTCTCTCATATTCTAGTAGTCAAACAGCTGCTGATGTTTATGGGGAATTTTATTTTATTGTTATTATTATTTTATTCACAGATGGTATCTCTCTCTGTTGCCCAGGCCAGAGTACAGTGGTATGTATGATCATGGCTCATAGCAGCCTCAACCTCCTGGGCTAAAGCAATCCTATCACCTCAGCCTTCCAAGTGGTTAGGACTACTGGCACACACCACCACGCCTGGTTAAGTTTTTATGTTTTAATTTATTTTTAATTTTAATTTTAATTTTTCATAGATATGGGGTCTTGCTATGTGGTCTAGGCTGATCTCAAACTCCTGACCTCAAGTAATCCTCCTGCCTCAGCCTCCCAAAATGCTGGAATTACAGGGGGAAGCCACCACGTTCCGCTCTAAAGAGTGCATTATAAACATATTTTGAGGTATGGCATATGTTTTCCTATTTGGCTTTTTAAAAACAACACAACTAAATTGTTGTTACTATTTTGAGGGAGAAACATGACAAAAATGTAACTGGCCAGCACCATCAGAAAAAAGAAAACAAAGCAGAATAACAGATTATTAATTTCATCAGTTTCTAATTCTTTCTTTTTTCTCTCTCATTTTTTTTTTTCTCTATCGCCCAGACTGGAGTGCACTGGCATGATCTCAGCTCACTGCAACCTCCACCTCCTGGGCTCAAGCAAGCCTCCCACCTGAGTCTCCCAAGTAACTGGGACTACAGGCGCATGCCACCTTGCCCAGCTAATTTTGTATTTTTTTTGTAGAGATGATATTTTGTCATGTTGTCCAGGCTGGTCTCAACGCTTGGACTCACATAATCCACCCGCCTTGGCTTCCCATAATGTTGGAATTATAGGCATGAGTCACAGCTCACACCCTACTGTTTCTTTATTTCATTTCATTTGGTAAATTTTTGTTGAACAATTTATATGTGTATGATGTCTTCATCATTTAGAGAGGTATCAGGAAAAAAGGACAATCAAACATCAAAAGATTAAAAAATACCCATCTTAGCATATACAGGCAAAAAATATTTGTAGCTCATTTCTTAAGATTCTCTTATGCCCATTTAATTTCCTCAGATGTACTTTTTTCTTCTTTTCAATGCTTTCCAACATAATTCCAGTGTAATATCTGTAAGCAATATAAGAATAGTAACAAAAATAAAATATATTATTTCACCCTAGTTCTGAAAAAGTGGAGGTTTGAAATATTTTTAACATATTAGTATTACATTCTAGTCCAATGTAAAGTGAAAGTGTGCAGCTCTGTTCTTTTTCTTTCTGCTGTTAAAATTGCCCTCAGCAATGTGGCACTGGCATAAAAACATATAGATAAGTGCACAGAGTAGATTCAAAATGTAGACCCACACAAACATGGCCAATTGGCTGTTGACAGACTTTCCAAAGTAATTGTTAGAGAGAGGATAATCTAACAAGTGGTGTTAGAATGGATACCTATTTGCAAAAAAAAAAAAAAAACCAAACTGAACCTTGACAGTCAACCTCACACTATATGCAAAAATTAAAATGGATCATAGCCAGGTGTGGTGGCTCAGGCCTACAGTCTCAACTATTTGGGAGGCTGAAGCAGGTGAATTGCTTGAGATCTGGAGCTTGAGGCCAGCCTGGACAGCACAGCATGACACTCCTCATCTCAAAAAAAAAAAAAAAGAAAGAAAAAATGGATCATAGATCTAAAAATAAGAGCCAACAGTATAAAAGTTTCTACAAAAAAATCATGGAAAAATCTGTATGACCCTGAATTACGCAAAATTTTTTTATATGTGACAAAAATAAACCATTTTATCATTTGATAAATTGGATTTCATCAATGTTAATCTTCTCCTCTTCAAAAGAAACTGGTAAGAAAATAAAAAGACAAATCATAGACTGAGAGAGTATAATTGCCAAAAATATATCTGTAAAGGACTTGTAAATAGAAAATGTAAGGATCTCTTAAAACTCAGCAAAACAAATAAACCCATAAAGATATACGTATGAAAAAAAAGTACACGAAAAGACAGTCACCATGATTTATTTATAAGTATATGCACATTACAATATGACACTACACATCCACTAGGATGGCTAAATTTTTTAAAAAGACAATAACAAGTGTTGATGAAGCTGTGGAGCATTTGGAACTCTGATATACTAGTGGTGGAAGCACGAAATGGTGCAGTCACTCGGAAAACAGATTGGCAATTTACTATACACTTAAACACACACTTATCATACAACCCAGAAGTCCCATGACTAGTTATTTCCCAGGAGAAATTAAAACATGTTCAAAGATAGATTTTTACTCAAATACTCATAGTAATAGTAGAAAACTTGAAATAATACAAATGGCCATCACGTGGTGAGTAGGCAAACAAAAGGTAATACATCAAAGAATAGAATGTCATTTATATCAGGTATAACTCCCAATGCAATCCCTCCCCCTTCCCCCTCCCCATGATAGGTCCCGGTTTGTGACGAATTGTTGGGTGCTGACGAGTTGATGGGTGCAGCACACCAACATGGCACAAGTATACATATGTAACAAACCTGCACATTATGCACATGTA
>NW_012114821.1:13672505-13785502 GCF_000951035.1 Colobus angolensis palliatus | reverse complement strand
AAAAAAAGAATAGAATGTCACTGAGTAACAAAAAATAGCAATCTACAAATATACTCAGAAATATAATTTAATTCCAAAAGCATTATGCTAAACAAGAGTAGCCAGACACAAAATATTGTATGTTACATAATTCCATTTATATAAAATTTTAGAAAAGGCAAAAATCTAATGAAAGAAAGCAGATCAGTCTTTGCCAAGGGGCCAAGGATGTGGAATAAATGACTGAAAAGACACATGAGAAAATTTGGGAATGATGGAAATAATTTAGATCATGACTTTGGTGGTGGTTATACTAATATATCAAGAAACACCAATTGGAGCATTTAAAACTGGCAAATCTTATTATGTGCAAATTATACCTCAATAAGTCAATTAACAATTTAAAACCTGTCCTTGTAAAGGTCACTTGTATGAGGGATTTGTGTAAGCCTTTGAACCTCATAACATATTGCTATTTCCCAAGAAATACAACCTGTAACCCATAAAATCTGAAATTTTAATTGGTTTCTTAACTCTTTCAGTAGCTAATAATACTTCAACTGACATATATGTTTTCTGAGAAGAATAAGCACATAGGGAATTACCTTGTTCAACTAGAGGCAGAACTTAGGAATTCCCTTCTCCTTCGTCAAAAACTCAGGTGCACAGTCATGGAGTAATCATAATTTTGACTCACAGAAACTTCTCATTATTGGTCCATGTATTTTTTTCTTTTATTTATTTATGTATTTGTTTATTTGTTTTACCATGGGTCCACCAGTGGCACAGAAACTGGAACACTGTAACTTACATCTACTTATCTGATTATCTCCAATTTCAAGCCCTTGTCTCAAAATCTCCCCCGCAAAAAACAAGCCCCTGTCTAAAAATTTTGTGTTAATACTAAGATTTTTTTTTTAAAAGTCATGGTATTACATTCATTTGTATTTCTGAAAACATATTGTTCTGTATTGTTCAGCTTTATTTGGTCCATGAAAAAGGATATATTGTACACCAGTTTTGCAGATTATTTTGTACTCACTCATATACTGTTAATTATATCTTTACTCAATATTATATCACTAAACATCCTTTATGTGGTGTACATGTGTCACTTGTTAATTTAAACTTCATCATATTTCATTGTATTATACCCAGTGGCTATTGAGAACATGTCTATTTGATTATTTTTTGTAAATATCTCCTGAAAAAATACGCTGGAATTCCTCTTGGGTAGATACCTAGTAAAATGACTTGACTATATAATGTGTTTGTAGCTTACAAAATAATTTGATTGTTTTTCAAAAGGGATGTAGCAACTGACACTCTTGCCAGCAGTTGAGATATCCTGTCACTGTACATCCTCTTTAACATTTGGTATTATTAGACTTTTCCATTTTTGCATTCAGAATAAGCATTAAATATTATTTTGGTCTTGGTTGCAAAAACACTGGAAATTATTAAAGTGACATTATTTGAAGATTATATGATCGACCATATTGAAACCACACAAAAATTTATTTGAATAAATTATTAAAATAATAACAGATTTAAGCAAGGTGATTTAATTTAAGATCGATATGCAGATGTCAATTTTGTATATAACAGAAACAAAACAAATAGCTAGAAAATTGAATTTTTAAAAATCACTTAAGTACAGCTGGCAAGGAGCACAGCTGGGAATCAAACCAGATAGTCTGACTCCAAAACCTACAGCCGAACATTTTGCAAGAACATTCATCACATCTATAACTGCTTACCCAACTAAAATAACATTCAAGAATTAGGAAACAGTGAAGATATCTTCAGAGAATCAAAAGTCCAGAGGTTGGACCACTCCTAGACTCTTAGAGAACAGCAAATGATGTACGTACATTAATAAGAAGGAAGCAATGAACTTAGAAGAAACAAGATGCCAGATGCAATGTTACAAAAAACACTAACACCACCTTGGAATTACTGATAAATTATATTGAAATCCAATAATAATACCAATATAAAGTTTACTGCAAAGTAAAACTAAAATAATAGATGACATTCTCAGGTAAGATGATAGGGAGATTAGAGTCACTATACTATACCAATGCAATGGGAGTCCACAAAGAAAAGACAAAGAGAGAGAGAGAGAGGGAGCGAGAGAAAGGAAGGAGTGAAGGAGGGAAGGAAGTGAGAGTGGGAGGGAGGGAGGGAGGAAGGGAGGAAGGCAGGAAGGCAGGAAGGCAGGAAGGAAGGAAGGAAGAAGACATACTTTTTTAAAAGAGATAATTGCCAAACACTTTCCAAATTTGATTTAAGTTATTAATCAACAGATCCAAGAAGGTCAATGAATCCCAAGTAGTATAAACACAAAAAGAACCTCACCTAGCCACATTATGGTCAAGTTGCTGAAAACAAAAATAAAGAGAAAATACTGAATGAAGCAAGAGATAAATAGCTCATGTATGGGAGAACAATACAGTTGACTGAACTTCCATCAGAAACAATGGAGGCCAGAAAACAATAGAATGACACATTCAAGGTGACAAAACATAAAAACAGTTCAACCAAAGTTGAGGAACTGGTCTAGTTCATCTAAGATGTTGAATTTGTGGTGTAAAATTCATCGTATATCAACATGTTTGATGCCTGTGGTAGCATCATCATATCCCCTACCTGGTTCCTGATACTGGTAATTTCTGTCTTCCCTCTTTCCATTTTTCTCAGTTTTGATAGAAGTTTATCAATTTTCCTGATTTCTTTTTAATAATTGACTTTTAAAATTGAATTTCTCTATATTTTTCCTATTTTCAATATCATTAAATCAAATTTTTAGCTTCATTTTTTTTCTTCTGCATTCTTTGGGTTTATTTTGAACTTCCTTTTTTGGTTTCTGGAGGTAGAAGCTTAAGATATTGACTTGAGTGTTTTTTCCTGTTTCTAATGAAAGCAGTTAGCATTGTAAATTTTCCTTTCAGCACTGCTGTAACAGTGTCCCATTAATTTTAATATAACAGGTTTTTGTTTTCTTCAGTGCTGTATATTGTTTTATTTCATTTCAGACTTCCTCTTTGATCTATAGTTTATTTAAAAGTTTGCTGTTTGCATTCCACATGTTTAAAGGTTCTCTTATTATCTTTCTGTCATTGATTTCTAAATTGATTCCATCATGTCCAGTGAATAGTTCAATTCTTTTGAATTTGTTGAGCTTCGCTTTATGGCTTCTCATATTCTTCAACCTGCAGATACCAATTACCTTCTCTGAAAACTCACTCTCCCCCAGAACTCCTTCCATTCTCTATTAGAAGAGTTCCTGACTGGATACTGGGTTTTTATCCCTCCACTATCATCTCACTCAGGTCAAAATAGCCTTTTCAAGTTACAAATCTATTGCTCTTCTCAAAAGCCTTCAGTGACTCCTCATTGCTCATAAGTCCAAGCACCAACATGGTCCCCAAATACACCTAGGGGAAGACCATGGCCAGTTATGTAAAGGAGAAATGGTTTTAAGCCTGCTTGACCAGTGACAGCTCCCTCAGTCTAATCATTACTGTCAGTTTGCTTCAGGGAACATGCTACTGAAAGCCAGCCAGAAAGTGACACCCTCAGCTTTGCCATCTAGCCAGTCACTGTAGGCCACAGCCTCTGAAAGCCAGCCAATAAGCAACCGTCTCACCTGAAGCCTTACGTTTCTAACACCAACGTCAACCCACTCCATCACCATCAATAACATATTCCCTGGAAACAATAACAACTGGCCCAAAGGCTCAATCCAAGATTAGCAGTCAGATTTGCTCAGAGAGTTATCTGACCTATCTTGCCCTTTATCACATAAGAATATGTACATATATGTATAGATACATATGTAAATGTTTTCTACCAAGGATGGATGGTGTTGAGAGGTGAAGCAATCTGTTTGCAAGGGGAAACTTGTCCTCAGATATAGAAAGACCATGGCTTGTATTTTGATTGTATTATTATAAGAACATTTAGATTGCTTGGATAGGGGAAAGGGTTCTTTTGGGGATTGAGTGGTGATCTCTCCCCTCCACAGGCCCTCCACAATCTGCTTTTGTCCTTGTCAACCTCCTCCTCAGCTACTTTCTGATTTCCACTATATTATCCAGCTATAATGAAGCACCAGCAGTTTTTCAAATGGTTTATATTCCTTAATATCCCTACAACTTTGCTCCAGCTGCCTTCTTTACTGAGAATACACTTCCGAAAGTTTCTGCCTGGATAATTTTTACTCATGTTGTGGAGATTAGTCCCGTATATCACCACTTCGATGTTGTATTCCCAGGCTGTCCAATCCATGGATTTTTTTTCTCCTTTGTGTTACTCCCCTAGATCGTGACCATGTCTCTAAACCGTAGTATTGGCCACATTATTTTTTGCAGTTATTTGTATTTTTCTGTATTCCTTACTAGAGTATGAAATTCTATAGGCAAAGACTCTTTCTCTCTCTGTGTCTTTAACCACAAACACCTATCAAATGAATATTTCAATGGGATTCTAAAGTGGCTTGTTCATTTCTTCAGTAAACAAATTCATAGACTACAGAAATATTCTAAAAAATGTACTATGAATACAAATTCAACAGCAGTGGCTAGTGTATATTTTCTATAAAAGATGGATGGTTTTGTGAAGTGAGATGATGTGTTTGCTAGGGGAAGTGGGAAACTCGTCCTGAGGTATATGACTTGTATTTCAATTGTGTTATTGTAAGAATAAAATTTTCTATAAAAGATGGATGGTTTTGTGAAGTGAGATGATGTGTTTGCTAGGGGAAGTGGGAAACTCGTCCTGAGGTATATGACTTGTATTTCAATTGTGTTATTGTAAGAACTTTTCAATTGCTTGGGGAGGGGAAGGGGTTCTTTTGGGAACTATACAAAGTGATTGATCACTCTTTCTCAAACACAGACAAGACAATACCTGGAACTGGCACTGATGAAGAAGATGGCAGCAAATGGAATACTGGAACCAAAAGGAGCCTTGAGAAGTCACAAGTTCTGCTCCAGTGAGTTAAATCAAGACTCAATTTAGAACTGGGAAGAAAGAGCTCTTCTCTTGTTATGCTCTTAGGATACCCAATGGCTGAATTAGTAATAACAACTGGCCTGAATCCTCCTGTCAGTCTGGCATTGTCTGAATACCTGTCCATGCAGTGGAGGAAGTTGTTCTCTGCTTAAACATCATTGAGTGCTGTATACTTATCTACCAGCTTCCAAGCTACAGTTTAAATTGGAAGAACATAGGTAAAAGACAATACCACCTTTCAGCTGTAATTGTAAGAGTTATGATTACTAATCACCATCTATCAAGAAAGCAGTTAATTTTTGATACTATTCAATAAAATAGGCTCTGCTTATTTTTATTCTTTTTTCTTTTTTTTACTATACTTTAAGTTCTGGGATACATGTACAGAATGTGCAGGTTTTTACATAGGTGTACAAGTGCCATGGTAGTTCGCTCCACCCATCAACCCATCATCTATGGGTTTATTAGGTGTTTCTCCCAATGCTATCCCTCCCCTAGCCCCCCAACCACTGACAGGCCCCAGTGTGTGATGTTCCCCTCCCTGTGTCCATGTGTTCTCATTGTTTAACTCCCACTTATGAGTGAGAACATGTGATGCTTGGTTTTCTATTGCTGTGTTAGGTTGCTGAGAATGATGGTTTCCAGCTTCATCCATGTCCCTGCAAAGGACATGAACTCATCCTTTTTCATTGCTGCATAGTATTTCATGGTGTATATGTTCCACATTTTCTTTATCCAGTCTTTTTTTCAAGTGACATTGACATTGGTCTGTTTAAATAAATTAACTTATATTCCCATTGAGCTGATTCAATTCTTAGAAACAATAAGTCTACATACCACCTTGAAGAGAGTAAGATGGGGTGGCAGATCCTTCTGCTTGTTAGGGGGAAATGAATTCAGAAAGCATAATGATATGGTTAGACTTTGTGTCACCACTAAAATCTCATCTTGAATTGTAATCTCCAAAATCCCCATAATCTCCACATATCAAGGGAGAGACCAGAAGGGGGTAATTGAATCATGGAGGCAGTTTCCCCCATGATGTTCTTGTGACAGTGACTGAGTTCTCATGAGATACAATGGTTTTATAAGAGGTTCTTCCCCCTTCACTCTGCAATTCTCCTTCCTGCCGCCTTGTGAAGAAGGTGCCTTGCTTCTCCTTTACCTTCCACCATGATTGTAAGTTTCCTGAGGCCTCCCTAGCCATGTTGAACTGTGAATCAATTAAACCTGTTTCCTTTATAAACTACCCAGTCTCAGGTATTCCTTATAGCTGTATGAAAACTGACTAATATACATATATAAATACATATGCACATACATACAAATATCTGTGTATGAATATAGGTATATAAATGCCTGCATATAAAGTGATAATTGCTCTAAAATAAGCAAGGTGAGTGCTGTTGAAGGGATACAGATCAGGAAGCAATTGATTTTTTTCAGAAAGGAATCAATGTTTCAAAAAGGAAGTTGGTATTTAAATTTAGCATTCAAGAATTGTTAGTGGGAGAGAGATTTCTCACTGGAGGCAGAACCATGTAAAAAGGTAGGATAAGTTGAGTAATGTGTAGTTCTTCGCATGTTTAGAGTTCTGAGTATATAGAGAGCAGTGATGAGACGTAAATTAGAGAGGTAAGACCCCAAGTCAAGCGCCACTTGTATCTCATTATAAAGAATACTATGGGGACCCCACAGGTTGCAAGCAGAGGAGAAACCTCATAAGATTTTACTTTTAGAAGATCACTATGCTCTCCAAATCAATATGCACATTTAACAGAGTCTCCATTATAACCCAGAGAGTAGGGACTCCTGTCCTTTAAAAAAATAATAACTGCTGCACTCTAGCACTTCAGAGAAATTTTCCAAACCTCCTTATTCCCTTACTTCCTGCCCAAGTTTTTTGTCCTATCCTAGATTCTCGGTTTTCGGTTCTGTTTTTGTAGACAGAGTCTCACTTTGTCGCCCAGGCTGGAGTGTAGTGGCACCATCTCAGCTCACTGCAACCTCTGCCTCCTGGGTTTAAGCAATTCTCCTGCCTCAGCCTCCTGAGTAGCTAGGATTACAGGCACGGACCACCACCCCTGGCTAATTTTTGCATTTTTAGTAGAGAGATGAGGTTTCACCATTTTGGTCAGGCTGGTCTCGAACTCCTGACCTCAGGTGATCTACCCGCCTCAGCCTCCCAAAGTGCTGGGATTACAGGCATGAGCCACTGTGCCTGGCACAGTTCTATGTCCTTTTACCAAGTTGTCTCTTTTTAGTTGTCTTTTCTTTGTCTTCTCAGGTTAATGTTGTTATTAGACTGACTGGATGTCCACTTTTGACTTATGCTCTCAATATCTCCTCAGAGCCACATTCTGCAACCCATGGCCCTGTTGCATCCCATTTAAGGGTTGCTGGAAACCAACTCATATACAGGCCATAATCTTGTCCAATGAATGCACATACACATCAGCAGTGAGATTGATTGAAGAAGAATAAGACTGATGACAAGTAGAGTAACTTCTATATTTGATTTGTACTGAGTTATTATTATATCTCCCAGAGAAACATTCAAAGTCAATATTATTATTATCATTTCCTTTTTACAGTTTAGGAAACTGAGGCCCAGAGAGGTTAAATAACTTGTCCAATAGTAAGTAAATGTATACCTGGGATTTGAAAAATTGTCTAGTTAGTAGATTCTCAGCTTCGATGCTGCATTTGGAGGAGAGTATAGCAAAGATCCAGGGAAGAAGAGATGGTTTGATTGAGACCATGGGAGAGGGAATGGAAAGGAAAGAAGCTTTCCCTAAAAAATCATTACTGGTTATATGCAGAACCTAGTGCCCCTCCTCCTGATGATAAGACAATTTCAGGGAATGGTCTAAGAGAATAGATGGCCCTGGATCTCACCAGGATCAGACAGACATAACAACAGGGTAAAGCTCACCTATAATTAAAAGAGCAGCTGGCAGTAAGCTTTTCAGTGAAAATAAGAGCAATAGTGTTTTAAAGTCTCAGACAACTATTAGACCTCACTTCTCTCTTATCCATTTCTCTCAACGAGCAGGAAGATTTCTCTAAAGCATAACAATGATCATTCCACTCCTCTGCTTAGAACTTTTCAGTGTCACCCCCAGGACCTTAGGACCAGCTGCAAACTTATGAGTGTGGCCTAGACTGAGATTCTCAAAATTAAATGTGCATAGAAATAGCTTTAGAACCTTGTTGTGATGCAGAGTCTGATTCAGGGGGTCTAATGTGGAATCTGAGATTCTGTAATTCTAACTAGTCCCATGCTGCTGGTTCTCAGACCACACTTTTGAAGCAGCTACATTGTCTAGAGTATAAACCCGGGGTTCGTCGTCATCCACCAGGGACATTTAGGTCAGCAACACAGACAAGGAGTTTAGGAGTGGAGGTTTAATAAGCAGAAGAGAAGAGAAATAGAAACAGCTTCCTCTATAGAGAAAGGTGTCTCTGAGCAGAAAGCACTGGCTTGCAGCAAATGCAGAATTTATAGTCCAGTTTGAGAAGGCAGTGTCTGATTTACATAGGGCTTATAGATTGTTTCGATCAGGTATGATGTTTACCTAGCACACGGGGGAGGGCTGGTCACCCCACTCTAATCTTATTATGCTAGTGGGCTTTTCCAGTTGATCTCTGCCATCTTGTCTGCTCCTTACAATACACGTGGCTGGCAGAGAAAGGAAGATGGAGCCGCCATCTTGAAAATATCTAGTCCTTTGTTCCTGCTGGCATTCACTGGTGCAAACTCCCAGTTTGCTTGTCAATGTCTGCAGCTCAACTTTACAGGCTGCTCTTTGTTAGAAAATGGGGCTGCTTTTCTTTAAAAATAAAAGCCTTACTGAGGACTCCCATACCCTTGCTATCTGCTTAAGTGATTTCTTCTTAATGCCTATATCACTTTGACTATCAGGGGTCAATAGTGCTTCAACCTAATTCCAGCCCACCTCTGTAGCTTTAACTACGGACACTGTCCCTTACAGTCCACCCATACTGGTGGACTCCTTATCCCATGGATGCACCCAGTTCTTTCCTGTCTTCATGCCTTTCTTACTCCTTCTACCTGGTACTTTCTTCATCTAGCTCCTTCACCTTCACCTTCATCTTCTCCTAGTGTCATCTCACACACCTTCAGGCTTCAGTTTAAATGTTACTCTTTCCAGGAAGCATTCTTATTTATCTAAAGCTAAATTGAGATGCATTCTTTAGCTCCAAAGTACCCTGTACTTACCACTTATTGAGGTGAATTACAATGGCCTGTTTACTGATATATCTCCATTTTCTGTGTTATCTGTGATGTGTCATCTCCATGTAATTTGTCTCTCATCCTCAATTCCTAGAAGAGTACCTGATACATGATTGGTACACAATAAGTATGTGTTGAATGAATAAAATGGAAGGATAAATGTGTGTTTTTAATTGAGTTTTTCTTCACCTAAGGGCCTGTTCTTGGGCGGTGAAACCCAAGTTACTGGTCGCTATTCAGGACCAGGCTCCCAGAGATAGAAAAAATGACACCACTCTGGATAGGGCTGTAGTCCTAATGGTAAAAGTTTCTCTTCAGAGCCACTATTAGAAACCTAGTAGTATGAGCTGGATGGAGTCCAGTTCTTATCCTAGGTCATCTTGATGTAGAGGAGAGGCTTGAAGAAAACCTTGGATAGGGACCACTATGGTGAATGATCCTTATGGGAAATCTAGACACTGTCTGGTTTGAAGGATAATGCCTTAGTAATATCCACAGGTCAGGAACCTTGAAAGGTTGGGATGTGTCCCACCTGTATCTGGGTTGATAATGGATACTTTAGGTTCCATTTCTATAGGAAAGGGCATCAGAGGACCTCCTAGAAGATCTAAAAGGGCTTGGGCAGAGGGAATAAGTTTGGGTAGGAGGAAGAATTAAGATTAATTCCTAATTCTTAAAAGCTCTCCTGGAAGGATTTTCTAACTAATAAAAGTGCCCACAAAAGGAATAGGATGCAGAGTGAGAAAAGCCACTTGCTTAAGAGTATAAATAAATTCTGCTGTGGGTGGGAAATGTTTAATTAGAGAGTTTCAACCTTCAAAATGTAAATGAAGACAAAGAAAGAGAAAGGGGGAGTTTATATCATATAAGTAGTTACCTGTGCCTAGCAAATATCTGGCACAAGAGAAGTGCTCATTAAATAATTCTTGAATTAAATATAAGTGACAGAAATCTTGGCAATATTAGATTTTTCTTTATTTCTATTCTACAAAATCATTTAGGTTAAATAAAATACTAGAATTCTCTCAGGAAATAAAGATAATTAATTTGATCTATTCAGAATTAAATAATTCTTATTTTTACAGTATTAGAGTCTATAACTATTATCTCATTTAGATTTTCATAAAGAATCTAGAAAGTAGATTGTATTAGGGTTCTCTAGAGGGACATAACTAATAGGATATGTATATCATATATAGATATGTATCATATATACATATACATATAAAGGGAAGTTATATATATGTAAATGGGAGTTTATTAAATATTTACCCACATGATCACACGGTCCCACAACAGGCTGTCTGCAAGCTGAGGAAAAAGGAGAGCTAGCCCAGGTCCCAAGATTGAAGAACTTGGAGTCTGATGTTAGAGGGCAGGAAGCATCGAGCACGGGAGAAAAATGTAGGCTGGGGGGCTAGGCCAGTCTAGCCTTTCTGCGTTTTCTTCTGCCTGCTTTATATCCTGGCCTTGTTGGGAGCTGATTAGGTGGTGCCCACCCAGATTAAGGGTGGGTCTGCCTTTCCCAGCCCACTGACTCAAATGTTAATCTCCTTTGGCAGCACCCTCATAGACACACCCAGAATCATTACTTTGTATCTTTCAATATAATCAAGTTGATGCTCAGTATGAACCATCGCATAGATTGACCTGGCATAGGCCCATTTTTAGGTTTTAACATATTTAAATTTATTTTCTAAAGTTACACAGCTAATTAAAGACAAAAATACAACTGAAACACAGGTATTTCCGATCCAAGACTGTCCTGCTCCCACTGTTTCATGCCACTCCTTATTTCCTTGATCTAGACACAGTTTATGGCTGCAGTATGCTAGTTCAGTATGCTGGACTAAATGCTATGGCCTGTATTGAAAGATGGTCTATGATACAGCTTTATGAAATTCATTATTGAATCTACTATAGAGATGCGGTTGAAGATATTGTTCATTAGTTTTCACTGAACATTTCTGTCTGAGTCACTTACACTTTTCTGAGCATAAAGACATTTTGACTGCAAGGATTTATCAAAATTATATTCTTGTAATGCCGTTGGAACTCTCAGAGTCTTGTATACAAATTTTCTCCACTCTTGCAGTAAGAAATATTGGACATTTATGGAGACCAACTTTCCATTAAACTTATGCCTGCTTTATGTCATATTTGTACTCATGTTTACTGTCCTTTCTCACCCATATTTTATTTAATCTTACCTATTTTTATTTTCTGGTATTTTATCTAATCTTCTACAGAGATTTTTTCAGTAACAAGCAAATTATAGATAAATACATCATTTTATAAATATTTATTATGAATCTCTAAATGTTCATCAAGTATTTGATTATCAGATAAAGTCATCTTTAAAATTATTCTATGAAGTGTTTTAAAAATTTACTTCTTTACTGATACACATTGAATATACATATCAGGGGGTACATGTGATAATTTCATATACTTGTATGATCAATTTAGGTTAATTGGGATATTCATATGAAGTGTTTCATCAAAAACAAACAAAAAACATGTTGATCCCTGGGATTGAAGGATTCTGTCTTTTATGTGTTTTTGCAGACATAAAACGATTTTCTGTGTTTTTGCATACACAAAAATTATATGGAATATTTCAATGAATTCATTGAGATATGTGGCCTCGTTTAGGATGTTAATTTCCAGAAGACTTATGAATAATTACACACAAAAAGAAATTGCTACTATTAAAGGAACAATTCTAAGGTCTAGTATTTTGGCAAAAGTTAATCACTTTCTTTATATTGGATTAAACATCTGACTAATGTTAATTATTGAGAGCCAATAGTGAGAATGTTTCATTAACTGAGTTATCACCCACACACTTAAATTGCTAGAATCAAATGGTATCAATTTAGTGGTGACTTACAAATCTGTGCTTGTCCTTGGTAAGATTTAACCTGAGTCATATATCTTTGCCTATATATTCATATTGACTAATTCAAGTCATCATTTGGGAGATCATTAGATTTTGTCACGATCTACGTATTTGGATGAATATCTCACATTAATTAGCGGAGTCTATCTGTATTATGGAGTCCTGCTATATGTTGAAATATCATACATGACACCTTAGAAATCTGACTATTGAAAATGTCTTTTATTCTGTAATTTAACCTTCACTGAATTCAGTTTACATTTGTTTATTCATAATTCAGCAAACTTTATTGCATATGATAGTGATAGAGTTGAGCTCTCATGTTGAATTGTAACCCCCAGTGCTGGAAGTGGAGCCTGGTGGGAGATGTTTGGGGGTGCATTCCTCATGACTTGGTGTTGTTTTCATGGTAGTGAGTTCTGTCAAGATGTGGCCATTTAAAAGTACGCACAACCCACCCCCACCCCTTGCTCCTGCTTTTGCCATATGACATGCCTGTTCCACATGTCATGATTGAAGGATCCCTGAGCCTTCACCAGAAGCTGAGCAGATACCAGCACCATGCTTCCTATATAACTATATAGCCTGCAGAACTGTGAGTCAGTTAAACCTTTGTATAAAAACTAAATCACCCAGTCTCAGTGTTTTGTTTTGTTTTTGTTTTTGTTTTTGTTTTTCTGTAGCAGTGCAAGAATGGGCTAATACAGATGGGCAAGATATTAAGCTAAGCACTTTTTAAATTCAGGAAAGTTAGTAGACAGAATCTTCCTTTGCAACACAAAGGGAAAGTTAGCTTAATGAACAGATTATTTCATATATTGATAAATTGATAACTCTAAGAGAGGTATGGTTAAATTATTGCAGGAAAAAGATTAGACTTTTTTTTATTCCAACCTATATAAGCAAGGAAGGATTCCCTGAAGTGGTGGCATCTATAGTAAATACTGAAAAGATATCCAGAACTTCAATAGCTTAAGAAGCAAGAATAGGTGAGGGGACATAATGAATAAAGACAGTGTTTTGGGAATGGCAAGGGGACAATGACAATTGTTACTATCATTCTACTACTATTACTACTAACGTTACTATCAATACTACTTGACTACTATTACTACTAGATGCCAGTTATGGAGAGCCAGGAACTGTCCCCTTTACAACAAAAGGAGCTACATGGGACTTTCTGCTGCTGAAGTAAGCACACTGCCTTGGAATCTCATGGGTAAGTCTATCAAACTCTGTCTATCCAGGGGCCCTTTCATATCTTGTGTGGATCATGTGCATGCTGTAAATTTCCAGCCCTCAGCTAGTATCAATTTTTCTGACCTCTTCCTCGTAAGAATATTCAGCATCTTATATTTTGGGTTAGTTAATTCTTTTAATCTTAGTTCAAATAGGGACACTATTAAGTGCTAGGATCAAACAATGGATAAGCTATCAAAGATAGACATGAACAAACAAAAAAAAAAAAGAAGAAACAACAAGCATTCTCTGGTCGTAGCTTCATAATCAAGAGTGAAGTGGAAGTAGTGGAAGCGGCACATTTTAATCTACAGCAGAAAAGGCCAATCCACAGCATTTAAGCCCCACAGGCTTTCCTTGCTTTCTTCCCACAAAAATACAGTTCTTCTCAATGATAGTTTTAGACTTACATGAACAAAACTAACTCAGTTATAGAGGAAGGGAGAAGACAGAAAATGGAATCTTAGTATGCCAAACATAGGATTCATCAACCTGGCATTCTTTACTAAAGTCTACTTCTACAAAAGAGAAGGAGGATGGGAGTTAAACAAAGCTTGGCATTTTGTGGTTTGGGAATGTGGTGGTATCTGGTGAGAGCCCAAGTCTCTTTTCCCTCATCAACCCCTACTCCACCAGTAAGGAGTGGATGAATGGGTCCAATGCAAGGAAATTGCAAAAGAGTGGTGATATTATCTGGAAATGTTCTCACCTCTATGAAGCAGATGATGTAAGTTGAGTGTAGGGCTGCTCTTATCAGAATCTGCTTCTTGTGGAGAAGGCTCAAGATAAAAAGAATATTCCAAGGCTAGAACTCTGAGTGAAAGTCTTGTTTTCTTTGATTCACCTTGACATCAGTGAAGAGGGCATTATATGTGAACCTCTGAATAACAGGGGCCTTCTTGGGTTCTGGTCGAGCTCACTAGCTGAGATAAGACTTTCATTTTTTTGGAGGTGAGGAGGATGTGGGGCAAGAGCCTTACAATAAAAAAAAATTTTCTTGCTTCATCTTCAAAACACCATGTCTTCTTCAGAAGCTTCATGGGAGGTTAGGATTTAAAGAGCTTAGAGGTCCAGGTTTCCAGCCAAATTCCAATTCATTGTCAAGTGATTCTCCAAAGTGGCTGAGAAAGATATAACACATGCACCATTGGATGCAGTGCAAAGGAAAAAAGAAACACAGGTTTCTGGTGCAGGTCATAGTCCCTCTCTAGGGGGAAAATAAGGTAGTCTTATAGCATAATCTTCCCATCAAAAAAAATCTAATAATTATTTATAATAAAGCAATAATAATCAGTATAAATATTATTATGAATAATATTACTTTAATAAATTTTTATTATGAATTATAATACATCAAGCACAGATACATCATTACACAACTCTATCGACAGCCACTTTGGACTAAATTATTTTTTTATTAGCTGAGAATACTCTAGTTGCACCATCAAAATGGACATTGAAAACAGTGGAATAAAGGCAAGTCAACTCATCAGAAAGGTGTCCAGTCTCTAGGGCCTCTGGGTTTTCAGCAGCAATTCTGAAAACTTTCATTTGGAATCAATTGTTTGACAGTTAATAAAGAACCTTGATGACTAATCCATTTGAGGAGCTTAGTGACAAACCCAGATGCTCAAGAGGGGGAGTTAATAGCTCCCTGGGCAGTTCTGACTTAAAGGTCAATGTATTCAGCATCCAACTTTGAAGTTACAGACATGTAACCAGAATATTCTCACTTTTAAGTTATGGAGAATCACCAGACTTAGAGAACCTTAAAGATTCACTTGGGAAAGATTGCTAGAGCTAAAACAAATGCACCCAAAAGAAACCATTAACACATAGATACAGCATGATGGAAGAGATAGAATGTGAGCTCTGGGGAAGACATACCTATTTGGGAATCCCCACCCTGTTATATACTAACTGTGTGGCCTTGGGCATGTCATGTAATCTCTCGAGCCCTGATTTCATCATTGTAAAAACAGATATAATAATCATTGCCTTGTGTGGTACATTGCAAAAATGATTACAGTTTTCCATCCCTCTCTGTATTCATGGTATTCTTGCAATGCTACTTTGCAGCACCTTCTATTAAGAGGTGGAGTTTATGTCTGCCTTGGGATTCTGGTTGCCCTTTGACTTGTTTAGACATTAGAATTCAGAGAAAGACACTTTGTGCCAGTTCTGAGCCCAAACCTTAAAAGGACCTGTATCCTTCTGCTTACCCTCTTGGATCTCTGCTTCAACTATGGGAACAAATCTGGACTACCCTGGTGGAGGATGAGAGACATGTGCCCCAGTCATCTCTGTTGCACCAGTGGTTGACAGCTAACTATGTGTTAAATACATGAAAGAGGCCATTTGTTTTGGCTATATGTTGCTGCGACCAACCCCAAAACTCAGTGACATTGGAAAAAAAAATGTTTTACAACTATGTGTGTTGATTTTGTCTGGGTTCTTCTTCTGTTCCACATTATGTTGTCTGGGATGGCAGTCATTTGAGAGCTCTTCTAGACTGGAACACCCTAGATGGCTCACTCACATATCTGGATGTCAGGTGCCTCAGTAGAGGAGGTCGAGATGCTGGAATAGCAAGGTATCTATCATTTCCTCTCTTCTCTTCTGTCCTCTTCTCTCCCCTCCTCCTTTCTCCTGTTCTTTCCCCTCTTCTCTTTTCCCCTCCTCTATTCTCCTCTCTGCTTCCTCTTCTTCTTCCTCTCCCCTCTCTTCTTCCTCTCTGTCTCTTCTCTCTTTCTCTTTCTCGCACCTCTCAAGGCCTCTCCTTTTGAATATTCTGTTGTATCTCCACATTATCTTGACAGTATGATAGCTAAACTTCTTACCAGCTCAGGATTCTCAAAAAAGCAAACGTCAGAGTGTTCAGGCTTTCTTAAGCTTACTTCAAATTTGCACAGTCACTTCTTCTGCACTTTATTGGTTAAAGTAAGTCACATGGCCAGCCCAGATTGGGTGTGAGAGGGAACTGCAGAAGGGCATGGATACCAGGAAGCATAGTTCATTGAAGTCCATCTTTGAAGTCTAGCTGCCATGCCACTTTAGACTAGCCAGCTCTAGCCTACCTGTCAGCTAACCTGAAACACATGAGTAAATCCAACCAAGATCAGCCAAGACTAATCCAGACTAGAAGAGTTCAATTGAGCTCAACAAAATGTGCTAACTCACAGAATTGTGAGCTCAGTATGGTGGTTGTTATGCAGCAATTTCTAACTTATACATTTTATGTGGTAGGTCAAAATATAAGGAATATAAATATAAGAAAATATAAGGAATAGAAAGCACTTACAGCCTGTCTTACATATACTGGGCACTTTAAAATATTAATTATAATATTAAATATTTATATGAGCAGTCATGAAGACAATAATCATTTAGCATGACAATATTTAATTAGAGAAAAATTTCTCCCTAAGACAATGTCGAAAGACTTCATTTGTGTTACTGTTTGTTTTTGAAGCCAGGGTCTCATTCTACTGCCCAGGCTGGAGTGCAATGGTGCGATCATGGCTCACTGCAGCCTGAACTCCTGGGGTCAAGTGATCCTCCTGTCTCAGTCTGTTGAGTAGCTGGGCCCACAAGGGCTTGCCACCCTGCCTAGTTACTTTTTACATTTTTTTTTAGTGACAGGATCTTACCATGTTGCCCTTGTTGGTCCCGAACTCCTGGGCTCAAGCAATTCTTTCACCTAGGCCTCCCAAAGTGGAAAGACTTCATTTAGAATCAGGCCACTAATTTAATGACCATAAAATCCCCTTATGGAGTACTATTCAGCACTGGAATTCCTAATCACCTATGTAGTCAAGAAATTATTGATCACTTACTTTGTATTAGGAGCTAAATCATTGTTAATCCTAAGTATGGATTTATTATGAATATATTGTACCTATTTTTTTTTAAATAGATGAAGACACTGAGGGTTTCTGAGACTTACCCAAGGCTACAGAGAGGAAGAAAAAGGTAGAACCAGGATTTGAACCTGATGCATTAAAGTTCCCAAAGCACACTTTTCCCATTATTCTGTGACACTATGCTGGCTTCAATTTAGCTCTGCTAGCCCTGAGATGAAATGATTTGACTAAGAAAGAGTAGAAGGAGAAGGAAGAAAAGACAGTCAAAGACAAACCCATAGAGAACAGGCCACACATGGGCTCATTCTCTTACCCTCAAAACTGTTTCGTGTTTCTGTTAATGACCTTACCATCCTTCTAAACATCATGTTTGGAAATCAGAAATTTTTTCTGACAACATGTTCTTTCTCACTCCAGCATGTCTGTCTTTGTCCTTTTCAATTATGTCACTGAAATAGTTCCCATCATATTCCCTTCCCTCCTTTTTCTGTTGTGTAATACTTCAGATTCAATTACCTCTAACTGCAATAGTTGCAACAGCCACCTAATGTATCTCTCCATCTCCAGTTACTCCTATTGTGAATCAACATACACGGAGCTTCCAGAAGATCACTAAGAAGAACAGAGCTAATGAAGCCACTCCCCTGATCTAAATCATCACTGCCTCCCAATGTCTACAGAACAAAGTTCAAATGGCGTAGCTGGTATTTTCTGTTTTATACCTGGCAACATTTTAATTTTCCAGCTGTTTGTTTTAGTTCCCTTTGTATTCTCTGTGGCAATACAAAATTCTACTTTCTGGTGTTCCCTGCCCCTCAGTAATCAGGCATTCCATCAACAAATTGTAATGAGGGCTTACTATAAACCCAGCACTGTTGCATAGACGAAGAATACAAAGGTGAACAAAGAAGTCATCACTCTTGCCCTAAGAGGCTTTCAATTTAGTAGAGAAAACAAAGACGAATAAAATTGAAAACATCAAGAGTAAAGTTTATGACTATTACACAAAGTAAAAAAAAAAAGAATCCCATAAACATAAACATGCAAGAGAATATTGATCCAGGCTTGGTGGGTCAGAGAAACCTCTAAGCTGAAGTTAATAGGATGAGGAGGAGTTAGCCAGGTACTAATGGTGGGCAGAAATATTTCAGCAAGAAATAACAAAATATATGAAGTCCCCAAACTGTAAAAGAGCAAGGATATCTGGGAAGCTGTTTGACCTTGGAAATATTTTTGAGTTGTAGTTTTCTTGTCTATAAAGTGAATATATTGATATCTATTTTCAATTATTGTGAAGAGAAGTGAGTGGAATAAGAATTTCACATGTTATGTGAAGTATCTAGCAGAGGTATTGTATATTATAGTTGATGAATAAACAATACTTTCCCCTAAAAGTATGTGTGTATTACCTCTTTCTAATTCCACTCTAAATCTCCTGAGGGCATGTCTATGTCTTTCACTTATGAAATCCAAACATCCCAGTTTCCAGGAGACTTTGATCTTAAATACCATCATTTTATCAGTCCTGTCCAAAATGCAATGGTTTTCAGGGTCTTAGCCTGACCACCCCTTCTCAAGATGGTCTTTGTTTACTTCCAAAATCCCTTAAGTTCCTCTGGAGCTGTCAAGCACAGCCCTTTAAATCTCTGCTTCAGCCCCTGCTGAGGGTTTCACCACTGCCAAGGTCAGGTGTTTCTAGGACTCTGCTGCTATGAGCTTGTAAACCTTCCTGGAGACCATGTTGAGTTCTTATGGTGGCCAGGCAAGAAGGTGCTCTGGGGCAGGATATCGAGGAAGAGGCTCCCTCCTCTTGCCTACTCAGAGCTATACTTGAGCTCTTAGGCTGCAAAATAAAAGTGTTTGTGGCCTGAATTTCACCAGACTTAGTAGGTACTCAGTCCTTCCTGCTGTGCAGGAAGAAGTTAACATGATGATATGATTTGGCTCTGTCCCTATGTAAATCTTGAATGGGTAGCTCCCATAATTCTCACATGTCATGGGAGGAACCCAGTGGGAGGTAACTGAATTATGGTGGTGGGTCTTTCCCGTGCTGTTCTCATAATAGTGAATACGTCTCACAAAATCTGATGGTTTTATAAAGAGGAGTTCCCCTGCACATGCTCTCTCTCTTGTTTGCCACCTTGTAAGATGTGGCTTTGCTCCTCCTCTGCCTTCTACCATGACTGTGAGACCTCCTCAGCCATGTGGAACTGTGAGTCCATTAAACCTCTGTTTATTTATAAATTACCCAGTCTTGGGTATGTCTTTATTAGCAGCATGAGAACAGACTAATACACATGCCATTTCTTTTTTCTCTGTGTTATCTTTCTTATCTCTCTTTGAAGCTCCTGAAAGTTAAAAAAAAAAAAAAAAAGTACTCTTATAACAACAAAAGCATTCTGTTGAATTTATGCTAACAACCATATGAGTTAACTTGTCCACTTGCTCTGAAAACAGTATCAGAAACCCCTTTTGCACATATTAGAGCACTCAGTATATGAGTATGTGTAATTCCTAGTGATTGGAAACTGTGCTTCAAATAAATACTGGATAATCAAATAAATGAAGAAATACCTAAAGCAAAACCCTGAATACACATAATAGAAATTCAATGTTTATTAAAATGCTGGCTATAAGGCTCAACAACTTTACAAACATATCTGGTACTAAAAATATGTAAAATACAACACTTGTTCTTAGAAAACTTTCTGGTATACTGCAGAGTTTCTGAACCTCAACACTACTAATATTTTTAGTCTGTGTTATCTTTCTTATCTCTCTTTGAAGCTCCTGAAAGTTAAAGGAGCTGTAGGATTTTAACAGCATCTCTTGCCTACACCCACTAGATGCCAATTCCCTTAAATTGTGACAATTAAAAAATTCTCCCAGACGTTGACAAATGTCCACTAAAATTAAGAGCTGGAAAGCTCTAGAATCAAACTGTGACTGTGGCACCAATCTTGATGATTTGGGAGACGTCACTATCTTTATGAAGTGGGTATGGCAGAATTGTTGTAAGGATTAAATAAAATAATATGTAAAATTTTCTAGAACATGGTAAGTTGTAAATACATTTAAAGTCCTTAAGTTATCATTAATATAAATGAAACATTTACAAAAGAAATCGAGATTACAAAAAGTTAAGCTACTTTATAAACAGGATGTTTTCTAACACCACTTTTCAATGCCCCCGAACCCAATATTATATTTTTATATGTAGCAGAAAGTAGATATTTATTGAATTGAACATAACTGTGAAGTTTCATAACACAGTAGGGTTTCAGAGGTACAGAAATAGATTAGTGACCTGTTAGAGATAGTAGAGACAGTGAAATAAATTAAGCATTAATATGGAAAGTGTATGTTTACGAAAAATCACAGATTTCACTCATTTCAGCCTGGTTTGAACTTCAACTGTGCTTCTTTGTGGCCTTAGAAGGTAACAACTTCTGTAAGTGTCAGTTTCATCATCTGTAAAGTGAGGATAATAATACTTATAACTCTTTTATAAAGTGTTATTAAGAACAATATATATAAGTTAAAAATTGATAGTATAAAATCGACTGACTGTAAAAGTGTGTTATATCAAAGCTCTCTATTCTGTCACATTGGTCCATGAGTCTGTTAGTCTGTAAGTATCATGCTATTTTGATTACTATAGATTTGTGGTATATTGTGAAATAGGTAGTGTAATGTCTCCAGCTTTTCTGTTTTCTTTTTCTTTTTGCCCAATATTGCTTTGGCTATTTAGTTTTCTGGGACTGAATATAAATTTGAGGTTTGTTTTTTCCATATGTGTGGAAAAAGTCACTGGAATTTTGATAGGAATTGCATTGAATCTGTAGATCACTTTGGGTAGTATGAATATTTTTAAAATATTAATTATTTCAAACCATAAACATAGAATATCCACACATTTACATTCAATTGTTTTTAGACAAAGGTACTAAAAGCAACAATGGGGAAAGGATAATCTCTTCAATAAATTGCTTTGGAAAAACAATATCCATATGCAGAAGAATGCAATTCAACCCTCTTCTCCCACCATATACAAAAATCAATTCAAAAAGAATTAAATACTTAAATGCTGGATATCCTATTTACACTGATGTGATTATTATATATTGTATGCCTATGTCAAAATATCTTATATACCCCATAAATATGTATACCTACTATGTACTCACAAAAATTAAAAAGTAAAAAAAAATAAATAAATAAACAAGACTGAAATGAAAGACCTGAAATTATGAAACTACTAGGAGAAAATATATGAGCAAATCTCTATCACAGTTGTCTGGGCAATGATTTTTTGGATATGACCCCAAAAGCACAGGCAGCAAAAGCAAAAACAGACAAATAAAATTATATCAAAACTAAAAAGCTTCTGCACAGTGAAGGAAATAATCAACACAGTAAAAAGACAACCTGCAAAATTAAAGAGAATATTTGTAAGTTTATCATATGTCTGATAAAGAGTGAATATATAAGAAACTCAAAAATTCAACACCAAAAAAACAAATAGTTCAATTTAGAATTGGGCAAAGGACCTGAATAGACAGTTCTCAAAAAAACAAACAAACAAACAAAAACATACAAGTATCTGAAAAGGTGCTCAACATCACAAGTCCTCAGGGAAATGAAAATTAAAACTACAATGAGATATCACCTCATACCTGTTAGAATGACCATCGTCAAAAAGACAAAAAATAACAAGTGTTGGTGAAGATGTGGAGAAAAGAGAACACTGGCACTCTATTGGTGGGAATGTAAATTAGTACAGCTGTTATAGAAAACAGTATGGAGGATCATCTAAAAGTAAACGTAGGACTACTATATGATCTGTCAATCCCACTACTGAGTTTATAGCCAAAGGAAATAAAATTAGTTTGTTGAGGGAATATCTGCACTCCCATATTCATTGCAGCGTTCTTTATAGTAGCCAAGATATGGAATCAGTTAAGCATCTATCAGTGGATGAACGGATTTTTTAAATGTGGTATATACATAATGGAATACTGTTCAGTCTTAAAAATGAAGGAAATTCTGTCGTTTGTGACAATACAGAAGAACTTGAAGGACATTGTGCTAAGTGAAATAAGCCAGGCACAGAAGAAAGACAAATACCACATAATGTCACTTATGTGGAATATTAAAAAGGCAAATTCATAGAAATAGAGAGTAGAGTGGTTTTACCAGGGCCTGTGGGACAGGGGGATTGAGGAGATGTTGGTCAAAGGATACAAAATTTTAATTAGACAGGAGGAAGAAGTGTAAGGGATCTACTGTACAATATAGTGATTAAAATTAATAAATGTATTGTGCACTTGAAAATTGCTGAAAGAGCAGATTTTAAATGTTCTTGCAAAAAACGCTAAGCATGTGAAGTAATGCATATGTTAATTAGCTTGATTTAGCCATTCCACAGAATATACACATTTCAAACAATGTTGTACACTATGAATATGTACAATTTTATTTGTCAATTAAAAAGATGGGTGTAGCAAACCACCATGGAACATGTATACCTATGTAACAAAATTGCATGTTCTGCACATGGACCCCAGAACTTAAAGTATAATAATAATAAAAAAAGTTAACAATTAAAATGATAGTATAGAGCTGACATGCTATAAATAATAATGGCCATGGCTATTAATATGTGTTGCTATTTAAATTATTTTTAGATGTTGTTGAATATATGTTATTCTTTTAACTCTGTTTTAAGTGCAGTTGAAAATTAGAACTCACTCAAGAAATTCACTCCCTGAGTCACTTATGAAAACTTTTGGACTCAGATAATCAATCAGAATACCCTCAACATATATAGCACTGAGAGTCAGGTGCATCCTTCGAGTGAAAGGGCAGGGGAGTGACAAGCTGTCAAGGAAGGTTAGTAAAAGATTTATAATTCTTGGCAGCAACTTGCACAGCAGTCTTGGCAACAAGTACCTGATATTAGGATGTAGCCCTGCCTTCCAGTGGGAGATGGGATTTGTTTTCAGGGGTCGATCCAACTACTTTCCTAACCTTGCTTGAAAAAAAATGAAGGAGTTATTCCTACAGTTTCATCAAGACTAGCCTTCATCCATCGGATTATTTTAGTGGGCATGTGGATGAACAGCTGTAGTTGGGAATCTGAAGCCTCCTGGAAAATAAATACCAAAAGTTTCCTTGAGAATGAATGAAACTGGGATCTGAAGTTTTCCCTATTAACTTTTGATTCTACAGAAGCAAGTGACTACCGTAACTGTGGAGAAGTATGAGCCCTGAATGGAACTCTCTTAGGTCTCAGAAGGAGGCAGATTTTTATCTATAAGGAGCACAGACAAATATAAGATTTTAGACTTTACAGTGGTGCTCAATCCTGGACAAAGTTCTTATTTGGTGTGTGTATGTGACAGAGAGACAGGCAGAGAGAAGGAGAGAGTGAGCAAGAGAAATATTGAAAGGGGAGAGGAAAGGAATGTCCTCTAAGCTCCAGCATTTCACCTTGAAGAAGGACACAAATGTGGCTGCTCTTAGGCTCTGGAACAAGGACAAGCCCTGCAGATGAGCCAGATTCTTAGAGTCAGGTAGATCTGAATTAATATCCTATTTCTATTAGAATCATATTTTTATTGCTTGCTAGCAGTGTGACTCAGAGGTAGATAACCTCTACTACTTACTTCATTATACAAAAAATGAGGGTAATAATAACTACCTGAAGGGTAGTTTAACTTAAATCTGTTGCTGATGAGGATGCCGATGGGACAATGCTCAAAGAGTGTTATGAAGAGAAGCTTCCAGCTGCTTTCTGACCTAGGAGAAAAATGAGCTTGGATCTTCAGCTGCTGCATAATGTTCAATAAACACAGAGGTTAAACAAATATAATGTAAAACTATCTCTATGGTCCTAGGGAGAGCATATAAATAATTTGTGCTTAACAAAACATGTGCTTTCCTAATACTGTTTTCATATTCTGAGACATTCCCTACAGTAACTATAGGGCCTAGAAATTTAAAAATATCCTAGAAGAAAGGAGATTTAGAATCTACCACCATTCCCTTGTAAGGGTCAACATAAGAATTTCTCTGTTGTATCAGAATGGTCCAAATATGGTCAATTAGAAAAAAAATGAACTCCGCAGTCCCAGCTGGGGAGTTGGAACACAATAAGTATGAATTGCTCATACATGTTCAGCATCAGGTCATAGAGTTTCACATTATGCAGAATGGTCCAGAGGCGCATCTGGACCATAGCTTGGCACTACACTTTGAGAGTTGTTACTAAGCATGCAAGTGATGACAGACACTCCATTGTTGGAATCAGAAGAAAGAGGATGAGCCCAGGCATCAATAAACTAACAGCCCAGATGAAGCCAGACCCATGGGACTACAAAGAAAGCCACAGTTAGCTGACATATAAGACTTCATTGATTCTTCTGCCTTGTCTTTGTAACAGACTGGGCCTTTGGGGGTCAACAAGCTCCCAAGGTAACTGGAAAATTCAGAGTGTGGACGATGCTCAGTTGGTATCAGATACTAGATTTTCTGCTAACAAAGCTTAGTGGAGGTTCAAGTGCCTATTAGGAAAAGTAAAATGGGTGCATTAATATTCATACTTCTAGTAATAAGATGGTTCAACTAGGTGCACAGATATTGTGTATAAAGTACCTGGCCCTTGCATGTGTGAGATACATTGTAGACATTTATATTAGTACCGCTGGTAAAGGCATCTTCATAAGTTATGTTACTATAGCTGACATATGGGGCAAGAGAGAGACAGAGTAAATGTGTTTTATAAGAAAGAAAAGCAACAATGGTTCCTTTCCCCTTTCCCATGGAAACTTTCAACTCCAGCTACGGTGGGCCCCAATTATCATGCCCAAAGGATCTCAATATGTACCCTGACTCTGATGGCTCTGATGCAGTCTCAAGAACTCTGGTTTCCTGGGCCTATCCTTTTGGACAAAAATGTTTGAAAGGAGAGTTCTTGGGTTCTCCCCAGAAATTAAAACATGATGACCCATATGTGGAAGCCCTTAAGTAGTGATCTAGAATTCAATCTATGGGCCAGATGGTAGCCACATCACACTGGATTTTTAACAAAAGTTTGGAAATTCCTAGAGATCTGTTGAATGGCTTTGACCAAAATGCTGATAATGATATGGACAATGAAATCCAGGCTGAGGTGTCTCAAATGGAGATAAAGAACTTGTTGGGAATTGGAGCAAAGGTGACTCTTACTATGTTTTAGCAAAGAGACTGATGGTCTTTTGCCCCTGCCCTGGAGATTTGTGGGACTTTGAACCAGAGAGAGATGATTTAGGGTATCTGGCAGAAGAAATTCATAAGCAGCAAAGCATTCAAAAGGTGACTTGGGTGCTGTTAAAGGCATTAGTTTTGTAAGGGAAACAGAGCATAAAAGTTCAGAAAATTTGTAGCCTGATAATGTATTAGAAAAAAAATTCCATTTTCTGAGGAGAGATTCAAGCCAGCTGCAGAAATTTGTATAAGCAAGAGGAGCTGAATGTTGATCCCTAAAACAATGGGAAAAATGTCTCCGGGGCATGTCAGAGGTCTTCATGGCAGCCCCTCACATCACAGACCCAGGGCCTAGGAGGAAAAATTGGTTTCCTGGGCTGGGCCCAGGGTCCCCCTGCTGTGTGAAGCCTAGGGACTTGCTTACCTGAGTCCCAGCCACTCCAACTGTGACTAAAAGGCAATGAGGTACAGCTCAGGCCATCGCTTCCCAGGGTGCAAACCCCAAGCCTTGGCAACTTCCACGTGGTGTTGAATCTATGGGTGCATGGAAATTAAAAATTGAGGTTTGGGAACTTCCACTTAAATTTCAGATTTGGAAATTCCTTGATGTCCAGGCAGAGGTTTGCTGCAGGGCCAGGATGCTCATAGAGAACCTCTGCTACGGCAGTGTGGAAGGGAAATGTGGAATGGGTGCCCCTACCCAGAGTCCCCACTGGGGCGCTGTCTAGTGAAGCTGTGAGAAGAAGAAATAATAGATCCAGTGACAGCTTGCACCATGCCCCTGGAAAAGCCACAGACACTCAATGTTAGCCTGTGAAAGCAGCCAGGAGAGGGGCTGTACCTTGCAAAGCCACAGGGGCAAAGCTGCCCAAGACTGTGGGAACCCACTGCTTGCATCACAGTGACTTGGATGTGAGACATGGAGTCAAAGGAGATCATTTTGGATTTTTAAGATTTGACTGCCCTGCTGGATTTCAGACTGGCACACGGCCTTTAGCCCCTTTGTTTTGGCCAATTTCTCCCATTTGGAATGGGTGTATTTATCCAATGCCTGTACCCTCATTATATCCAGGTAGTAACTAACTTGCTTTTGATTTTACAGGCTCATAAGTAGAAGAGTCTTGCCTTATCTTACATGAGACTTTGGTCTGTGGACTTTTGAGTTAATGCTGAAATGAGTTAAGACTTTGGGGGAATGTTGGGAAGGCATGATTGGTTTTGAAATGTGAGAACATGAAATTTGGGAGGGACCAGGGGCAGAATGGTATAGATCGCCTTTGTCCCTACTCAAATCTCATCTTGAATTGTATCTCCCACAATGCCCACGTGTTGTGGGAGGGACTTGGTGGGAGGTAATTGAATTTTGAGTGCTATTCTCATGAGAGTAAATAAGTCTCACGAAATCTGATGGTTTTACAAAGGGGAGTTTCCTTCACAAGCTCGCTTCTCTTTCCTGCCACCACGTAAGATGTGACTTGCTCCTCCTTGCCTTCCACCATGATTATGAGGCCTCCCCAGCCACGTGGAACGGTGAGACTATTAAACCTCTTTTTTTATTATAAATTACCCAGTCTCGGGTATGTCTTTATTAGCAGCAAAAAAAATAGACTAATACAGAGGGAAAATATTACATGATACTGCTTTGTTGGGCAGTACAGCCCCAGAGCAGCAAGAGTAAAGCAAACATAAAATGAGGCAAGCAAGGAAGAGAAGTAAAGTAAAATAACAAATTGCCATGCTTGCCATTGTTCCATGACAAGTCTCACAGAGACCCAGCCCATCATGTCTCAGGTAGCCCTCCTTGGCCACACAGTGTGCCTCCTATATGGCAGAAAGTCATGTTTGGCATAATCCAATGAAGAGGAAGAAAGACATGTTTGTCTTCTAGTTTCTTTTCGTCTTCTTTCTCCTTTTAATCAAAGTATGCTCACAGGTACATAACTCCCCAGAACCGCCTGCCCTCTCTGAAAGCTGCTGTTTCATAGTACTGTGTTTCATCTAAGTCTTGGACTATGGTGAGGGGAGCAGAGTGTGTCTAGTCTTGAGCATCAGGAGGAAATATACAGAGTCAGCTGCCAAGTTGTCGTCTACGGCTGAGCAAGACACTAAGGTTTGGGGGCACAGATGAAGCTAAATAAATCTAAAAAGGGTGTTTTCAAATTAAAGAATGAATAGACGCCTAGGATATTGGAAAAAAGAATGAATGGGATGTTTCAAGCAATAAAAAGAGTAATTAAAATGATAATAATTGTTGGAATTTATTGTTGTGCCAGGCACATTTGGGAATGGTAACTAGTCCAGAATGGCTACAGATAAAGTCACATTGGAGGTAGCTGAAGCACAGCTAGCATCAGACAATGAAGGGATCTGAATGACATGTTAAGAAGCTGGAAGCAAAGACTATACCAGGTATACCAGTCCAGCAATATCATAATAATGGAAGCTAACCCTTGTAAAGATCCATCATGTTCCAGAGAGAGGGAGAGCCAGAATTTGGATACACATCGAATGACTCTGAAAGGCATAACCTTAATTCCTGTACTAAACGTATGTAGTGTATTGAAACTTGGCAAACTCAGGCTACTGGCAGGATCAGATGACGAGGCCCTTTCAGAGGCCATTTTTCAATGTTGAATCTGTTTACCCAGATGTCAGTGTTTTCTCCAGTAACTGTTGGGGAAAATGTTGCAGTAAAAGCTTGCCACCTGTTAATTACTGCACAAAAACAGCAGGGTCCAAAGTCATTATTGTGTGTCCCTGATAATTACAGCCACACAATGGTGAAGCGTCCTCTTGGATCCTTTTGCACACAAATGTGCAGGCCTAAACACCAGGTAGGTAATGACGATTTACAAGAATAATAATAAATGCCAGTGGGGGCACAGGTAATTAAGAGATGTAGGCTGCAGGCAATGTACTCTGAGCAAGTCTGGAAACAGACCAGGAGAAATGGGGGAAGCTTCCATCTAATCTGAATTGCATCTGAAAAGACTGACCAGCATGTCCATTAAGTACAATTTTCTTAATGCACAAAGACGGAAGCAGATGTTAAGATCCGAGTGGATAAATTAGCAAATACCATTGCCAGTATGGGAAAAAGGCTTACAGTCCATCTTTGGTTGAATGTGCAGACATGAAATGAGCATGACTTGGAACAAGAAATGGAGGTGAATGTGATGCCATAAACCAACAGCTGATGGAAATAATGAGGATGGCTACAGACATCTGCACTGCTGGAATGAAAACTAAAAATCAAAATTAAAAAATATTTCCAAATTTCATTTAGAATTTGGCGTGTTAGAGATCCAATAAGACAATGAGCCATTCAGAATTTCAGAATGTCCAGACCCACCCCGATTGCTGCCAATACTTTGGCTTTGGCTTATACATTTTAAAATCAAACGTATTGGATCACACCAGACTTCCCTTTGTCTTTTGACAGATGTGCCCAAAATTTGCAACCTAAATACATCATGAGAAACCTGCGGGAAAACCCCAAAGTGTCCTTTTTAAATTAATAATTTTAAATGAACTTTTTTTAGTCAGTTAAAAAGGAAACATTGTTATGAACTTACTGTAATCTAGATCTTAAGGCCAAAATTTTGCACATAGCTTTTCATGTAATCTTTTGCACAGAGCTTTAAATCTGCATCATTATTTCCACAGTGTAAGTCAGAAAACAGAGGCTTACAGAGGATAAATGAAAACAAGCAAACAAACAAAAAACTTCCTCAGTTAAGTAACGGTTGAGATGCAAATGTACATCTTTACATCCTTTAAACTTATTTTCTTTCTACCACATTTTGTTCCCTTCCTAAGTTCCTCTCCCAGGCATGTAAGTACTGATAAGTTTGAAAAACATCTAGTATCGGGCATTCAAACCTCTCTGGGTCATTCTTCACTCGACAGTATCTTTCTGCCTAAACAATGCTTTTACCAACTGCTATGCTTCAATTGTTTCTTTTGTTCTTAATTAATAATTTTAGATTTATAAAACCATTTTGAAGACAGTTCAAAGGGTCCCCATATGCTACAGATTCAGTTACTCCTGTTATTTATGTCTTTGATTATTATAGTACATTTGGCCTGATTAATGAACGAATATTGATATGTAATTGTTACCAGAGTCCATACTTTATACTTCCTCAGTTTTTCCTTTATTAAGTTGTATGTCCTTTCTTAAGGTCTAGGGTACCATCTTGGTTACCGTTAACATTTAGTAATCAACTCTCCTTAGGTTCATCTTTGTTGTAATAGTTCATCAGATTTTTCTTGGTTTTGGTGACTGTAACAGTTTTGGTGATTACTGGTCATGTATTTTACAGAATGCTCCTCAGTGGGGACTTTTGCTGTTGTTGATATAATTTACATGATGTAAAATTCAACCTTTTAAAGTACATAATTCAGTGATTTTCAGGATATTCACAATGTTGTACAACCACAAGCATTATCTAATTACAGAACATTTTCATTATTGCAAAAAGAAACCCTGTACCAATTAGTAACCACTCCCCATTTCCTCCTCCTCACAGCCCTTGGCAACCACTAAACTACTTTCTGTCTCTATGGATTTGACTATTCTGGACATTCAATATAAATAGAATCATACAGTATGTGGACTTCTGTATCTAACTTCTGTCACTTGGCATAACATTGTAAAGGTTCACTATGGTATAGTCTATACTTTATTTCTTTCTATAACTGATTATCTCATTGTATGAATATACCACACTTTGCTTGTACAGTCTTGTTGATAGACATTTGGATTGTTTGCACTTTTTAGTTATGACGAATATGCTGCTAGAACATTCATATACAAGTTTTTGTGTGTATACATACTTTTATTTACATTGAGTGTATTTCTATGAGAAGGTTTATTTGGTTATATGCTAACTCTATCTTTAAATTTTCTATGACTTGCTAAACTGTTTTTCAAGTAGCTCCTCCATTTTATAATCCCAGCAACACTATATGAGAGTTTCAACTTCTTCACTTCATCTTCAACACTTGGTACTATCTGCTTTTTAAGTATAGGATCCTGGTATGAAGTGGCGTCTCTTTATATGCTCTTTAAAAATTATGTGTCTCTTTTGATCGACAAACCTTTTATATATCTATCATGCACAATCCTCTCTTTGTCTTTGGCTATGGATAATTATGATGTGACTGGATGTGGTGCTCTTTCATTGTATCCTACTTGGAGTATGTTTAGCTTCTTAGATGTGTCAATTAATGTTTTTCATCAAACTTAGTGAATTGTGACCATTATGTATATCGTGTTCTCTCTCTTTTCTCCTACGAGGACTCTTATTATGCATATTTTTGTAGCCTTCATGATGTGTCCTAGATCTTGAGGTCTCTATTCAGTTTTGTTTCTCACATCGTTTTTTCTGCTCTAGATTGGATCATTTCAATGGATTTATCTTTGTTTTGCCAAGTCTTCCATCTACTGCTCAGATCTGCTGGTGAACTTCTGTAATGAGTTTTGTCACTTTTCCACTCCAGGTTTTCCATTTGTTTCCTTTTATAATTTCTATCTATGGATGTACGACATAGTTGAAACATCCTTCTTCTGGTTTCCTTTTGCTCCTTGTCCATCAGTTCTTTTAGGTCTTTGAACATATTTAAAATAACTCTAGTAAAATATTTTTGTATTTCTAATGTCTGGGCTTCTTCTGAGACAGTTTCTATTGACTGCTTTTCTCCCCTGTGTATGGGCTGTATTTTCTTGTTTCCTCATATGTTTTCTAATATTATGTTGAGATTTGGACATTTTTAATACTGTAATGTGGCAACACTAGCAATCACATTCTCTTTTCCCCAGGGTTTCCTGTTGCTATTGTTGTTGTTTTGGTAATTTCTTTGAAGTAATTATATAGTTTATACTTTTGTTATATGTGGCTAGTGATTGGACAGAGATTTTCTTGAACTCCTGAAAACTGTAAATCTCCCAGTCTTTTCCAAAGGAATCTGTATGCTTGTTAGGGTACAACTTCAATACTCATCATACATTTTACAGCTCTCATAGTCTTCAGTTCCTGTTTAGACAAAGCCTCAAAATTAGTTAAAGATGAGAGCTCAGGGCCTTCTGAGGTCTTTCCTAAGCATGTGCATAACCCTGTATGTGTGCTCAGCCCTGTAAATGCATATGGCCTTCTAGTTTTATGTAAACATGTTGGAGCTTTTCAAAGCCATTTCTGCACAACTCACCCCCAAGCTTCTCCTTTTGAATGTTTTTGGTCAGCCTATTTCCACAACTATTACCACTTCAGGAAGCTGTGATATTAAACAATTACCTTTGATTGTTTTTGACAAATGTCCCTGGAGAAAAGACTCTTCACACTGGCCAAGCTTCAGGTCTGATCGCATAAAGATGGCATTTTCTTCCAGAAAACCACTGAACAAGCCAAATAATGTCTATTCTCTTGAAAGTAGGTTTTGAAATAACCCCAAACATATTCTTCTCTGTCCAGTGGCTTCCAGGCTTCTGGTTTTTACTGCAATCATTGGCTTTTGTTTTTAAAGTCTACTATGTTTCAGGGTAGGAGGAAATGGAGACAGGGCAAGTTCAAATGCCAAAAACCCATTATTCTTACTGATATTTAGCTTTTTTCTAAATATATGTTTTTCTGACTTCTTCAAGTCTCTGACTAACATCTAGAGTTCTGAAAAAGTTTGTTTTGACATTTTTTTTGGCCAGTATTCTCATTTCGTTTATGGAGGAGAGGATTTTTCAGAGGTCTTTATTTAGAATTACATTTCCCTGAATTCACATTTTGCCTCTATACAGTTGTGTGTTCTTACATAAAATAGTTAGGTTCACTATCATAGTTTTTCTCATCTACAAAGAGAAATGATAATAACACATGCCTACAAAGCTTGCAAGGTCTGGGAAAAAGTAAAGCCTCAATGTATGCCACTAACTCTGCCACTCATTCCATTTATGGATAGCTCTGCATTTTCAAAAGCTCTATTAGGCTAAAATCAGTTGTCTAGCCACTTCTATCTTTATGGTCTCAATTTGGTTCTCTGGGTCCATAAAAAACACATATCCTCTCTTTTTCATGTAAAAAATGACTCTAACGTTAAAAAAAGATTTACATTTATGCATTTAGAAATCAAACATCCCAAGCTTGTTTATCTGGCTGTTCTTCATAAAATATTGCATTGCAGCTCTAATTTGTCCCTCTCTCATAAAATATGTGGCAAGCCCATGATGCAGGAGCATACCAGCATCAGTGTCATCCAGCCGGTTCTTATGCACTTTGTAGTTGATGAAACTCTCCAAGTTGTTTTATAAAAGCATCTGTCAAGCTAAGTCTCACCTAACTGCTCCTTGTGAGATTTTATTTTAACCTATAGGCAGAGTTTAATATTTATTTCTAGTTTCACGCAGCTTGCTTCAGTTTGCTGTTCTAGTGTGTGAAAATTCTCGTTCACATGTTGGCTATGTCATCCAACACATTAACAAGTACCTTCACTTTGTACCTTTAGAAGCCTGAGTAGGTGTCTATGTCTCTTCTCACAGAGGAGATAAAAATATTGAACATGTGGACAATTATAGCAGAGCCTGATTTTCAGTGATCACCCCAACTTCGCTTCTATCCCTAACCTTTCCTGCTGACAGAAACCTCATTAAACAACACTCTTAGTTATTATTTTTTAACCCACCATGATCCCACCTTAATATATTCTCAGTTGTCTCACATTTTTATAGCATAGCCTTCAAGCATAGATATTAAGAACATAGACTCACTTAAAACCAAAATATTGGTGGTAGAGAGATGAACAGGATGGTCACCAGTATCTCTTATTTGGTATCCAAGAGAGGCAGAAAGATTCCTTAGAGGTAGCATGGGCTCTGGAATCAGAGAGACTTGAGTTTGAAACTCAGCATCCCCATTTCTAATGGTATAGCTTTGAATTTCTGCTGTCTCATTTGTACAATGAGGACAATTATGCCTTACTGGGAGATACAGCTATAGGGAGAAGACAGAACTATAGTGAGAAGCAAATAGAACTTTTTCCTGCATCCACCCTGACATTTCCCATCCTCCCTACATTCCGATATTAGTTATCCTCTAAACTTGCATAATTTTCTCACTTATCTTGTTTATTATCTGCCTCTACCCTTCATAGCCGAAAGTTCCACAAGAGTAAGGATTTTGTTCATTTCCTTATTCACTGTATCTCCAATGCTAAAAACAGTCTTAGTTATTTGTTGAGTTAATTAATGAATAAAAGGATGAACAAATACATGCATAATGTATGTTTAAAGTGCTTTTACAGAGACTGGTACTTATAAGGCACTCAGTAAATTCCAGCACCCCTATCCATCCCACAGCCACGGATGAAGACAAAAGACAGAGGAACATTTTGAGAGAAGATAAATTTTTGTTTTCTCTGGCTTTTGACTAAGGTTCCAGGCTCAGTCCTTAATGTCCACCACACCTCCTTTTGTTGTAAGAGACTCACTGGAATGGTTGGTAAATAAAGAACGATGTATTAGTCAGTTTTCATATTTCTATAAAGAACTGCGTGAGACTGGGTCATTTATGAAGGAAAGAGGTTTAATTGACTCACAGTTCAGCATGTCTGAGGACACCCCAGGAGACTTACAATCATGGCAGAAGGTGAAGGGGCAGCAAGGCACCTTCTTCACAAGGCAGTAGGAAGGAGAGTGCTGAGCTAAGGGGGAAGAACCCATTATAAAACCATCAGATCTCATGAGAGCTCACTCACACTCACAAGAACAGCATGAGGGAACTAGCCCCATGGTTCAGTTACCTCCACCTGGTCTCTCCCTTGACACATTGGGATTATGGGGGTTATATTTCAAGATGAAATTTGGGTGGGGACACAAAGTCCAACCATATCAAATGAGAATGCATAAAATAATGTCATATAAAGTAGGTAACTAAATCCAAGTTGTTTCATTAATGTGTCTATGTCTGAAATGAGGACTAGATATCATCACACACTGTGATCAGAATGACTCTTTATAGATATTAGGGAAAGAACACCATGACACCCATAGTCTAATGACGACTGAATATTTGTTCACAAATTCATTAAACAAACCTCTGTTGAGCATCTATAATGTTATAGTTGCTGAAGATGCAATTGTAAACAAAGAAAGACATAGTTCTTCATCTCAAAACACTCAGTGTGTCATTGGGTAAAGAGAATTTTTAAAAAATTACACAAATTATTTGTGAACTACAGTAATGAAAAATGTAAGGAAGGAAACTAGAGTAGACAATACCAATGTATAACAAGAGACTTAACCAAGTCGGTTGAGTCAAGGAAGGTTGATGTTAAAAATGACATTATCTTTGTTCATGTGGATTATTAACCTAAAGCAGGGGTCAGAAAATCTTGTTCTATGGAACAAATCCAATCTTGATTTTATAAATGAAACTTTTTAAAACACAGCCACTGTCCTTTATTTATATATTATCCATGGCTGCTTTTATGTTACAAGGCTTAACAGCTATGATACCAACTATAGTCCATAAGCCTAAACTATTTACTATTTTTCTCTGCATAGAAAACATTTGCCAACCCTTGATATAAATAAATAGAAATTGGAGATAATTTTGTAACTATAAACTACCTTAGATACATTATTAAAATAACAATGGCAAAAATAACTTACATATATTTTTAATAGTTTTTAATGCAATTTCAACTGCATCATCCTATTTAATGTTCACAACAAAACTGTATGGATGATATTTTCATCTATTTTTGATGGGTAAGGAAAGGAGCTTTCCTTCAGTCCATATATAGCTCAGTGGCATCAAAACTCAAATCCAGTCTTTGTCTTTCACTCCTATAACAGAGTCTGCAAACACATGGTCTGCAGGCTATTTCCCACCTGTGGACATGTTTTCTTTGCCCAAATGATGGATGTTGCATGACAAAACTGTAAGCTAACGTTTTTTAATTGTGGAAATTTCATATTAAAGTCATATTTTGAGATTTTTCTTGGGTAAGTAGAAATTATAATCTTTTGGGATCTGAATTTCTACTTGACGATTACTATGAGTAGAGGCCCCTAAAATCATGACATTTACTCTTCAGTGTCCTTCTATGGTCGTTTGTTTGCACAGTGTTATAGTTTTTCTGTGTCCCCACCCAAATCTCATCTTAAATTGTAGCTCCCATAATTCCCACGTGTTGTGGCAGAGACCTGGTGGGAGATAATTGAATCATGGGGGCAGTTCTCCCATACTGTTCTCGCAGTAGTGAATACATCTCACGAGATTTGATGGTTTTATAAGGGAAACCCCTTTCACTTGGCTCTCTTTCACTCTTTGCCTGCCACCATGTAAGATGTGCCTTTCACCTTCTGCCATAATTGTGAGGCCTCCCTAGCCATGTGGAACTGTGAGTCCATTAAGCCTCTTTTCCTTCATGAATTACCAAGTCTCGGGTATGTCTTTACCAGCAGCATGAAAATGAACTAATACACACGGTGTCCAAAATTTTCCCCTTCCTGTGCCCATTCCACTTTGCAACGAGACTGTAGCATTTCTCATTAAGAGGTTAGACCAATTTATTCATCCTTTTTCTCTACACTGGTCTTTTGATTTAGTTTGATCAATAAAATGTGGCAGAAGTGATGTTAAAACAGGTCTGAATACAGCCTCAAGAGGCCTTATACACTTCCAGACAAAGTAACTTGGAAATTTATTCAATCTCCATTTGAACAATAGGCTTGCCTGCTGGAAGCTGAGAAAGCATACAGACCAGAGACAAGCCATTCCAATGTGAAGTCATCAGTCTTTACCCAGCCAACCATCAACTGGCAGCAGACCTGAGAATGAGATAGGCCAAATGCAGAGCTGCCCAACTGAGACCAACAGAAATTACTGAGCCAAAGGGTCATAAGCCAAGTTAATGGTCATTTTAAATCTCTATATTTGGAAATGCATTGTTACGTAGGAACAGCCAATACAGTACTCCAATTTATTGTCTCCCTTCGCTGAATTTAATTGTATAATTCTGCTTATCACTATATTTACATTATTTTCTTGGAGTACAAAACTGTTTTTTAATGTCCTAAGTCTACCAGAAGTCAGAGAAAATTTAACTAAAAGGAACGTGAAAATTTTCATATTTCTAGCCTTCTTTACATAATTGTTTTGCCTGCTTGTCCTCTGTAGGCGTGCCAGTCTTCAGCTCTGCTAATATCCACAATTAACAAATAGCAGATCTATTTTGCTGCAGGTTTTTAAGACTTGTAACTCTGACCTAGAATGCCCATATGATTTTGGTGTCTGCTCCTATCTTTCAAATATTTGAGGAATTATTTTTGCTTAGAAATAAGGGAGAGAACTCAATGCTACATTGTTCCATTCATCTGCACAAATTTTCCTTTCTTCTTTCTTTCCTTTTTTCTGTTTTTTTTTTTTCTTTTTCTCCAGTGGGAGCAACCAACCCCAAGACTGCTAAGAATACCTCATTCAAGATATTGCTGCAAAAAGTGAGGTTGTTTCCTTATCTCTACATTGCAGGTGCTGAACACATCTTTGTTCTTCTAAGAGCTTCGTAAAAGTAACTTTCTCTGGTCAGCCAAAAAACTTCAAAAACAATAATTTAAAACAGGTTCAAATTCGATTTCATCCTCTGTAATGTGGGTGGCTGAATAAAAGTGGAAAGTCGTCTCTGACTGTTGGATTTGTTGTTTTTATTTTCCTTGTTTGGAGTTAAGGTCATACAGCTTTGTGGAGAGCCATTAAAAAAAGTTTGGGAGCCTTCTCCCAAACTCTCTGTCAAACTTTAGTGAACAAACTGGCCTGTAATTAAAAAAAAAAAAAGAAAGAAAGAAAGAAAAAATACTAGATAGGAAACAGAAAATGATGAGCTCATTTGGGAGCCATCAGTGATTGTTCCCTAATTAAAACATTCAAGTGATACAATTTAATCTGATTTTAATTTTTTTAAAAGGTTTTATAAGTTATTAAACATTACTTTAGTCCACATTCTCCACAACTTGAAATATAGGTAAATTTTAGTTTGGGAAAGTTTGGGGAAAGTACACACAATATTCTTTTAAACTAGGACATATACATTTATCATCATGAATTATGCACACATACACATATTGTGTGTGTGTGTGTGTGTGTGTGTGTGTGTTGGGTGTGTGTGGAGAGAGAGAAAAAAAGAGAGAGAGACTCATGTTAGCTAGTAACATGAGTTTTGTGATATTCAGGTCACCATATTGCTGTTTTCCAAGGCTATATATTCTTTCAAGGTAGGCTGAAATTTTTAGAAAGAGCAGAAGCAGGAAAGCATTAACAGGTCTTCAGCTCATCACAAAATGAATGCTACAGGAAGAAGTGGGTGCTCACTCTGCTTCTCTTCTTACCTGGTCACCTCACCTCTAGGCTGGTGACATGTGTGGTTATCTTGGGCAGTCTTTACCTTCTCCCAGGTTTCCTTCATCACAGAAGACACTCTGTGGCCATGGTTAAGCCCACCACCCCTCACAAAGCAGTCAGAGTCCCTTCTCAGGCTGACCTTAAGAAGGTAGAGGTGGATAGATTTGAAGATGGATTCCATTGCTATTCCTCCTTTGGTCAGAAAAACCATAAAGCACGGCTGATTTATGGTATGGTTAAGGGTATAATATGTGAGGTCAGGCTACCTTGGCTGGAATACTGCCCCCCCCCCATTACCCCTGAAGTGATCTTTGCACTCTGAGTCTCAGTTACCTTGTCTGTAAAATGAGAATAATAACCAGTAGTAAAAATCAAGTTTTCCAAATGTGTGTATGAACTTTTATCCCTGCCTGCTATATAGTAAGTTCTCATGAAATGTTACTAATTTTTTTGTCATTATCATTATTATAGTCAAAGAAATATTCTATTAACAACTCAGGATCCTTCTGGCATTTTGGGGGTCATGGGTTGCCTTACACATCTCACCACAATGTCATTTCCTCATGTTCCAAGTCTCCATCATTCCCACTCATGTAAGCATCACCCTGGCTACCTTCATCATACATGTAGCATATGTGAATGCCTCTATCTCCAAGTCAGATGCCTCACATGTGAAACCACTTTAGTCTTGTTATAAACTGAATTGTTTCTCCCTCAAACTCCAATTCTCATGTTGATGCCATAATTCCCCATGTGACTGTGTTTGGAGATAGGGCCTTTAAAGAAGTAATTAAGGTTAAATGAAGTCATTAGAGTGGGCCCTAATCCAATACGACTAAAGTCTTTATAAGAAGAGGAAGAGAAACCAGGGATGCACATGCACAGATAACAGAACCATGTGAGGACACAGCTGGAAGGTGACCACCTGCAAGCAAAGGAGAGAGGCCTCAAGAGCAACCAACTGCCTGGCACAGCCCCTTGATTTGAGACTTCCAGGCTCCAGAACTGTGAGAAAATAAACTTCTGTTGTTTAAGACACTCTGTCTGTGACATTTTGTTATAGAAGCCCTGGAAGACTAATACAGGTCCCATCTCAGTAGGGATATAAAAATAAAATTTTCTCTTTTCAAGCACTGCCTTCAACTCTGCTTTTTCAAATCTCTCTTTTCCATCTCTTAATTATGTGTTGGTTAGATTCCACAAAATTTCCCATCACTTTCAGTTAATAACTTTCCATTTCATTCTGAAGCTTCAATCACAAACTTGAGTTAATTCTCTTTGTCCCACTTCCCCTTACTTCATGGATCAAGGGACCTGAGGTAAGCTGTGGCAAGCTGCCACCTGAACTGACTTTTACTTCAGTCCTTCATCCCAAGCACCTTGAGAAGGAAGGCCTGGTCAGATCTGGGAGAGTCATCTTCCTCCCTGTTTAATATCTACTCCTATAAATATGTTACCAGTGGAAGGGATCCAAGTTACCAGCGGCGAATCCATGTGAGTCTGCAGGAACTTCAGTTCTTGCCTTCTTAGAAGAAAGAATTTGATTGAAGGGCACAAGGCAGAAAAAGAGACCGAGGCAAGTTTCAGAACAGGAGTGGAAGTTTACTTAGAAAGGCTTCAGAACAGGAAATAAAGAAAGTTCACTTGAAAGAGACCCAAGTGGGCACCTGAAGGTCAAGTGCAGTGTTTAACCTTGATCCTAGGACTTTATAGGCTGACCTCTTTCCCATGATTCCTCCTTCAGGGTGGGCTGCCTGCAGGCACAGTGCCCTCCTTACTCTTGGGAGGTAAGCATCCACAGTGAGTTTAGGAAGTTGTACATGTGCTCATCTGAGGCTTTCCTCCCTTTTCTGGTGGTGTGCCCCCAGAAGGTCATACTCCACCATTTTGTCTCTTAATGTGCATGCCCAGGAAGTTGCTTCTCACTGCACCTGCATTCAATTAACACTTTAGGGCAACAGGTGTGAACCATCACGAATAATCTCTCCCTGGTGCTGGTTCCCAATTTATTACTTTTAGAGAGACAATGTGATAATTGCTGAACCATCACCCAACATTCTTAGTGGATGGGGGAGAGCCCTCTCCTGTCCCATTTATGCTTATCTAACTACCTGTAATAGATCTAGAGAAGGAGCTGGAGGAGAAGGAGGAAGTGGGGAGGAAGAGGAGGAATTAGGGTAATGAAGGTAAGCTTTACCTTGGAGAACATCCCACCTGTCAGTAATGGCCAGCATCTCTGCCTGTTCTTCTCACCTAGTTACCTCACTACAGATGACCTCTAGCTTGGTGACATGTGTTATTTTCTTGGGCATCTTTACCTTCTCCCAGCTTCCTTCATCATGAAAGACATCCTTAGAGAGAGGCAGTTACGCCTCTCCTTACTCATGAGCTAATATGGTCAATACCAATACCACCAGTCTCTTCTCTCGGATATAGACTAGACAAACCCAGAGATCCTGCCACTCCCTTAAAATTTCTTGTTTCTTTAAATGGAGTGATAAAAATATCTCAGGTTTTCTTATGCACTTGTAAAATGAGTCAGAGAAGGTCATTGACAATGTCCTCTTTCCAGGTACATTATAACACTGTCTCCTTTCACTATAGTTTTGGCAAAACTCTAGAAACCTTCCTCCCTTCAAAAATCTACAGCCGAGAAATAGACAGCAGCCTTGGTGTTCATGTAGCTCCTTCAACTCTAGGAGGCATGTGTCAAACACTAGTTAAGACTTCTATTTTATTTTATCTTATTTTATTTTTTACCATATTCTACACTACACAAAGGCAGCATCAACATGGGCCCATAGTTTCTGCCACTTAGCCAGCATCTAATGCAGGACACATGATCCCTGCATTCTCCTTTTTTGGCAGGTAACCCCAATCACCCTTGGGTTTGAGGAAGGGAAAGATACACCTATGGGAAGGAAGAGACCTCTCTGTGAAAACTGAATTCCTGGAAAAACAAAAACTCTTGACTCTGGCCTTACTTGTGCCCTCGCAACACATACCCTGTATGCTAACTAGACTGGGATGGGTGCAATTTGGAGTGAAGACCACTTGTAGCTACATTTGTTTTCCATCCCATAAGCTCATTTGCTGACAGCATTTCTTAGGATGTGGAATAATTAGTGGTGCTTTTTCTTTTCAGCAGAGGTCACAGTTCACAATACTCATGGCAATTTTGGAAAAAGCACAAATCAATGTCTAATTGCACACACACTTATGTCACTTAATTCTCTAAATAACAGTATAAGATAGGAACCATAAATACAGACAGGAAAATGAAGGGCCGTGATGAGTCCAGGTCTGCCTGATGGTGAAGTTCATACTTGTATTCTCTAAGCCATGTTTTCGTTACGCCATATTATCATCCCAACCATGGGAGGCCTTTATTCACCTTCCCTGGTTTCTGCCTCTTTCATTTCCCCTTCAACTACCATTTTGTCTCTTGACTTTCATCCACCCTCAGCCACCTTCTAATCACTCCCCAAATATTTTCTTTAAAAAAAAAAGATTTCCATAAAACTTATATTATTTGACATGTTTTACAATTTTTACATCTGTATAAACTTTATTACTCTTTAAACTATTCAGACTTCCTCCCTTGAAGAGCATATGTGCTGTAACATGTTGAACCAAGGAGTGAAAGAAGACTCACTTTGTCAATGAACATAAACGGAATTGATGTTTGAGCCTTTAAGAGCCAACTCATGTTTTCAAATGTTTCTCTCTCATCCCCATAGACGGTTAGTGTTCCAGAAAGGAATGCTTAATGAGCCTGTGTCTTGGAAGAAAGAAGATAAAGAGCAAAGCTGTAAGTGACCCACACAGGACATAGGAGAAAAGTTAACCTTTGTTGCTATAAGTCACTGTGGCCTTTGGCGTGGCTTATCATTCCAACACAATTTAGCTAATCCTAATTGATATTCTATCCCTTTATCTTTCTTCCTTTTTCTTATTTTCTTTGTCTTATCTCCTCTTGTCTTCATTCAACTTCTTCAAACTAATCTTTTCAGATCTTGCCAAACATTTTTCTCTTACCAAGCCCTATAAGCTATCTGATTTCTTCTCTTTCCTACTATCTTTTTTATTCTTTCTTCAACTGATTTTATCCTATCTATCCACTACCCAGCTGGACTGAAAGGAAAATAGAGGAAGGGTACAGTAAAATATCTTTTAAGAAATCATGGCAGATAGGGACCAGGAAGGTACAATTCAGAAAAAGACAAAAGAAAGGGAGAGTGGATATTAATCTATGGATCCCCAAAGCCTTATAATTCAGGGCAGGATAGTAAATGTTTCATTTTTCAATGAATGCTTAGTGTGTGCTATGTACCTTGGTGAGAACTGCGGTTACAGAAATAAATAAAACATATTTTTGACTACCCAAAAGCAGACATTGATGGGGAAAATAGATATGATTAATATTTAATGTAAGTATTATAATATATTAATATATTAGACACTGAACTATGATAACATTTGTCACACTAAATCTCTTAACCAACACCCTGTGCCGCCTTCCTAACCAGGTGCCATAAAAGAATAAAGGAAGTCAGGGAAGGCTTGCATGAACAATAACTGCTAACTTGAGAACTGAGGGGAAAATGAGAGATTGGGTGAAATATTGTTCCAGGCAAGTATACTAACCCTGACAAAATGCTCATAGGCAAGGGAAATAACTTAATAGTTTTCTGTGGTGTTTTGCAATCTTCAAAGAAAGGAAATGAACAAAAGTCCATGGTCTTAGGAAGTTATTAGAAGAGGCATAATGCAAGCACCTGAAAAGGAATAAAATCATTGACCAAGAATGAGGACAAAACATTTCACATGTTTTTAGTTCACTGTCAACAAAGAAACAATAACAAATACACCAAACAGGTCATTTACACATTTAGGATCAGAAGTTTGGGTATACAGCCTGCAAAGATATTTAGTTTGTCTCACACAGTGCTTCAGAAACCAAATCATATTAGTTGCCAACACTAAAAGAAGTGAAAGATGTTGCACTGAAAAAAATCAGATTTCTGGCTTCCCTTTCAAAAGTCCAGTATCTCCCTTCTGCTAAATACTAGTTGCCCCATAAGATAGGTCATAACTCTCCAGTTAACCATTGTTCCACTATCTTCTTTAGTACTATAATTTTCTTGCACCTTGCCTGCTTCACTCATTTAATCTCTTAGTCCTGAATGTATTTAGCATTAAAACCCCTAATAAAGATTATCAACTCATTGATTTTTCAATTATATAAAAGCAAAGCAAAACAAAATTTTGACATGTATGCCCTTGGAGTAACACTGCATGAAGTAACAACTTCACTTCATACGTGTGTAATTAGTAAGTATCTGCCAACTCGCCATGCCAATATTGTAATGTATCAAGTTTTCTGTTGTATGGTGCTACTAACTCTGTCTGGAATATGAGCAAGTAGAGGCCAATAAAATACTATCTGAGAGCTCCTGGATTTCAAAATGACTTGTTAAGCCTCACTGAGTGTAAAGATGGATCACAATGACATGCCGCTGGGAGAATACTGTTCTCCACTTGTGGATGGTCAGATAACATTCAGAAATTGTTGCTCTGATCACGGAATAAAAAATTGCCATCATGCACTTTCCAGCAAATGCAACTTGACTTGTTAATTGCTCAGCCATTCATTATGAATAACTGAAGACTTGAATACATGCTTACTGTGTAATCCAATTCTACATTTACCTTTCAGGATAATATTAACAAGGACGCTTCTCATGAGAAAACACATTAATGCACTACTCTGTGTTAAAAATAAAAGCACAGGTTCCTGTAAGTGGAAAGAAGAAAACTGTATTGGATCCAGAGAATATAGCAAAATAATTGTAACAGAGAGTATGACAGGGATAGACAAAGGGGAAGAAAAATATTTATTGTGAGTACATGATATGCCATAGATTATGTTGAATGTTCCACATAAATTTATTTTCTATAAACTGTCAATTAAGCATTATTCATAGGTTAGAAAGAAAGGACTCAGGCTTGGGGTGGCAATTAATTAATTAAAGTAACTGAACTAAATTTCTAGGCCATGTTAGCAATAAATACCAAAATAAACAGAGGGAAAAATAAACAATAAATACCTAAATAAATAGAGGTCTATTCTGTACTTAGAAAGAAATAGAGGTAGGAACAGTGGAAATTTTATGAAGAAGAAGGCAGTGGCAGGAAAAATCTGTGTGTATGTGTGTGTGTGTGTGTGTATGTGTGTGTGTGTATGACCCAGTATATATACCACAGGATATATATACACGCACTACTTTGCCTTCTTCAAGCCACTTCCAGGTAAATATTTCATTTTGATTTGGGTAGTCACAATAACTCTGGTTATAAAAGCTACTATACTAATTTTACACATAAAAAACTATCTGCGAAATAGTTATTAATTTTGTCATACAATAGGTGCTTAATAGTTAATAGCTATTGATATCATTGTCTCTGAACTTTACTGATAATATTGACATTGTCAGAGAAGAGTGAGTATGATTTGGACTACGGGATACATAAATCCAAGTAGTAAAATATTCTAACATTTCAAGATTTGACTCTATCATAAAAAGAGCTAAAAGATTTTGTATCCCTCAGTCATAAACAGTTACTGAGGATGGAGGCAGAGCAAGATGACCAAAGAGAAGCCTCCAGTGATCGTCCTCCCTGCAGGAACATCAAATTGAATAACTACCTACACACATAAAAAGCACATTCATAAGAACCAAAAATCAGGTGAGAAGGTGGACAAGACAGTTGAATGGAAGTCTTCATCAATCATTTCCCCCACGCCCCCATAGGGACACCAAATTTAACAACTACCTACACAATAAAAGCACCTTCATAAGAACCAAAAATGAGGTAAGCAATCACAGCAATTAGTTTTAACTTCAAATTGCTGAAAGAGACACTGACGACGGTAGAAAAAACAGGCTTGAATCACCAATGCCACCCCAGCTTTATTTCCTGGCAGTGGCCTCCTGGCATGGAGAAGGAATCTGTGCAGTTGAGGGAGGGAGAGCACAGTGATTGTGGGACTTTGCATTGGAACTGCGTGCTGTCCTGTCAGAGCAGAGAGCATCACCAGGAAGAAATTAGCCGGTACCCATGGACAGAGCATTGAGATCAGCGCTAGCCAAAGGCAAATTGTCCACCCCAGCAGTCAGAACCTGAGTCATGGCAAGCCTCAACACTGTAAGCTAAAGTGCCCTGGGTTCCTATATAAATTTGAAAGGCAGTCTAGGAAGGTTCTGGTGCTATGCTGAGCTCAGAGCCAGTGGACATGGGGTACATATGACCTACTGAAACACGAGTGGAGGTGGCCAGGGGCGTGCAACCTCCCACAGCACTAGAAAGTGTAACCTTTGCAGCTCCAGGAGAGACTCCGTCCCTCTGCTTGAGGATAGGTGAGGTAAGAGCAAAGAAGACTTTGTCTTGCAACGTGGATACCAGCTCAACTACAGTAGAATAGGACACTGGGCAGAGTCCTGATCCCCCCCTTCCAGGCCCTAGATCCCAAATGACATTTCTAAACACACCTTGAGCATAAGGGAATTAATTGCCTTGAAGAGAAGGACTCAGTTCTGGCAGGATTCATCACCTGCTGACTAAAGAGTCATTGGGTCCTGAATGATCAGCACCAGTACCCAGGCAGTACCTAACATGGACCTTGGCGAGACTCTGAGATATGCCTGCTTCAGGTGTAACCCAGCACATTCCCAGCTGTAGTTGCTATGAGGAAAGCCTCCTTCCACTTGAGGATAGAAGAGGAAAGATGAATTTGTCTTGCAGCTTAGATGCCAACTCAGCCACAGTGGGGAACAGCACAAAGTGGGCTCTTCGAATCCCTGATTCCAGGCCTCAGCTCTTGAGTGGGATTTCTTGACCTATCCCGGGCAAGAAGAGAGTCTGCTTCCCTGAAGGTTGAGTCCCAGGCCAGGCAGCATTCACCACAAGCTGACTGAAGAGCCCTTGAGCCTTGCATGAGCATTGACGGTAGCCAGGCAGGTTTCATGTAGGGCCTGGGGCTGTGGTGGCCACGAAGAAATACTCCTATGATTGTGAAAATGGGAGAGAAGAATGGGAAAGACTTCTGTTGTGTCTTGGGTACCAGATCAGCTGAAGTAGAATGAAGCATCAGGTAGATTGCTAAGATTTTCAACTCTAGGTCCCAGTTCCCAGACAGCATCTCAGTTTCAACTCTAGGTCCCAGTTCCCAGACAGAATCTACCTGGAGAAGGGCGAACTTGCCACCTGAAGGAAAGGAAACAAGCCTGGCTGGCTTTGTCATTTGATAACTGCAGAGCCCTAGGGCCTTGAGAAAACATAGGTAGTAGTGAGGCAGTGGTAACTGCAGGACTTGGGAAAGACACAGTACCACACCGGCTTCAAGTCTGACCCAGCACAGTCCCAGGGGTGGTGGCCATAGGGATTATTGTGCCACCTGACCCCCAGCTCCAGGCAGCTAGACATAGATTCCATGTGTCTGGCAAAATGTAAGGGAAGATAATAAAAGTCTCTGCTTTGTAATCAAGAGAATTCTTCTGAATCTTATCCAAGATCACCAAGGTGGTACCTCCGTGAGTCTCCAAGAGCCATTGTGTTACTGGGCTTGGGTGCCCCCTAATGCAGATATGGCTGTAATAAAACCAAACTTGGATTACAACACCCAAGTCCCTTCAAATACCTGGAAAGCCTTCCCAAGATGGATAAGTACAAACAAGCCCAGACAGTGAAGATTACAATAAATGCTTAATTCTTCAATGCCCAGACACCAGTGAACATTCTCAAGTATAGAGACCATCAAAAACACACGATCTCAACAAATAACTAAATAGGGCACAAGGGACCAATTCTGGAGAGATAGAGATATGTAATCTTTCACACAGTGAATCGAAAATAGCTGTTTTAAGGAACCTCTATGAAATTCAAGATAACAAAGAGAAGGAATTCAGAATTCTTTCAGATAAATTTAACAAAGAGATTGAAATAATTACAAAGAATCAAGCAGGAATTCTGAAATTGAAAACTGCAATTGACATACTGAGGAACTGTCCCAAAGTCTCTTAGTTACAGAATTGATCAAGCAGATGAATTAGTGTTCTTGAAGACAGGCTATTTAAAAATACTCAGCAAAGAAAAAAAAATGACCTACAATGTCTCAAAATTGCCTCAAAAGGGCAAATATAAGAGTTATTGGTAATGAAGATAAGACAGAGAGATGAGGTAGAAAGTTTATTCAAAGAAATAATAACAGAGAACTTCTCAAGCCTAGAGAAAGGTATCAATATTCACATAAACGAAAGTTATAGAACACCAAGAAGATTTAATCCAAATAAGACTACTTCAAGACATTTAATAATCAGACTCCCAAAGGTCAAGGATAAAGAAAGGATCCTAAAAGCAGTAAGAGAATAGAAATAAATGACACAAAATAGAGCTCCAATGCATCTGGCAGCAGACGTTTTAGTGGAAACCTTACAGGCCAGGAGAGAGAAGCGTGACATATTTAAAGTGTTGTAAGAAAAAAAAAATTTTTTTACCCTAGAATAGCATACCCAGGAAAAATATCCTTCAAACATGAAAGAGAAATAAAAGTTCTCCAAGACAAACAAAAGCGGAAGGATTCCATCAACACCAGGCCAGTTCTATGAGAACTGAAAGAAAACTGAAAGAAAAGAACATTAATGAGCAATAACAAATCATCTGAAGGTACAAAACTCATTGACAGTAGTAAGTACACAGAAAAAAACATATTCTATCACTGTAATTGTGGTGTGTAAAATACTGATATCTTTAGTAGAAAGAAAAACAGATGAATTGATCAAAACTACAACAACTTTTCAATATATATAGACAGTACAATAAGATATAAATACAAACAAGAAAAAATTTAAAAGCAGGAAGATAAAATTAAAGTGCAGAATTTTTAATGTTTTTTTCTTTGCTTGTTTGCTACTTTGTTTATGCAATGTTGTCATCAGTTTAAACTAACAGCTTAAAAGATATTATCTGCAAACCTCACAGTAATCTCAAATAAAAAAACATACAAAAGATACACAAAAAAATAAAAAGCAAGAGATTAAAACTTATCACCAGAGGATAAGTTTTCTCTAAAAGGAAGACAGGAAAGAAATATAGAAGAAGGGGAAGATGATAAAACAAACAGCAAACAACAAAATGGCAGGAGTAAGTTCTTACTTATCAAAAATAACATTGAATGTAAATGGACTAAACTCTCCAATCAAAAGCATAGAATGGATGAATGGATTTTTAAAAAAGACCCAATGATCTGTTGCCTACAAGAAACATGCTTCACCTATAAAGACATACATGGACTAAAAATAAAAGAATGAAGAAATATATTCTATGGCAATGGAAACCAAAAATGGGAACAAATTGCTATATTTATACCATAAAAATACATTTCAAGACACAAACTATAAAAAGAAACAAGTCATTATTTAATAAGAAAGGGATAAATTCAGCAAAAGAATATAATAATTATAAATATATATGCACTCAATACTGAAGCACCCAAACATATAAAGCAAATATTATTAGAGATAAAGAGATAGAAAGAACACAATGCAATACCTGGAAACTTCAGTGTCCCACTTTCAGTATTGGACATGTCATCCAGACCAAAAAAATCAATAAAGAAACATGAGAATTAATCTGCACTGTAGATTAATGATCCTAATAGATATTTACAGAAAATTTCATCTAATGGCTGCAGAATAAACATTCTTCTCATCAGCACATGGATTATTCTCAAGAATAGACCATATGTTATGCCACAAAACAAATCTTTAAAAAATAAAAAATGAAACTATATGAAGTTTCTATATCAACTAAAAAATCAATAACATGAGGAATTTAAAAAACTATACAAATGCATGGAAGTTAAGCAATATGTTCTTGGATGACCAGTGGGTCAGTGAAGAAATTAGGAAGGAAATTAACAAATTTCTTGAAACAAATAATGATGGAAACACAACACACCAAAACCTATGGGGTACAGCAAAAGAAGCACTCAAAGGAAAGTTAATAGCTATAAGTGCCTACATCAAAAAAGTAGAAAAACTTCAAACAAGCAACCTAACATTGCATCTTAAAGATATAGAAAAGCAAGAGCAAACCAAACTCAGTTAGTAGAAAAAAAGAAATAATAAATGAAATAGAAATAAAGAAAACAATACAAGAGATCAACGAATCACAGTTTGTTTTTTGAAAAGATAAGCAAAACTGACAAACCATTAGTCAGACTAATTAATACAAAAAGAGAGAAGACCCAAGTAAATAAAATCAGAGATGAAAAAGGAGACGTTACAACCAATACTGCTGAAATTCAAAGGATCATTACAGGCTACTATGAGCAACAATATGCCAATAAATTTAGAAACCTAGAAGAAATGGATACATTCCTAGACGCATGAAACCTGTTAATATTGAACCATGAAGAAATTAAAACCCTGAAAAGACCAATAATAAGCAATGAGGTCGAAGCCATATATAAAATTCTGTAAGCAAAGAGCCTGGGACCTGATGGCTTAATTACTGAATGCTACCAAACATTTAAAGAACTAATATCAATACTACTCAAACAGTTCCAAAAAACAGTTCCAAACTCATTCTATGAGGCAAGTATCACCCTTATACCAAAACTAAAGATACATGGAAACAAGAAAACTACAGGCCAGTTTATCTGATGAACATTGATGCAATAATCTTCAACAAAAATACTAGCAAACTGAATTCAACAACTCATTAAAAAGATTATTCGGCCGGGCGCGGTGGCTCACGCCTGTAATCCCAGCACTTTGGGAGGCCGAGGCGGGCGGATCATGAGGTCAGGAGATCAAGACCATTCTGGCTAACACGGTGAAACCCCATCTCTACCAAAAATACAAAAAATTAGCCAGGTGTGGTGGCGGGTGCCTGTAGTCCCAGCTACTCAGGAGGCTGAGGTAGGAGAATGGTGTAAACCCAGGAGGCTGAGCTTGCAGTGAGCCGAGATAGCGCCACTTCACTCCAGCCTGCACTCCAGCCTGGGTGACGGAGCGAGACTCCATCCTCCCCCCTCACCCGCCAAAAAAAATCATTCATTATGATCAAGTGGGACTTAACCCTGGGATGCAAGGATTGTTCAACATATGCAAATCAATCAATGATACATCATATCAACAGAATGAAGGACGAAAATCATCTGATCACTTCAATTGATGCCACAAAAGCATTTGACAAAATTCAACATCCCTTCATGATAAAAACTGTCAAAAAGTAGGTATAGAAAGAACATACCTCAACACAATAAAAGCTATATATGAGAAACCTACAGCTACTGTCATACTAAATTGGAGAAAACTGAAAGCCTTTCTTCTAAGATCTGGAACAAGACAAAGATGCTCACTTTCACCACTGTTCTTCAACATAGTACTGGAAGTACTAGCTAGAGCAGCCAGACAAGAGAAAGAAATAAAGGGCATCAAAATTGGAAAGGAAGAAGTCAAATTACCCTTGTTTGCAGATTACATAATCTTATATTTGGAAAAACCTAAAAACTCCACCAAAAAACTGCTAGAATTGAAAAACAAATTCAGTAAATTTGTAGGAAACAAAATCAATACACAAAAATTATTAGCATTTCTATATGCGAACAGCCAGCAATCTGACAACAAAATCAAGAAAGTAATCCCATTTACAATAGCTACGAATAAAAACACTTTGAAATTAACCAAAGAAGTGAAAAATCTCTACAATGAAAAGTATAAGACAGTGATGCAATAAATTGAAGGGAACACAAAAACTGGAAAGAAATTCCATGTTCATGGATTGGAAGAATCAGTATTGTTAAAATGTCCACACTATCTAAAGCAATCTACAGATTCTGTGCAATCCCCGTCATCATACCAAAGGCATTCTTCACCAAAATAGAAGATGCAGTCCTGAAATTTATATGGAACCACAAAAGCTCCAGAATAACCAAAACTATCCCGAGCAAAAAGAACAAAACTAAATGCATCAATTACCTGACTTCAAATGTGCTACAAAGCTATAGTAACCAAAACAACTTGGTACTGGCATAAAAACAGAACATAGACCAGTGGAACAGAATAGAGAACCCAGAAGAAAATATGTACACCTACAGTGAGCTCATCTTTGACCAAGGTGCCAAGAACATACATTGAGGAAAAAACAGTCTTTGCAATAAATGCTGCTGGGAAAACTGCAGCATATGCAGTTTTCTTCTTTATATGCAGAAGATTGAAAGTAGACCCCTCTGACCATATACAAAAATCAAATCAAAATAGGTTAAATACTTAGATCTAAGAACTCAAACTATGAAACTACCAGAAGAAAACATCTGGAAATCTCTCCAGGACAATGAACTAGGCAAAGATTTCTTGAGTAATACTCCACAAACATAGGCAACCAAAGCAAAACTGGACAAACAGGATCACATCAAGTTAAAATGCCTCTGCACAACAAAGATAACAATCAACCGAGTGAAGAGACAACCCACAGGACGGCATAAAATATTTGCAACCTACCCATCTGACTAGGGATTAATAACCAGAATATATAACGAGTTCAAACAACTCTATAGGAAAAAAATCTAATCATCTAATTTTAAAATGGGCAAAACATCTCAGTAGACAATTCTCAAAGGAAGACATGCAAATAGTAAACAGGTATATGAAAAGGTTCTTAACACCATTGATCATCAAAGAAGTGCAAATTATAACTATAATGAGATATCATCTCATCCCAGTTAAAGTGACTTATATCCAAAAGACAGGCAATAACAAACACTGGTGAGGATGTGAAGAAAAGGGAACCCACATACACTGTTAATAGAAACATAAATTAGTACAACCATTAAGGACAACAGTTCACAGTCTCCTTGAAAAACTAAAAATAACGCTACCATATTATCCAGGAATTCCACTGCTAGGTATATACTCAAAAAAAAAAAAAAAAAGAAAGAAAGAAAGAAATCAGTATATTGAAGAAATATCTGCACTCCCATGTTCACTGCAGCACTTTTTCACTATAGCCAAGATTTGGAAGCAGATGAATGAAGACAACATGGTACATATACACAATGGGGTACTATTCAGACATAAAAAAGGATGAGATTTTGTCATTTGCTACAACGTAAGTTGAAATGGAGATCATTCTGTTCAGTGAAATAAGCCAGGCACAGAAAGACAAACTTTGCATGTTCTCACTTATTTGTGGGAGCTATTAAAACAATTGAACACATAGAGATAGAATAGAATGGTGGTTACCAGAGGCTATGAGGGGTAGTGTCGAGGAAAAGGGAGGATGGTTGATGGTTTCAAAAATATAGTTGGATAGAATGAGTAACATTGAATATTTGGTAGCACAACAGGGTCATACAGTCAAAAACAATTTATAGTACATTTAAACATAACTAAAAGTATAATTTTATTGTTTGTAACACAAAGAAAGGATAAGTGCTTGAGGTGATGGATACCCCATTTACCTTGATGTAATTATACATTGTTTGCCTGTACCAAAATATCTCAGGTATCCCATAAATGTATACACCTACTATGTACCCACATATAAACAAAATTAAAAAAAAAAACAAAACAGTTACTGTCATTCACTCTGGACCAGTACTACACTAGGTGCTGAGAATGGAATGATAAACACAGTCCCATATATGTCCACGAGAGGCTCATAGTCGAGTTGAGATGTGAATGAGGAAACAGACGATCCTGATTAATAGAAAATGTGTGTAAGAAATATAAAACCACAGCATGGGAAGTCACTTACAAAGTCTGCAAGGAGCAAACCATTCCTGCCTGAACATTTGAGGCTTGAGCTGAATAAAGGTTATCAGTTTAAAAGAGTGATGTAACATTCCACTGTATATCCTTTCTTTGACTCCTTGAGGTTAGGAACCTGCTGCACTGGAGAGTCTGAGGTGCTCGTGGATTGCTGGTCACAATGCTACAATGGGTGGTGCCAACTGAAGTATTTCATAGGGTGATGATGGCAGTGGAATCTGTCCTTGTTCACATGTGTCAGCAGCAGCACAGTGGGGTTCACACTCCTCAGCTGGAGTGGAGTGTTAGCAGGTACTAGCCTCCATCTTGGTGTTTGCATCAGTGGTGGTAGCAGCATGGCATGGGGAAGACTGGGGACATGCATTCATCCTGGTGGTGGTGTTAGGCTAAGGGTGAGGCACTTGTGGGCACAGGACTGTGCGTGTTCATGGGGGCAGTGGTGGCTCCTCAAGGCAGGGATGGGTCCTCTGTTCTCCATGCTTAGTTCCACAGTGGCAGCAGTGATAGCACAGAGGCAAGATGCTGATGGGGGTGGGATCAGTGGACTCTATGTCTGCCAATGCTCCAACGGTAATGGCGGTGTCATGGTGTGGTGGTGTGAGCGGTGGGGCACAGGGTGTATTCATACTGGCAGCAGTGGCATGACAGGGTGTGCAAACAGATACGTGCTAGATGGGAAGGAGAGGCAAGGTCTGCCCATGCACATACATTCCTGCAGAACAATGTCAGGGGTGGTCATGGGTGAGGGCATGAGGCAAAGTGGCATGGGGAGTCTGCAGTGGGTGGAAGGTGTGAGTTGGCTGCTGTGTGACCGCGAAGATTGCTTTGCTGGAACTCTCTGCAGTAAGGTGTGTTCCACCAGCGCAGGACCTATGACGTTGGTCCCCAGGAGGTACCACTCATGGGCACCCAAGGCTGCACCACAAGCATGTGTGGGGCCCTGGGAGGGGCCAGTGGACCAAGGAGTGCTCAGGTCCTACTGGCCCTGCCTCATGGGAACGATGGCTCTGCAGAGTTCAGGTTCAACAGTTCCCCTAAGGCTAAGTCTCCTACGGGAGCAAGTGGAGCCTAGGGGCATGTGCAGCCCTAGTCATGCTCCACTACAGATGCTTCTGCCCCAAACCCTCTGGGCCCCACGCTGGCTGGAGTTCTGTCCCTAGCCCTTCTCTAAGCAGCTCTGCCTACCAACACAAGTGTCTGTGGCGGTAGTGCGGTCTCCTCCTGCCAGGATTCCAGAGACCAGTGATTAGAGCAGGTTGCTTGTTGCCAGTTCAACTCACCAATTCCACAGGAGTCCTTGGGGGCCAGTAAGGAGTACTGGCATGTAGTAGTGCCATACAGGGTTCCCAGCTTCATCCTCCTTCAGCCCAGCATCCATGTCTTCCCCATCTTCCAAGGTCTCGCTCAAACATTCCTCCCTCTGATAAGCCCTTGATGATGCCTGACACCCTAAGACTGAACTTATCGTACCTCTTCTGCTGTACTCCATAGCATTTTGCTGCATCTTTTCTTAGATCACTTTCACTTTTGTCTCCTTGGTATTTCAAAAGAATGTGAGGTGAAGCGGAAGAAGCAAAGACTTTAGTAAAATATAATTTGGGTCAGAATACAGTCCCCAGACTGGGCAAGGAGGCTCACACCTGTAACCCCAGCACTTTGGGAGGCTGAGGCAGGAGGATCACTTGAGTACAGGAGTTCAAGACCAACCTGAGCAATATAGTGAGACCCCATATCTACAAAAAAAAATGAACAAATTTAGCCAGTCATGGTGGTGCATACTTACAGGACTAGCTACATGGGAAGCTGAGGTGGAAAGATCACTTGAGCCTGGGGGTTGAGGTTGCAATGAGCTGAGATCACACCTCTGTACTCCAGCCTAGGCTACAGGGTGAGATCCTGTCTCAAAACAATAAAATAAAAGAAAAGAAAAAGAATACAGTCTCCTTTTCTTATCATATGAAATATCTGAGACAATTTCATGAATTAACTCTTACTCTTATGTTTCATCCATTTTGTTAAGCACTTTACATTATCTGATTTTGCTCTTAGCACATCTTACCCTTGCATTTCATCCTATTGCTGCCATCGCCATTATCAAATATGTAAGGTGAAGCTTAAGTAAATTTTCCAAATTGCTCTCATTAATGGCAGACTAGTTTCAAATGATTGTCTACAAAACACATTTGATGAAAATGTACCTACTAATGCTACTTAATTCACTTACTTACTTGTCATATCAAAATCCATAAATTAAGGCTGATAGTGTTTATCCTGTAGAGCTCTGATAGAGCTATAAACATATTGTATAGTTCAGCACTCTGTGCCTAGGAGGGAATAGTTCAACTCCACTCCATTCCAGCAGCCTTACTATTCCTCCTATTCCTCCAGAATACCAAGCTCGATTCTTCCTTTGTAATTTTTGTTTCTTCTGAGTGCACCACTCTATCACTAAACCTTTCAGGCCAGGCCTCTATGCTTGAGCCATATCTCAGAAAACCTGTCATCTCATTGTAAAATCTTTTCAGATGACTCTAAAACAGAAGCCCACTTCCATGACTTTCTACGCACTTTGAAAAAATTCTTACTTGTTTTTTTTTTCAACTCTTTTCACTCTGGTTATATATTTATTGGTTATTTAGTTATGTATTTACTTGATCGTTTATTATTTTTTAGTATTAGTCAAGTGATTTATTTTTATTTTGCCCACCTTCTTTATCTCATAGATTATTTTTATTACTTTTATTATAATGATTATCCTAGAGACTAAAACACAAGCACTGTATTAGAATATAATATAAATTTATAGTTTTGCTACTTTCCTGACAACACAAGGATCTTAAAACAGTTCAATTAGCTTATGTCTTTCTCATTTTGGTTTCATTTATATAAATTTTACAAATGATTAAAATTCCACATGATATTTTTATTGTGCATTTAATTTTCATCTCTGTTTAACCATGCATTTACCATTTGCCTTGACTCTTTAAATCCCGCAGAAAACACACCTCATTTGACTTAGAGAAGACAAGGTAGAAATCAGCAGTTAAATATGCAAGAGGAAGTTAAAGAGAACAAATTAATATTTATCAACTACCTGCTACATATAAAAATATATGGTTATACATACATATACGATGTGTATATGTATATGGTATTAGCATCATCAGAGAAAAAAGTATAGCAAAGAACTAGAATTCAGTCCTAGAACTTTCTGATTTCAAATGCTGTACACTTTGATACCCAGCACTGCAACTACATTTCTCATATAATTTATTTTCAACAGTTATTGGCTTTTTATAAAATGCTGCCTGTATGGAGGTGGAAGGAGTTAAGTGTTTCTTAGAATAAGGAGTCTTTTATTCTTGGAATCCTTTCTAACTGTTTATATTTTTCAGCACATCTTAAAGGCCATCAAAATCATCACTTTAATTATGCATCAATGGCCATTTCATTAGATGAAGAGTTCTTTTTAAGGGAGAAATCACTGGATCACTGTAGTATTCTGAAGTTGCAGGCTTTCCATCCAATATCAGAAACTCTGAAGGTAGGTTAGTTGCAGCAAAGGATTGAGGATTTATACAATATGACAAAAAATTGAAAGATGGTTCTGAAACATATTTTTTTCACAAGTAAAAAAAAAAAAAAAAAAAAAAGATTGGCCTTCATTGGAAAACGATTCAGATTCAAGCTCAGCTAACTTACAGTGATTGTCTCTCATAGTAATATGACTTGAAATATTGAGTCTACTTTCACCTGAAGAATCACACCCTTCCATTACACCAGTGATACTTCATGCCCACTCCTGGGACTGAATGAGCTGAGATTACTTCTCTGCACTACATTCAGTCCTGCCACTGGATTCTTTTCTTTGATGCTGTAACTTCAGAACCACTGTGTCCCGTAAATAAGTACTGCCACTTCCACTCAGATCTCATTAGCAGGGCAATATGAGGAAACCCAAACGTCCCTTTAGAGTTTAACTACCAATACCAAATCATCCACATCAGATTTTATTGAAATTTGGACCCCAAATATGGGAAATAAAAACAGGTTTAAATAAAATCTTGAAAAAATATGCAAAATATTCTGAGTACTAATAATCTACTCTTGGATTACCTCAAACTCTAAATTTACTCTTTGGGGGCTTCCTCTTCTCCTCCTTCTAGAGAAAGAGCCCTTCATTCATCCCTGCAGTTTAAATCTACATGAATGTTAATAAACACATGCACACACATACATGCACAAACACACACAAGGGACTGACATTACCCCACATGCTATCTCTCTCTTAGTCATAAAGCAATTTGTAGGTCACAGTAACCTGGCTGCACATTTTCCCAATGTCGGAATTACAGAGTCTAGCTTCCCAGTAGGAGGAGATCAGGAGTATAGTACCAGAGGCAATTTGATACTTCACGTCCAGCAGAAGAGTCCAAAGTGGGCTTTGACACTCCAAATTAAAGATGTCCTCTAAGAATGTTTAGCTTGCTTGAGGTAAACGTACATGCCTTCATTCTCATGGAAAAGATTTGATAAGGCCAGTGAGTAATTCATATTCACAGCTTTCAAGAACAACCAGAATATTTCAGACTAGTAAATTCCAAGTCTGTTTCAATAAAAAAGTATTTTGCCTAATGGAAATATAATGGAATGTAATATAGTCTGAAAATACTTCCCATATCTTGATAGAGGTAAAATTGTTATGTGTAAGAGGAGCAAGGAAGAAGGGAAAGAAAAAACAAAGTGGAAGAGGCAAAGAAAGGGGAGGATTCGGACACTAACGTATGAACTGATTTAATAAAATTGAAAGAAGGGAGGCAGAGAGAACTAACTTTTATTAAGCAGTTACTATGTGCTCAGACCAGATGTGTTTACCAATGTTTAATAACAGATTTAGCATTCATTACAATCCTTTCTAGAAGGTAGTATAATTCTCATTTTATGTTAAGAGAAAAGTTGTACTATGCATTTTGTGTGTGTATTTTGCGATCAGTTTTGATAATAAATTATACTCCTGTGGATTGCTTGTTTTCAGGGTGTGACCACCTAATATATTCAGCATTTTGTAGATTTGGTTTGTTGAATTACCATTGTTTATAAATCATTAACTCCTGTAATTGAAGAATCTTCAGAAAATGGAATCTAAATCTGATAACTACAGTACTCCATTAAGATGTAAAACATACCTTCTCTGAAAGAAAGTAAAGAATTCTAGTAACACTGTTGTCCCATAACATCATTAAAGGTGTTGCTTTTTTTTTTAAGACAGAGTCTCGCTCTTGTCACCCAGACTGGAGTGCAGTGGTGCAATCTCAGCTCACTGCAACCTCTGCCTCCCAGGTTCAAGCTCTTCCCCTGCCTCAGCCTCCTGAGTAGCTGGGATTACAGGTGCCCACCACGACGCCTGACTAACTTTTGTGTTTTTGGTAGAGATGGGGTTTTGCCATGTTGGCCAGGCTGGTCTCAAACTCCTGACCTCAGATGATCCATCCACCTTGGCCTCCCAAACTGCTGGGATTATAGGTGTGAGCCACTGTGCCTGGCCAAGGCATTGCTATTATTATTTTCAGGAAATGTTTGTTTGCATTTCAGCTAACAGTTCCACTAGGAGATGTTGATCCTCTTTGAAAGGAGAAATTCAGAAAATATTTACCATTTGTTACAGGGTGACTGCTCTACAGAGATGCCAGTCCCTCATCTGTTCCCTTTGTTACTACTATTATTTAATGTAACTTAATTTTTTTAAAAAAATTATTCCATAGGTTTTTTGGGAACAGGTGGTATTTGGTTACCTCAGTAAGTTCTTTAGCAGTGATTTGTGAGACTGTGCTGTACCCATCACCTGAGCAGTATACAACGAACCCAATTTGTTGTCTTTTATGCCTCATCCCTCTCCTACCCTTTGCCCCTGAGTCTCCAAAGTCCTTTGTGTCATTCTTATGCCTTGTATTCTCATAGCTTAGCTCCCATTTATGAGTGAGAACATACGATGCTTGGTTTTCCATTCCTTAGTTACTTTTCTTAGAATAATAGTTTCCAATCCCATCCAGGTTGCTGCAAATGCCACTAATTTTTTTTTTTTTTTTTTTTTTTTTGAGACGGAGTCTCGCTCTGTCGCCTGGGCTGGAGTGCAGTGGCCGGATCTCAGCTCACTGCAAGCTCCGCCTCCCGGGTTTAGGCCATTCTCCTGCCTCAGCCTCCCGGTAGCTGGGACTACAGGCGCCCGCCACCTCGCCCGGCTAGTTTTTTTGTATTTTTTAGTAGAGACGGGGTTTCACCGTGTTAGCCAGGATGGTCTCGATCTCCTGACCTCGTGACCCGCCCGTCTCGGCCTCCCAAAGTGCTGGGATTACAGGCTTGAGCCATTGCGCCCGGCCAACTAATTTATTCCTTTTTATGGCTGAGTAGTATTCCAACTCAGTATATTCCACCTGTGTGTGTGTATATATATATATATATATACATATATACATATATATATATGTATATATATATACACACACACACATACAGGCAACCAAAGAATGGAAGAAAGTTTAAGATGTAAGGAAGGGATCCAGTTTCAATTTTCTGCATATGGCTAGCCAATTCTCACAGCACTGTTTATTAAACAGGGAATCCTTTAAACATTGTTTGTTTTTGTCAGGTTTGTTGAAGATCAGATGGTTGTAGATGTGCGGTCTTATTTCTGAGTTATCTATTCTGTTCCATTGGTCTGTGTGTCTGTTTTTCTACCAGTACCATGCTGTTTTAGTTATTGCTGCATTTTAGTACAGTTTGAAGTCCAGTAGCATGATACCTCCAGCTTTGTTCTTTTTGCTTAGGATTGTCTTGGCCATACAAGTTCTTTTTTGGTTCCGTATGAATTTTAAAATCGTTTCTTCTATTTCTGTGAAGTATGTCAATGACAGTTTAATGGGAATAGCATTGAATCTATAAATTACTTTGGGCAGTATGGCCATTTTCGTAATATGGGTTCAACTGACAAATGGGATCTAACTAAACTAAAAAGCTTCTGCACAACATAAGAAACTATCATCAGAGTGAATAAGCAACCTACAGAGTGGGAGAAAAATTTTGCAATCTATCCATCTGACAAAGATCTAACATCCAGAATCTACAAGGAGCTTAAACAAATTTATAAGAACATAAAGCAAAAAACCCCATTAAAAAGCAGGCAAAAAGCAGGCAAAGGGCCAGGCACGGTGGCTCACGCCTGTAATCTCAGCACTTTGGGAGGATGAGGCGGGCGGATCACGAGGTCAGGAGACCCAGACCATCCTGGCTAATACGGTGAAACCCTGTCTCTACTAAAAATACACAAAAAAGCTGGGCGTGGTGGCGGGCGCCTGTAGTCCCAGCAGGAGAATGCCGTGAACCCGGGAGGCGGAGCTTGCAGTGAGCCGAGATAGCACCACAGTTCTCTAGCCTGGGCCTCAGAGCGAGACTCCGTCAAAAACAAAACAAAACAAAAAAACAGGGAGGCAAAGGACATTTCTCAAAAAAAGACATTCATGAACAAGCATGTGAGCAACAAACGTGAAAAAAAGCCTAACATCACTGATCATTAGAGAAACACAAATCAAAACCACAATGAGATACCATCTCATATCAGTCAGAATGGCAGTTATTAAAAAGTCAAAAAACAACAAATGCTGGCGAGATTGTGGAGAAATAGGAATGCTTTTACATTGTTGGTGGGAATGTTTAATCATTGTGGAAGATGATGTGGCAATTCCTCAAAAATCTAGAACCGGAAATACCATTTGACCCAGTAATTCCATCACTGGGTATATACCCAAAGGAATACAAATCATTCTATTACAAAGATACATGCACAGGTATGTTCATTGCAGCACTGTTCACAATAGCAAAGACATGGAATCAACCCAATTGCCCATCAATGATAGATTGGATAAAGAAAATGTGGGACATACACACCATGTAATACTATGCAGCCATAAAATGGAAGGAGATCATGTCCTTTGCAGGGACATGCATGGAGCTGAAAGCCATTATCCTCAACAAACTAGCGTAGGAACAGAGGACCAAACACTACATATAAGTGGGAGCTGAGCAATGAGAACACATGGAAACGAGGAGGCAAACAACACACACTGGGCCTGTTGGGGGATGGAGCAGGGAAAGGGAGAACATTAGAAAAAATAGCTAATGCATGCTGGGCTTAATACCTAGGCGACAGGTTTGTAGGTGCAGCAAGCCACCATGGTACACGTTTACTTATGTAACAAACCTGCACATCCTGCACATGTACCCTAGAACTTAAAATTAAAATGAAAAAATTAAAATGAAAAAGAGGAAATCAAAACCACAGTCAGATATCATCTCTTGTAGGTCAGAAGAACTATTACTAAAATATCAAAATATAACAGATGTTGGTGAGGTTGTAGTGAAAAAGTTATGTTATATATTGTTGGTGCGAGTGTAAATTAATTCAACCATTGTGGAAATCTGTGTGGTGATTGCTCAGAGCTAAGAGCAGAAATACTATTCAAGCCAGCAATCCCATTACTGGGTATACACCCAAAGCAATAGAAATCATTCTGTCATAAAGCCACATGAATGCATTTGTTTATTGCAGCACTATTCACAACAGCAAAGACATGGAATCAACCTAAATTGTTTCTGAATAAAGAAAATGTGGTACCTGTACAAAATGGACTACTGTGCAGCCATATAAAAGAACAGTATAATGTCCTTTGCAGGCACATGGATAGAGTTGGAGACCATTATCTTTAGCAAACTAACGCAGGAACAGAGAGCCAAATACTGCATGCTGTCACTTATAAGTGAGAGCAAAATGATGAGAACACATGGACACCAAGAGGGAAACAACAGATACTGGGGTTTTCCTGAGAGTGGAAGGTGGGAGGTGGAAGAGGAATCAAAAAAAAATAACTGTTGGGTGCTAGGCTTAGTATCTGGGTGATGAAATAATCCGTACAACAAACCCCTGTATAATGAGTTTTCTTATGTAACAAACCTGCACATGTACCCAGAACCTAAAATAAATTTTAAAAACATAAATAAAAATTAAAAATCATGTGGGTTCTTCATAAAATTAAAAATAAACCTTAGAAGATGAGGAGCCTTGATTTGTCTCATTTTTTTCTCTTAGACATTTCCTCTCAGAAACTTTTATTTAGAACTCAATTACGTGATTTCCTGCATAACCACTTACATGGTTTTATCTTTGGAGGAATATACCTTTGAATTCTCAGCTAATTTATTTTTATGTTGTCAACCTAAATAACCAACAGAGGCCGGATCTCTTAAAGAAAAAATATGTATTTAGGAGTAAAGCATTACAATGGGAATGCATATTTCATACTAAACTATGTGCACATTAGGGAAGTAAAGGAAGACAGAATTGTGGTCCTTCAGCTGATTCCCACTTTTGAGAATTTGAACTCAAACACCAAAAGCAGTGCATATTGGGAAGTGAAGGTCTAAGCGCCTATAGAGCAGATGGATTTCGAATTGGAGTTAACAGTGTTAACCCAAAGTTAACAGAATAGTGCCTTATCAAGGAAGCTGGTTTGTGGAGGAAGAAGTGGAGCATTCTCACAGATGAAAAATAAATACATATTTTGTCCCAAGAAAGAAATAGAGAGAAGATATCTAATGAGGTTCCCATGAACTCCCCTTGTTTAAACTTCCTGTCTTTGAGTTCTCAATGAGTGTCCTTTATCCTTTCCAAAAAAAAAAAAAAAAGGAACAACAAAACAAAGAAATCTTTTTCTTAAACTTGTTTGATAAAAGAAGGATCCTTCACTAGAATATCCTACACATGACTGAGTCTCATGGACTGGCAGGTAGATCCATGGGATAGAATGTGTGTAAGTTATTTTTAAATGACTGCCATAATCTGTCAAATTAGAGCAATTTAGGATCCAAGTTTCCAGTATGTAGCCCTAGACTTAAAATGGTTTCCTGACCTTAAGATATGGCCTACTTGGGACTTTTAGCAAGAGTTTTAGCCTAATCAGTTAGCATATCTAACATGTAAATCATGACTAACCACCTACCCGCCACTACCATTGTGGATGACTAATTATATTCAGCTAAAATGCTGGCTGGATTGGGTCAATTAATTATTGCACTCAAAACTGAATGCGATTAATAAGGTGGTTTTGAGTCGTTCAAAACAATTCCATTGCATCATTAATAAAAGGACATGAGAAAAATCTATTGACAATAAGAAATAGGCATGAATAAAGCTTCCTTTTGACTCATTTTTGAGTCATGGATATTACAGCAAGAGAGGATTCTCCCGAATGACTTCTGTTATCAAAAAATAATCTAATGAGTCCCCTACACATGTGAAATTATAATAATAATACCCAATTTGGGGAATACATGGATGTCCACATTAGTCATAATTTGATTCATCTGAGGAGGGGATAGTGTTTCTGGATAAATAAATTTGCTTAAAACAGGTCAAGCATAGATACTTGCTTAGACTTGTCCAGTTTATTTTATCAGCTCTCTCTTAGAGCTTCCTTTTACCAGCGTTCCCATAACAATGCCACATTCATGTAGCAGCCACAGTAATCTTTTCAAAACACAAAGTCCTTTCTATCCATCACAGCATGATCCTCAAACGTTCACAGAGGTAAAGATCATCTGGGGAAATTGTTACACAGACATTCCTGGGGCCCACATTCAAAGATTCTAATGTAGTTTATATTTGATGGAGTCCAAGTTTATATTTAATTAGCAGCCCAGTGGGTTCCAATACAGTGTCCCAGAGAAAACACATGGTTTTGTAAGCTGCAATGGCTTGTGGTGTGAGGAGTCTCATGGACTGGCAGGTAGATCCATGGGATAGAATGTGTTCCTATGAAGGTATGTCAGAGAAAATTTTGGTAATGACTAATGTGTCGGAGATTAATAAGAAAAGCTGCTCTGGTTTCCAGCTCCCTCTAATACTCAACAACCCTTATTGAGTGACAACCCTGTGCCTTGTACTGTACCCAGCTTTGGGAAGACAGAGGTGGGTTCTTCCCTACACTTTTCTTAAAATAAATTTAACTCTTCCCCTGAATCAGTGCTCTGGCTCCCTTGCCACTCATCTCTACCAACCTCTTGCCTCTCTGTCTTAGTCTGTTCTCACACTGCTATAAAGAATACCTGAAACTGGGTCATTTATAAACAAAAGCGGTTTAATTGACTCACAGTAACACGTGGTTGGGGGACCTCAGGAAACTTACAATCACAGAAGAACACAAAGCAGAAGCAGGCAACTTCTTCACAAAGCAGGGGCGAGCAGAGAAAACAGCCACTTATAAAACCACCAGATCTCATGAGAACACACTCATTATCATGAAAAGAGCATGGGGAAAATCACCCCCATGATCCAATCACCTCCTACCAGGTCCCTCCCTGTGGGGTTTACAGTTTGAGAAGAGATTTGGGTAGGAACCCAGAACCAAGCCATAGCACTCTCTCCTATCAGATCCTAGAAAGCACCACACACTTCATCACCACTGGGCTTTCACCCCTGGTGTCTGCTCCATCTACTCAAATCCTGCTGTCCACTTTGTCAGCACGTAATCATCCTCAAGAATCAGCTCTTGGTGCATCTTCCAGGAGCCTCTACTGATTTTCTATTCTACTCCAAACAATACTTTCCTTGAGCGCAAAGTTTGGGGATGATGGTATGCCAAAGGTATAATTGTCCACTGTGCAGAGAGAGAAAGAGTAGCACCTGGTGTTTCTCACCAAGCCTCATATTCAGGCATGCTGTTGTTGTTTGCACACAAAGGGGTCTGTTCACCACACCTGCACTCATGTGATTTGTCTCCACTTGAATGAGCCCTTTTGCCTAATTTAAACAAAGACTCATATAGTGGCAGCATGCCCCCTACTTTCTATAACTTGTTGGAACTTACTGTGATTGTAGCATGTAGAATTCTGTTTAGGGTTTGTCTGTTTCTGCAGCTACTTTGTATGTTCCATGAGGCTGCAGACTTTGTCTTACTGATCTCTATGATCTCTGAAGCAATGTGCTTGGTTCAAAGGAAACACTGAAAAGACATTATCAAATCAATGAAATAAAGCCTGGGGAAATCTTCCACTCATTGTAAATGTCCAGCCCACTGACTCACTCAGTGTATGATTCACATATCCGTTCATTTATTTTTCATTCATTTCTTTTCAATAATATGAATCACTCTGGGCTTCAGTTTTGTCACTATAAAATGAGAGTGATGATCCCCTCTCTCATTACCTTATGAGAAATTTGTAAGGTTTAAAAGAGATGATGCTAAAAAGGCACCTATCAATGTGTAAAATTAAGAAAAAGAACCATGGAGAGTGAGGTATTGAAAATATAGATACGTTTTGGCATTTTTTCAGGAAATGATTTTGTTAAAGCAGCAATATCACAAAATTAGGTATTTTGAAAAACAGAATTCGGTGGTAGCTCAGTTTTGAGTAAGGTGAATCTTTCAAAGAGTTAATGAAGCTTTTTAACTGCAAAAATTTCGAAGTCTTCAATATGGTGATCCCATCACACACATCCAAGGCATATTTTTCCAAACTTAATTGACCAGAGAACCTTGTTGATTTGGAATTAACTAATAAAACAGCCCCTTCTGCCTGCGAACACATTCTAGAAAAAGATTTAGGAAAGCATTTTATTTAGATGCACAACCTTTAGTCAACTTAGTACTGAATTTCAGCCAGCAGAAGGAGCATCCTTCCAGGTTTATAAAACAAAAGATTTTCAGAAAACTAATGAAAATCTTTGAGAGAGGCAGGATAGTGTATTTGATTATTTCCCTGGAGCTCAATAAAGCCACAATATATTTCAAAACAAGTTTATTTTTATAACTACAACTGCATTTTGAAGTATTTTGAGATTCATTGTAGACATTATTTTATGTATCACCTTTGCACCTCACTGTGTTTCTCCATCTGTCTTAATTCCAGACCATGTAAAGACAGACTTTTCTCTGTGGAGTGAGGCCCATCTAGGAAGTTATTACAAATCAACTTGAGCCAACATTATTCACTTATGGAAATCATAGCCTCCTGACTAGCCAATTTATCCAATGCTTCCCCAAAACATGTATTCAATCTAGTTTCTGTGCCTTTGCTCATGTTACCTCCTCAATATAAATTCTTCCTTTTTATTCTTTACTCCTCTTTTCCTCTTTTGATCCTTACCTATTTCCCCTTCTTTCTTCTTTCCTTCCTTCTTCCATCCACCTGTCAACCCACAAGCATTTATCTGATACTATATTAGGTGGAGGTACACACACAGCTAATGTTTTTAATTTGCCTTAAAGAAACTTAAATAGACAAATACGTAAGCAATGAAGTCTGCAATACAATGTGATCAGCTTATTAAAGAGAAATTTATAAGATACAATAGGTACACACACACACACACACACTTTGAAGAGACAAATCTTCTAGGGAGGACTACAAGAGAAGAAGAGAAGATAAGAGCAGGGTCAATTTCCCAGCAGAAGTGTCTAAGAGTCAAATAATGAATATTAATGTTATGACATACACAAATCCAAACAGCTGTCCATTGGGAGGAAAAATACATGCAAAGGCACAAAGGTTGGAAGCAAAATATATTCGAAGAATAGTGCCTGACAACAGCTAATACTTTGGGGATTCATAGTGTGTTTGAGGTACTGCCTAAGTGCCTTACTCAATAACACTTTACATTTTGTTTTATTATTAAGCCCAACACACAAACAAGAAATGTGAAACCATGGGTCACAGAGCCAGTTAGTTACTGGAGCAAGGGCTGAACCTTAGACTTTTGTATTCTAAGATCTAGTTGCTCAGTCGCTTTTGTGTGGCTGTAATACAGGAGAAGAGTTCACAGAAGAAAGGAGCTGCCAGCTCACAGACAGTCTTTTATGCCTTCCTTAAGTCTGTGAAAATTTCTGGATGCCTTCCCCGGTCACTCTCAATGCACCGGAACACTCTCCTCTTTTGGAGTCTCATAGGTACTTCCATGTACATTACCTGCCCACATCCCTTGAACTGAACAACTGGATGGATATATTATTTAACTTACTCTCCTAATTAGATTCTGAGGTATCCAGTGACAGGCACTGCATCCTCGTCTCCCCTTGATGCTTTAGAGAAGGTCCTGCACAAAACAGACACTTAATTGAAAAAAAAAAAGAATGAATGAGCCCTTGAATCAGCATCAAAAGTAGTAACTCGAAGTTTTATCATATATAGAGCATTTTCACATAATTGACTCTGATAAAAATAAGGCTGTGAAGTAGGTACAATCTTCATGTCTATTTTAGATATGGGGAAACTGAGACTGAAAAACTGGAGGTTAGGTTAGTGTCATTCAATGTTGCAATGGCAAAGGAGTGGGTAGAAATTGAAGCTCTGGAGGTTCTAATCCCATCCACTAGTTTTCCATTCCATCTCTGCTAATCATTTTTAAAAAATACTTTAAGAGAAAGAGGATAGGCATTTGTAGGAATAGTCTACATTTAATCCTCACTTCCTTTCTAAAACTCTATTACCATCCCGGAACCTAGCCCATAATCTGGGTTTCATTTGCTGAGGTAAAATAACATATTATGGAAGCAGAAATGGATAATGTTGGTCGAGTTGCTAAGAAACCCAGAACATTTTTAAATATGCCAGGTCATTGTCCTACGGGGAAACCAATAATATGTCATGTATCCATAGTAACTCACTATGAACAGGATGTGAGTTGAAAATAAAGGAAACTATGAGAATGGTAATCAGTAATAAACCTGAAAAATGCTGAGTAAGAAAATATTCAGTATGGTTAAAAAAGCTCAGAGTGAATTAGTAGGTAAAGCATGAGCTTTAGACTCAAAGAGACTGAGTTGAATCCCAACCCTCCGCTGAAAAGTGTAAAACCCAGGCAAAACAAGGAAACTCTCTGAACTGCATTTCCCCGGCTGGGATGTACAAGTGTTAAGCATTGCCCTACTAAACTCCCAGGGATGTTGTGATAAAAGGCTACACAGACATAAAATATTTTTTGAAGAATCATTAGCATTTTTGTCATTAAAGAGGCACGTCTCACATAATCTGAGACAGTCAACAACTAAAAATTTATTTTAATTTGACTCTGGCTTATTTTATGTTGTAGAATTTCCTCTTAGCGAAATTTTATTCATCAGATTTGTTATGATTGGGCTGAAGTTAAATCAATTGGTTGTTTGCTGGTAAGACGCTTTGAAACCCAGATTTCAGCCATTATCTCCCTATGAATATGACCCTGAGCAAGTCGTTTGGCCTCCTGGTAAAATAGCAATAATAATATTGACAAATAATACCCTTAGACTCTCACAAGGGGATCCCTGCCTGAACCCTGTGCCTGTGGGCTCAGAGCTTTGCAGTACTTCCTGAAAGTGGTCTAAGTTTGTCCCTTCCCCCCTACCCTCCATTGCTTGGAACCTGCTGAGAACAACAATATAACCCAGAGAGAACACTCCAATCTCGGACCAGGACTTGTGTGGGCTTCAGTCCCCCATTTCTCCCCTTCAGAGAAGTATCCAACCATCTTTCCTGTGTGGGGTCAACCCGTTGTCCCAAGCTGCTCTGAGATCTGTGTCTATGAGGTCACTGAAGGGCCTAGCCCTGCTTCTAGGAGCATGGCCTGGTGAACAAATTACTTCCATTGGCCAGTGTGCTTTTTCTTTCATGGTAAAGGGCAAAATTAAGCTGCCAGAATGGTACTAACATGTTGATTTGGGGCGACTTTCACCCACACTGGATATAGGAAAAGTTCAGGTCTCTGAGCCAACAAGAGCCCACTGCCAATCCTTCAACTTAAGCTACATGTATAGACCTGTGCATCAGTTACCATCCATTTATGTATCGATTGTGGTACCATCTTTGGTCTACAGCACCTGAGGGTAGCTGAAGTAGAGTTATACATTTTTTTATGCTGTGCCACTGACATCTGGGGTCCAGGTCACTGACCCCCATTGAAGGCTCTGTGTTATACCGAAGATATTCCTCAAGAGTTGGCTACACCTGTCTCCCGCAAAGTCTTCAGAGACTTGCTCAATATCAATGGGCCCTTTCAGTTGAAGATACTCTTGCTTCTGACTAATATAGTGACATTGTACTCTCCCCAGGTAGATCTTAAGTCATGCTGAATGAGACATAGATATTTTTAACATAAATTGGACTATTCTGTCCATACTCCTCCATGCTGGGGGCAGTACATTAGAGGCAAGAATGTGATCACCACTGGAAGAGATCACATTCTAAGAATGCAGTGATTACTGCCTTAAGAGTTCAGGAGAAGGAATGGTTGAAGGATGCACCTTTATGCTATACAGTTCTGAACAGTTAACATAACAGGGCTAGAAAATGAATCATCATTCAAGTTTTCCGGCATACTTTGGGTAAGACTTGCACTTCTGGTCATCGTCAATAAAGCACCATAATAACATCAGAGAGCCACTGAAAGTCAATATACCCAAGTGGGTTAAAGAATGATGCTGCATCAGAGTAATGTTATAGCTGGTAATTGGTTGTAAATTATATTAGGGAACCGCAGATGTAAGAGAATCTATATTGTTCCAACACAAAGAGGTTCCAAAGAGCCATGCATTATGAGTAGTGCTACATTTTCTTCTAATGTGAAATATGAAATTTGACACTAAGAATGGCACGTTTGACAAATAAAGAACATGGGGAAATGACGCCTGTACTTGAACACAAAGAGACAGTGCGTAGATACTAGAAAAAGCCTTTATGTGCAATGATTGGACACAAAATAAATATAAATATGTAAGTACCTGTTCTCTACACATAATTCTAAATCCTTACTGATAAACCACTATCCTTCACATGGACTCATTAGTTTCATAATGTATTTTTAATCAAATTGCATGTTTAGATAAGGACCCCACCAGTAATACTTACATCAGGCCTTATACATTGCAGGGTGACAGATGCTGACTATGCTTTTGCCACAGGGATAATAAAAATACGATCACCACCAACAACAACTATTATTATTATATTTATTATTCTGTTAGAAAGAATAATAACTACCAGTAAAAACGAAAAAGCCATTCCTGACACATGTATGTCCCCTCACCCCTGAGAAAAAACTGACCTTTCCCTTTTTTATGTCATCTTTCTTCCTGTTCATGGTACCAGGAACACCACACTGTGCCTACTTTGTGCCAGGTGTATGAGCTTTAGGAGAGGGGTCATATACAATTCTTTTCTGAATTCCTAGCACTTACCACACATCCTGGTGCAGCACTGGCACTCAAAACTTTTTGGTGAATGAATAAAGGAATTAATTAATTTATGGATTACAAAGTGAGATAGAAATGGAAATATTACTACAGTAACATTATCATTTCTTTATAAACTCATATTTTAGGACAGAATGAACCAGAGTGCTGAACTGACAAAATGATGCAGAGATATAGCATTTATTTTTCAATTAAAGGGGAATAATTTATTTAAATATTATATAGTAGGTATCTTAAACCAATGATTCTATGAGTCTCACAGTCTTTTCAGCCACCATTAGAATCAGCTTTCATGCTCACTAAACCTACAGATTTCTGAGCCCCACACCAATCCTATTGAATCAGAATCTCTGGGCTAGAGGATGGGAGTTTGGTGGGGGAGGCATGAGGCCCAGGAATCCACATACTTAAAAATATTTTTCAGTTGGTTCTTTAGTACTCTGATGTTTCAGATTCGTTTTTATAGAATAATATATTCATCTCAATTTTTTGCTATTCAGTTTCTGAATCACATGAATTCTTGCACCTTTAATTAGAAAGGAAATAGGATTCAATACCAGGAGCCTTCATGAGTCACAAATTGGTTTATGTCCTTCCATGACTACACTAGACAGCTGGGGGACCTTTACCTGCTATTATAGCATCCTGTTATTTTGGTATCATAGGATTTCTTACATGTAACTTCTATTGCATGTAATATCGTTTTTCCTCTTATCTACAGTGTGAGCTACATGTGGATATGGACCCAGGCCATTGGTTTATCATTATGTTTCCAGCTGCTATCATAGTATCTGGCCTTCATAAATGCATGAACCAATAATGAGTTAGTAGGAATGACTGAATGAGTAAATAAGCAAATGAAGAAAATACTTTCATCTGATGTTAGTTTAATCACATTTAATTTATTTTAATCTGTTGTGGTTGTTTGTTTGTTTTTTTGAGATGAAGTCTTGCTCTGTGGCCCACGCTGAGTGCAGTGGCACAATCTCAGCTCACTGCAACCTCCACCTCCCAGGTTCAAGGGATTCTCCTGCCTCAGCCTCCTCAGTAGCTGGGATTACAAGTACACGCCACACAACCAACTAATTTTTGTATTTTTAGTAGGGACAAGGTTTCATCACGTTGGCCAGGCTGGTCTCGAACCCCTGATCTCAAGTGATACACCCGCCTCAGCCTCCCAAAGTGCTGGTATTACAGGCATGAGCCACCATGCCCAGCCCTATTTTTATCTTTTGTTCCATGATGATTTTGTTTTTTTTCCAGAAACAGGGTCTTGCTCTGTCACCTAGACTTGAGTGCAGTGGCATGATCACAGCTCACTGCAGCTTTGACCTCTTGGGCTCAAGCAATCCTTTCACCTCAGCCTCCTGCGTTCAGCTACTTCCTGAGGAAAATGTCTTTGGTAACTATCTAAACTAATGATAACTGATTTATGGACAAAAGAAAGAATAAAAAAAGGAACAGGATCAGTGAACAACACTGCTTTACCCTCTGTGTTATCCATTTATGAGGATTTGGAACGTTGACATATCTTAAAGAAGAACAAAAACAAGAACAAAGTTAGTAAATTCCAAATATGAACCATGCATCTACCAAACAAGAAGATGGCTAGATGACTTCACCAGTCACCAGGGCAAGCAGAAGTATGAGAAATGCCTAATGATGCAGGGCATTCAACTCTGACCTCATTCAGTCCTGAGGCTAAACTAAGTCTCATACTTTCTCCCTATGTCTTCACTGTTAGAGTTTCAGAGAGTGTGCCTTTGTTATGTTTGAGGAGAGAAAAAAAGGAAGAAAGCAAAGCCTTTCAATTTATTGACAACCAAATCAGGGCTTAAATTTAGGGATGGGGGAAATTATTCATATCAGTTTATAAGGAGACTTCAAAAAGTTTGTGGAAAGATAAAAATTAAAAATATAAACTTTATATCCCAACATAAGCCCCATCAAGTTCAAGACACTTTTTTAGTGAGGATATCAGTCATTTAGTCCATCCCTAAAAAAACGAGGATCCTGGGAACTTAACCATGTCAATGCAATCTTTTTAAAAGTATTAACTGAAGAAAAACGGGTGCCCTTTACAGATGTTTTCAGATTAGGAAACAAAAAGAAGTCAGAACAAGCCAAATCATAGCTGGAAGGTAAATGCCTAATAATTTCCCACAGAAAATCTCACAAAATGACCCATGTTTGAGGAGAGGAATGAGTAGGAGGATTGTCACAGTGAAGAACGACTGTCTGATGAAGCTTTCCAGGGAATTTTTCTGCTAAACCTTTGGCTAACTTTCTCAAAACGTTCTCATAATAGGCAGATGTTAGTGTTCTTTTGCCCTCCAGAAAGGCAATAAGAAAAATACTTTGAGTATCCCTCATATGGTTTGGCTTTGTTCCCACCCAAATCTCATCTTGAATTTCCACGTTGTGGCAAGAACCTGATGGGAGGTAATTGAATCATGAGGGCAGGTCTTTCCTGTGCTGTTTTTGTGACAGTGAATACGTCTCATGAGATCTGGTGGTTTTAAAAAGGGGAGTTTCCCTGCACAAGCTCTCTTCTCTTGTCTGCCACCGTGTAAGACATGCCGTTTATCTTTCACCATAATTGTGAGGCCTCCTCAGCCACATGGAACTGTAAATCAGATAAACCTCTTTCTTTTGTAAATTTCCCAGTCCTGGATATATCTTTATCAGCAGCATGAAAACAGACTAATACAATCCCCCAAAAACCATTGCCATGATATCTACTCTTGACCAATGTGCTTTTGCTTTGAGTGGACCACTTCCACCTCTTGGTGACCATTGCTTTGTGCTTTGTCTTTAGGACCACATCATTAACATATTTCATCTTCTATTACAATTCCTTGAAGAAATGCTTCAGAACATTGATCCTACTTATTTAACATTTTTATTGAAAGCTCTATTCTTGTCTGCAGCTGACCTGGGTGCAATAACTTTGGCACTCATCGAGCAGAAAGTTTGCACAACTTCAGTTTTTCAGTCAGAATCGTGTAAGCTGAACCAATCAAAATGTCTATGGTGTTGGTTATTGTTTGTACTGTTAATCATTGGTCCTCCTCCATTATGGCATGAACAAGATTGATTTTTTTTCCTCTCAGATTGGTGTGGATGGTCTGCCATTTTAGGCTTCATCTTCAATATTGTCTAGTCCCTTCTTAAAGTGAGCTGCCCATTTGCAAAGGATATCAGTCTTATTGGATTGAGAGATGATCTTTCTTCATTTTGAACTCATCTTAACTAATTATAGCTGCAATTACCCTATTTTCAAATAAGGTTACATCCTGAGGTACTGGAGGTTAGTACTTCACCATATTAATTTGGCAAGGGGGTCAGAACTCAACCCACAACAGAATGTAAACTCAGTGAGAATACCAATTTTTTCTTGTGATTACTGCTATACCTCCAAAACAGAAGATTGTCTAACACATCAAAGATGACCAATGTATACTTACAGAATAAATGCATGTATCTGTCAACCAATCAAATCTACATCTCTAGTGCCATATCTGATGCTCTTTACACTATATAATTATGCCTCATCTTCTTTTTGTCTTATCCATTCCAGCTTCTGGAAAATTTATTTCTAATTAATCTCTTTGTAAAACTGTTCTCCCACTGCTATTACAATAACAATCCCAATTAATCATTAACTCATATCTAGTATGATAATCAGTAACATAGTCATTATCTAAATATTAAAAAGTGTGCTTTTCTCACTAGCATTTTTATTGTTAATTATATGTCATCCCAAAAGTATATGATTTTTCTGGAGCAGAGAAAAAGGCACTAGCAAGACATCAAAGACATCAATCTATATATTAGCTGTCTTGGCAATGTACTTCCTGGCTCCCATTCTCTCAGGGCTGGAAAAATCTATTCCTTATCTTCAGGCCCCTCTCTGCCTGAGTCTGAGGGTCAATACTAATCTAAACATGTAAGGATCTAAGGACCTTCATTCTGACTGAGACATACATTATAGTTTCAGAAATACGCACATAAATCGATGAACAGCCTACAAGAAGAGGATCTTAACAAAAGGATGGAAAACTTTTATATTTGCCCAATATTTAGGAAAGAAAGTCTAGGTTCAGAATGCAGGGATGACTCAAATAACTCCTCTAATTCTGAGGTGTTAAGACGTGCAGTTTTATTCATTTATTCAAAAAGACAAAAATTGTTTTGGGGCATGTACTAGATACCCAGCACTGCACCAAGCGATGGAAATACGACAGAAAAGAAGACAACCATGCTCCCTACCCTTCGGAAACTTGCAGTTTAGCAGAAGGGAAAACATATTCATGAAAGAAATGATAACTAAAAGTAATTGATCTCAGTTGTAAAGAAGGAGAATAAAAAATTAAGCGTGTATAGCAGAGGAACTAATATTTATGTGGAATCAAGAAGGGCTTTTCTTCCAAAAGTTTATTATTTTTAAAATTGAAATAAAGAATGCCTGGAATCTCCATGGTTGAAGGATAGAGAAAAAGTAAAATATTTTACTACCAATGAAGAACCTGTGATGATTGCAATAAGAAGATTCACCACTGCTGGATTGTGAATCGGTGAAACAGAAGGTTGTTTCCAGACTACTGATTCAGAAAACTACTGTGCAGGTATGAACGCTCAGGCCCAAGGAGACACGGTCCATTTTCTCTGTTCATGGAACCTGCTCAGCCTAAGCATGAAACAGCCATCTCTGTTGGTTCAGAGCCTGTGAGGTCCAGTATCTCACTAAAAGAGGCCCTATTCCCCCTTGACATTGGGCCAGGGTTCTACACAATAAGCTTCTGCCTGAGAACCACATTCAGATCAGGTCTCTGCTGTATGTGTGTGCTCCGTGAGAGGTCAGGGGTGCTGCAGGCCAGATATGTACTGCCCAAGGGACCTAGGTTAGGCCTGTCTTTATTTAAGGGTGGCTTTGGAGCTAAGCTTCCACAAGTTTAATGTTGAATTTTCCAATCTCTTATGGGCAGTATGTGCTCCTGGCATGTAAGTATATTTGCCTGTAAAAAAGAGAACACTTGGAGAAATATTTTGAACTATGTTCAGATATTTGCTAAGAGAACACTTGGAGAAATATTTTGAACTATGTTCAGATATTCAAGGCAGTTCATATTTAGTTTAAGAAGTGGGCCTTAGAATCAGGTGGCTGTGGGTTTGAATCATGGCCTTGTCATTTAGTGGCTGCATGATATTCAGAAAGTTACTTCAAATTTTTGAACTTCAGTTTTCTAATATGAAAACAGGGTTAATAACAGCACTTACCTCATAAACTATTGTGAGGACAAAAGAAGATATAACATATAAAGTGTTTAGGACAATTATTTACACAGTGTACATATTTAATACATATATTCTGGTTCTTACTCCTGGTAGGGTTTTTGAGATTGTGTACAACTTCTGATCAAGGGAAGTCAGAAAACAAACCTTCTAACCAATGGGTATTTGTAATTTATCCCTGTTTCTCCTTGAGTAGACCCAGTCATGCTCTCACAAAACCTCGTACATCAAACATATCTATGTACCTTCTCAGAGTCTCTCAGCCTCAACTGTCTCCCACACATATACTCACAAACTTCCCCTCAGCTATCACCATGACTCACCGACCACATGTGAACCCAGGTCATCTATGACCTGATGTTGAACAGTTTAGGGTCTCTGGCTCTTCTTCCCTCTTCCCACCTGTGCATCCCAGGACCTGGGTTCCATAGCAGGTGCCAAAGGGGTCAGTTCGGTGTTGTAAATTTTAACCAGTGGGACAGGAAAAAGTAGACAGCCCGTGGCCAATTTTCTGTTTCTCTCTACACATGTCAATGCACTGTTCTGTACACCAGCCATGTCAAGAATGCCCTCGTGACAAACAGGACATATCTTCATAGAAACCAAATAGGGCTCTTCTGGGCTTAATCACAAAGCAGAGGCCAGAGTGGTTAATGCATTGTTTTGCGTTGTTTCCCATGCTTCCTTACTTTCTTCACTTTTCCCTTCCTCTTGCCTCCTAAGATTATATTTCCCAAATAAAACATTGACACTAATTTATACCTCAGGTTCTGCTTCTAGAAAACCTAAGATTATTGGTAACAGAAGTGGTCTTACAAAGACTCTCAGGAAGCATTTAGGAACTGGATTTCCCACTGGTGTGAAGGCAATAAAACTCTATTGCTTATAGTAAGTGGCATCATGAGTACTTAGGCTTCTATCTGTCATTAATGGGATCACAAGGCTTTGGGAGATTGAGTAGCTCTGATTCTTAATCAGTTTGGTACCTAGGAAAATTGTAAGAAATGTGGAGTACAGTTGTTTTCCGGGTGGAGGGGGCATGGGAGATTTTGTACACACACCAAAAGAATATTCCAGTGCTGGTTAATTGTCAACTGTAAGCATGATCTAAAAGCCAGAAACATCTATGATAAATTAAAAGACACTTTTAACCCTCACAGCCAGAGGACAGACTATGCAGTAGAACTGATTGTAGGAGGGGTGGAAGAATTGCAAAGATTAAAGGAACTGTCTCAACAAGTCTCATATGTCAAAATCAGAGGCCTGATAAGAAGAAAGCTGAATCTTGGAAAAGGATTATTTAGGATACGATATAAGATAGGTGTTGGGTAGGAATATCTGGGCTAATAAGCCAGGTATTAGCCACCTCCTAATCCTTTAAACTCTAATCCTCTAAACTCTAAACTCTCCTCATAGCAGAAGAAGCTTTTTACTCTCTTCCAGAAGAGCCCTCCTTTTGCCTGGGGATCATGCAATGGATTCACCTGAACTGGTGCCTTGTACTATGATACTTGATCTCCTACCACTTTCCCTGTCCCCAGCTTGATAACTAGAGTCAAGTTTTGCACAGCCCCAGAAGAGAAGGGCTATACACTAACAGACTTGCAAGATCTAGCTCACCTGATCTGGAAGGAACTGAAGAAACACATATAAGAGTAAATATGGTGACTGTTAACCAGATGGGAAAAAAATAGAACAATGAACAGTATAGAATGTATTGGCATGAAGGCACTTACCTAATACTTGATATTAATGATATGAGATGAGCTTGGTGAGATAGATGGCTCCTCTAGGCCTGGACTGGAAGATGGCTTACAGTAAAGCAAAGTGGAAGTGCCAGAACGTTTTTGGCATACTTACAAAAAAGAAATCTCTGTAGAATTTGGTTTTTACATCACCTTAGACCAATACACCTTCCACTCTCCCGGCCTACAGAGGTCTTAGCAATGGGTTGCTATATCTTTATAGCTTCAATCCAGATTTCTACTGCTGCCATAGCCAGCCCCACATACAGCCACAGACACAGCATCACATTAGTATGCCACATTTGTATCATGGCTAGGCTGTACCCCTGGGGGAATCCAGGTCAACTTGCTAAAACAGTGTATCTTCCATTTGCCTCCAAACATGCAATGGACTCACCTGAACAGATGCCTCACAAAATGGCTTTTTATTTTTGATATTTATTTCACTACCCCTCATTGCATTCAGGCCAATAGCGAAGGTTAGACCTGAGACCAACTTAGGTGACAATATATAATCCCTGATATGGAAGAAAAAAACATACACATAAAAACAATTGCAAAACATGACTATGTGCTACAGGAACTAGGGGAACATGACTACAGAATTCATTAACCTGGAGAACTGAACTGCAACTCCAAAATTAGATTCCAGGAAGGATTGGATACTGGTTTGCCAGGCTGACTTCTTGAACCTTAGACACAGTGATGACCTCCAGTAAATGAGATAAAGATGTCAGAACTGCCTTGGCATAGTACTCAGGAAGAAAAAAGAATGGTCAAGAAAGTGAGGATCTTCCTATCCATGACCAAATAACTACATTCCCCAGGAAAGCCCAGGGATGCTCCTTTTACCAAAGCAAAAATGAAAATAATAATGAGGAAATAACTGGCATTGTTAGACGTTCAGCACAGGCTGACCTCTGTAGACTGGTATTTGGAGCCCACTTCAAGTATGGGATTGCCTCCAAGAGAAAAACACTGCCTTTCTCCTTCTTGAGTCCACTTGCATTGGAGATAATAACTAGGTGCTCAACAAATTCTCCCTTGTTTCATCTATTTAAGTGAGATACAAGAAATTAGCTTAGCTTAGAACTGAAATTACCTTAATTCCAGGCTCTGAAATTTTTTTTCTTTCTTCTAGGTTTATAAACACACACACACACACACACACACACACACGTGCGCGCGTTTTTAATATGTTTTTCCCCAGTAAATTTTTATTTCTAGAATACTTTGGTTAAAATAATGCCTCCAAAATGAACTCATGCTTGCTACCTCTTTTTGAAATACTCCGTTTTCTCCTCGTTGACTCTGTATAGGATGGAAAATAAAACTTTTCACTTATTTGTTCCATAAAGGCAAATGGAAGAGGCCACTGAATTTGCTCTTTAGATTCTCTTCATTGCAGTGGATGCAACTTCCCAAATTAGGGTCAAGTCATTTTAGGCAAGCCACTACAAAGTGGGACATTTCTTTTTTTCTTTTTTTATTATACTTTAAGTTCTGGGGTACGTGTGCAGAATGTGCAGGTTTGTTACACGGGTATACATGTGCCATGGAGGTTTGCTGCACCCATCAACCCGTCACCTACATTAGGTGTTTCTCCTAATGCTATCCCTCCCCTAGCCCCCACACCAACAGGCCCCGGTGTGTGATGTTCCCCTCCCTCTGTCCGTGTGTTCTCATTGTTCAACTCCAAAGTGGAACATTTCTATAAAATTGCACTATTTTGAAAATATACAGGTGCTTTTTTTATTTCCTCAATAAAACCTCTTCCCACTTGTTTTCTATTTATAAAGACCCCCTCCAGCCTCTCACCAAATGGTTGAGTTTCAACTCTTCTTGACACCCGAAAACCCAGCTGTCTTTTGAAACAGAGGAAAACAACCTCCTGTAGAATCTGAAATGGCTGCTCACAGGACAGAAAAGAATTTAGGCTGTTTTTTCTCCTGGTAATTCAATTGATCAGCAGCTTCTCAGGACAGAGTGTGAGTCTCTTCTCTATGTATACCCCATGGCCAGCACTTTTGCAGCTACATAGGAAGCACCTTATGAATCTTGAGTTGATTTTCTTTTGTAACTGAGACTTGTTGTAAGCAGGTAAAGTGAGGTGTGTCATAAGTAAGCATAGCCAACTTTGCTGATTTCTTCCTGTGTGTTAATCACTGGTCAATGGGCTTTACATGTATTCTTCCCTTTGACCATCATAATAACTTACTGTTATCTCTAGTTGCTAGATGATAAAAGAGAGACACATTGTGGTCAAATAACTTGTGCAAGTTTATTCAGCTTCTCCGGGTTAGCTCCAGGGCAGCGTAGGACATAGAGTGATTCACTGCGTAAAATCATGGGAAGATCTGCTAAGAGCCCAGCAAATGCATGGAAGCGTTTCTAGAATGGGCCTCTGGGCTGCAGGATTATTTCCTTACAATTCCTGCATCTCCATTTTCACGCAGATTGCTGATATCTATGTTCCATCCCCCTCAACCTTTTCTTTACCTCCTCAATGTCCCTTATTACATTTCTGTCCAGGCTTGGCACATACCTTGTTGAGTAGATTTTAGAATTCCACCATCACCAGCTCTATTCTGACCTTATGGATAGAAGCTTTTTTGACCTGCCTCAACACACAGACACCAGTTACTGATTATAGACTGTCTGACACTGTACTATGTATTTGGTAATGCTTTTCTTTATTATGGCAAAACCTATTAGCACCCAATCTGCCTTCAAAATCCATTTGAAAACATACAAATAAACAACAACTGCTTATGCCTTCAGTTGGCATGAAACAAATATAATGCCCCATGAGGTTTCCTAAAGATGTCATAGGGTTTCCTGTTTGCTTTGCTATTCCTCAAAAATTTCTCACGCTTTTATCACCTCAAGACTTAGCCCTCTTGAACCTTAGATGCAGACACTGATATTTGTGTGGGCTCTTATTTTTTAATAAGTTTGCTTTTAATTTGATAACTTGGATAGATTTACTATATTGAGTCATTTCTAAACCATATTCCACAGAACTATGTTCACAGAAATCCTTACGGAATTTGCTGGAAAATGTTATCACTTTCTGTAGTTTCTTTGTTTCTGAAACTCTTCATTGTATTTGTGCATTCCTAGAAATTTCCTAACCATGTGGAAGGCTCTAGCCTTCTAAATCTCAGCCTAATGAATGTGTGGACTACATTATTAATTCAGCTGATTATTCTTGAGCATTATATCATATGCCCAGAACTATGTTCTGTGGTCAGAAATAAGCTTCCCAAACAGACCTAATCCTTGTCCTCAGAGAGCACGTAGTCAACTAAGGAATCCGTGATTACCAGGGCCCCTCACAGTCAAAGAAGCTGTGTAACAGCCAGTGACAATTAACGCTACCACTAAAGATAACAACATCATATATTTGTGTAGCCCTCCAAAATTTATAAGTGCTTCTGTGGGCATTAATGCATGTGTCCTGATGGAGCAGACATTTTCTTTCTTACCCTAGAGATGAGAAAACTGATGCTGGCAGAGGTTAAAGGACTTCAATTTGCTTTAGGATCACAGAATTGGTCAGCGGAACAATCATAACTAAATTAAAGAGAGAGAACTGTACAACCAGATGCAAAGAGTTAAAACTCCTCTTTTGTGCATAAATAAAAGAGTGCATTGAATTCTTACAGGTAGTTTGCAGCATTTGGTGTGTCATAGAGAACACGAGATGTATAGTCCTACTAACTCACTAGATTTGTGATCTTGAAAAAGTAACATTACCCCTTGGACTCTGCTTCTAGGATTGTACCATGTGAACTAGGGCTAAGCCTATTAGTGCATTTCTTCTCTCAGACCACATGGATTGACCAGAGAATAACAAGTGACCTAAGCCATTACAACCATGGCAAATTATATATAATACTACAAGTACTGGGACAATGATGTTCTATTTCCTGCTGGACATGAAAATGAAGGTATATAACTTTAAGAAGATATTGGCAGCAATTTTTCAACTTTAAGGGAAATTAAACTTCCATTGAAATTGACCCAGAAGAAGGCAGGCCAAGGAAACTAGGAAAATATAGGTCCTGGTGACATTTACTTGTACCTCTGGTTCAAGCTGTGCATGAATCTAGATTACCAAGGTACTTTTCAGTTATTCAGGCAATTACATTTCCTTTGGTTTTTATACCAATTGGAGTCAGGTTTTATATTATTGCAACCAAAGCTTCCATACAATTATTAACAGTAAAACCAATATTTAATGGTGAATTCCTGGCATTAAAAGAAGATAAAGAGAGAAATATCTTGGAATAAAAGGAAACGGCAATGTAACAAGCTCAATCTCCTAATAAAGTTTCTTCCTTATCATTTTCCTTTCTAACCCCTGCCCCAGTGTGGATATGGGTGGACCAATAAGTGGAGACAGAGTGGTGCCAGGTGACAAGAGATGGAAGCACTGAGGGAGGCTTGGGGTGTTGTAATATTGAGGGATAAAAGGTCTTTGTAAAAGCCTTTCTCTCTGAGGCAGCCTTAGCCTAGACATTACCTGATTTTAATGTCATGAAGTTGCCATGCAGGCTACAAAGTCATCTAATATTTAGCCCGCCAAACCAGCTCTGCCTCTAGTATCTTTTATACTGAATGCAAAAAACAGTTTCATAAGAGCTAAAAAAAAAAAAAAAAAAAAGATCCCCCTGGAGTGCCACTTGCCACTTGGAGTAGTTCATTAAAAAGAAAGGTACAATTTAGTAATTAGACATTATTAAAAATCTGTTCATTCTATGTCAGCAAGGTTAAAAGCAAAGCTAATTATATGCCCCAAGGATTTTGAAAGTACTCTTCACTGGCCTTGATTGGGTTTTTCTTGTAAATTAAACCCAAGTAAGTAATTCACTAAAGTAGACAGATATGTACTGGGTTGTACATTATTTTCTCTATGATTGCCTTCTCAGTCTTAACTCCTCCCCATCTTACCCGGTGAAAAGGAGAAGACGCCTTTAAAGAGACCGATGCATCCTATTATCTACCATACTTTTAGTTATTATAGTACAGGTCTCTGTTCTCTTCGTCTGTATATCCCTGGGCCTAGTAAAGAGCCTGGTTTATAGCAGTTGCTCAATAAATGTTTTATGAAAATAAACAAAACGTGGTTCTGCTAGACTTCAAGTTCACTCTAGTAGAACTTGCACTAGACAAACTGCTAAAGTGAACTTCTGTGTACTTCCATTCTCCTTCCAGTGCCCATTTCTTTTTCTTTGTTAAATTAATTAACAGTCATTCATGTAACAATTTTTAGTCCTACTTTTATTTGTTTGTTTGCTTGTTTATTTTTAACTTTTAAGTTAAGGGGCACATGTGCAGGTGTGCTACATAGGTAGCACATTGTCATGGGGGTTTGCTGTACAGATTATTTCATCACCCAGGTATTAAGCCAGCCTACCACTCATTAGTGATTTTTCCTGATCCTCTCCCACCTTCCCGCCTCCACCCACCAGTAGGGACCACTGTGTGTTGTTCTCCTCTATCTGTCCATGTGTTCTTATCATTTAGCTCCCACTTATAAGTGAGAACATGCAGTATTCAGTTTTCTGTTCCTGTGTTAATTTTCTAAGGATAATAGCCTGTAGCTCCATCCATGTCCCTGCAAAGGACATGATCTTGTTCTTTTTTTAAGCCTGCATGGTATTCCATGTGTATACGTACCACATTTAGACTGGGTCAACAAATGTTTACATTCATAGCATCTCTTATGTATCAGAGAATGTGATAGGGTCTAAAGTTTAAAACCCTTCCCAGGAGTCACTAGGCAATGAGGGAGATAGAGGTGTAAACAATTGCTAGAGAGTTTTGTAAATCTTTTAATAGATGGCATTTATTCTCTGATGACTGGTCAGCATCCCTTTTCTCAAATGTTGTAAGTACCATGATGTCTGGCACCAATTCTGGTTTTGCCCACATTTGGCATCCTCAGTGCCTACCTCAGTGTCTGGCACAAGGTAAGTACTTTCAGGCATGATAGAGAGAAACCAGTGTCAACTTTGGTCATTCTGTTCCTTCAGGTCTAGAAAATAGGAACTTAAACCCTCAGTACAAGACATGAAGAAAGTCCAGGGTTTATACACACACACACACACATACACACTTATTATAAGAAATTGGCTTGCATGATTATGGAGGCTGAGGAGTCTCGAGATCTGCAGTCAGCAAACTGGAGACCTAGGAGAGCCAGTGATGGAGTTCCAGATTAAGTCTGACAGCCTGAAAACCAGGAGAGTCAATGGTATAAATTTCAGGTCAAGTTCATCAGGCCAGAGTTCATGTCCCAGCTCAAAGACAGGCGGGAAGAGTAAATTCTCCCTTCCTTACCCTTTATTTATTTATTTTTTTTCTGTTCCTCTCTCTGAGAGATTGGATGAAGCCTTCCCATACTAGGAGTGCGTGGGGGGAAATCTGCTTTACTCTGTTGTCTAATTCAAATGTTACTGTCATCCCAAGACACTCTCACAGAATAACATTTAACCAAATATCTGGGCACATTGTGGCCCAGTCAAGTTGACAGATAAAACAAACCATAAATTTACTTTTCTAATCACCTTTTCTGGTACAACACATAAAGGAAAAAAGTTGGATAATTCCTATTTCATAGTTTAGAAAACCCTAAACTTTTTTTCTGTAGCATGCTCTAATGAAATATGGCATAATTTAGTGACTTTCAATGCTCAGTGGGGTTAACCTGGCCCCACTGAGATGGGGCTGGAGATACCGAAGGAGATACGGGGCCAGAGATGCTGAAGATGCTCCTTCAGATGCTGAAGGAGATATAAAGCAGTAATTGATTCAAGGAACATCATTTATTTCATTCTCACATAAATAATTAAGCCCCCTTTCTACCACTGAGGATTTATGAGCAACAGTTAAGCCATCTCAAGAATTAAATTTTAAATATAGCAAGAACTCCAGCTATATAAGATATATTAAAAGCAACTCCTTTATCAGCAATCATATTTTATGGAAAACAAGGAAGCACCTTGATTATTTACAAAAACATTAACTTAAGGAAACCGGAATTACTAATCCTAATCTGTCCTGTAATAACCTGCTAAAGTCTAAAGCATTAAATTCTATTCTGGGTTTTAGATATGGAGAACATTGACAAACTTAAACCACATAGATAAAAGACAGCAAGACATTTAAATACTTTCATTTGAAGAACTGCTGAAACAATTAGGGATACTTAACCCAGACAGGGGAAGACCTTGAAGGGAAAATATCACTTTGCATTTGTGGGATCAGCTTCCTCATCATCTGGAACTTGACACCTGAAAAATAAATAATCCTCAAGTACTCCTCCACCCCCACCAAGTGAAGCTCAGATTTTCTGGCATATGGCTGAAAGCTACAATTTTTGATTGCTCTAAGACTCAGAACTTCCACTTTTATTTATTCATTTATATTTATTTATTTATTTTGAGACAGAGTCTCACTCTGTCACCCAGACTGAAGTGCAGTGGTGTGATCTCAGCTCACTGCAATCTCCACCTCCTGAGTTCAAGCTATTCTCCTGCCTCAGTCTCCCAAGTAGCTGAGATTATAGGCTCAAGCCACCATGTCTGGCTAATTTTTGTATTTTTTGGTAGAGACAGGGTTTCATGATGTTGTCCAGGTTGGTCTCGAACTCCTGACCTCAAGTGATCCGCCTGCCTTGGCCTCCCAAAGTGCTGGGATTACAGGCATGAGCCACTGCGACTGACCAGAATTTCCACTTTTAAAAAGCTGCATCAAATTGCTTGATATCTGGGGAAACCAGATACCCACAGCTGGTTTCCTTTCTTAATCATTTACTACATTATTGAACAAAGAGTTGTGAAGAAAGGTGCTCTAATTTGTTATTCAATCCACCTGACTCCTAGATTAATGGAAAGCTAGTATATTTACCTGAAATGTGATAATTATTTATATTTGACAACATGAACTTAGTACTTGCAAAACACTATCAGATTGAAGGGAAAGGAAGTTGTATTAGTCCATTCTCATGTTGCTGATAGACACACCTGAGACTGGGTTAATTTTTTTTTTTTTTTTTTTGGAGAGGGAGTCTCGCTCCGCAGCCCAGGCTGGAATGCAGTGGCCAGATCTCAGCTCACTGCAATCTCTGCCTCCCGGATTCAAGTGGTTCTCCTGCCTCAGCCTCCCCAGCAGCTGGAACTACAGGCGCCCGCCACCACGCCCAGCTAGTTTTTTGTATTTTTAGTAGAGATGTGGTTTCACCGTGTTGGCCAGGATGGTCTCGATATCCTGACCTCCTGATCTGCCCGCCTCGGCCTCCCTAAGTGCTGGGATAACAGGCATGAGCCACGGAGGTTTAATGGACTCATGGGTCCACGTGGCTAGGGAGGCCTCAAGATCAAGGTGGAAGGCAAAAGGCATGTCTTACATGGCAGCAGGCAAGAGTGAAAATGAGAACCAAGTGAACGGGGTTTGTCCTTATAAAACCATTGAAACGGGAAAAATTCCTCTATTCCCTTTGCAGGAGGTGCAACAGGGGTGCAGCTTGCTGTTTTAGTGCCCTGCAGCTCGAACCGCTAGGTGGAGCGCATGCCGCCGGGCAGGTCGTGGGGCTCCAACCCCACAGCAGCGCCTAGGGTTGAGTTTACAGCTCCCGGAGCCCTAGTGGGCATATGTTACAGTGCGCTCATTCAGTTTAGCTGTCCACAGGCAGCTTGTGTTAGTCACCTCAATCAGACCCTCTGCCTTATTGCAAGGATAGAAGACTTTCTGTATCCTAAGTTCTTGCCCTAATACTGGAAAAATCGGATCACGCGTGGGCTGGGGGGATGCGTGCAAGGCTTTATTGAGTGGAGGTAGCTTTCAGCAGATGTATGAGGAGCCAGAAAGGGAATGGAGTGGGAAGGTGGTCTTCTCCTGCTGTCGGGCCGCTCAGCCGCAGGGCTCTCCTCTGACCACCCTCGCCAGAATTCCATGTCATCCATGTGGTTCCACCGTCACTGCCGACAACTGTCAGTGTGTTCTTCTGCCAGTGTGTTTCTCTCAACGTCCAGCTACTTGTGTGTGTGCCCACTAGGGTCTCAGGGTTCTTATAGGCACAGGATGGGGGGACGTGGTGGTCCAAAGTGGTCTTGGAAATTACAACATTTGGGTGTGGAAACAGGAATGCCTGTCCTCACATAGGTCTGTGGGCATAGGCCCTAGGGTGGAGCCCTCACCAGGGACCCCGCCCTTCTCTACCCAGCACTTCCCTGCCCCCCTCCCATATCACCATCAGATCTTGTGAGACTTAATCACTACCACAAGAACAGAATAGGGGAAACCATCCCCATGATTCAATTGTCTCCCACCAGGTTCCTCCCACAACTCCGGGAATTATGGGAGCTACAATTCAAGATGAGATTTGGGCGGGAACACAGCCAACCATATCACAGGCTAAAGCTAATTTTGGCAAACACAGGTGCACAGCATAGGAAAGGGAAGGATGGTTGAGTCCCCTTAAGGGTATGGAGTGAGGAATGAAGGCTCTGGAGATGAAGGAATGGCAGGGACTACAGCCAATGGAGTAACGCCATCTTTAGAATCTCGACTTTGGGATCGATTTGCAGGTCATCTAAGAAAGCAGCAGTACTGAGTGTTAGTCGTCTACAGGGTTTGGGAGTCACATAGCCTGCGTATAAATCCAAGCTCCATCACTTAGTAGCTGGGTGATCTTTGGACCTAGATATGTGATGAGTTTCTACCTCGTATCTGCAGCCCAGATCTCTCTTTTACCCCAGCCATGTTTATCCTGCCTGTATATCTCACAGATAGATGGAATTGAGCATGACCAAAATGGAAGGGATCATTTTCATCTCTCCCCCAAATCTACAGTTCTGGTCACTGCAAAACAGATCTGTGTAAGAGAGGCTTGATGTTCCTTTCCTCCAGTCACCCAAGTTTAGCCCTCATTCTGGCTATTGAGTGTTGGGCTGTGACACCAACAGGAAGCCATTTTCCTAAATGAATCCCTAAATTTAAAAAACTCCACTTGTGTGAAGATGAGGATGAAGAAGAGAAGAGTAACAGATGGAGCAAGGAGAAATGAAGAAAGACAACGGAGAAAGCAAAAGCACAGTGAGGGAGAAGATGTGAAGAGAATGTGTGCAGCCTGGTAACTTCTTTGTGTGCATTTTAAGTCCAGATCCTGAAAACAGACTCCGGGTGCCCCAAGACATATTTTGTAGCTATTTCTGGCAGCATATTTACAAATTAGAAAATTATAAATGCAAACCTCAGCCCTAGAGGGCCAGCACAAATGAGGTAACCATTCATAATCTCCCAATGCTGATTTCTCCATTAGCCTGTGAGAAAGCAGAGGCTTGAGGCTCATCAGGGAATGTGAGCTGCAGCAAGAAAGCTATGGAAAGCCAAAAGAGGAGGGTAGGAAAAGGCAAATTCCTCTTGAGATCAGGAAGGACTACCATTCTTTGCAAATAAGCAGAGCATCTAGAGGAAATAGAAACTCGCGCTGTTCCAAGAGCACAAAGTTGGAAGAGCAATGATTAGCCTGGAAATAAATTATTTTAAAAGTTGTAGAAGTAGATATAGAGTTACTTTTTAAAAATAGAAACATGCAAAAAGCCAAAATAGTATTCAATCATGATGACAAAATTAGATTTTGAAGTATATAAGCAAGCAATAAAATCTCTCCCTATCTATCCTTTCCAATATGGAAGTTTGAGATCATACTATAAATATTACTAAGCGGTTTCCCTTTTTTCACAAAACTGTATATAGTAGATACTTTTCCATTTTGGTACTTTGTTATTGGCCCCACTTAAGTTTTTTTAACTTTTATTTTAAGTTCAGGGGTACATGTGCTGGTTTGTTATATAGGTAAGCTTGTATCACGGGAGTTTGTTGTATGGATTATTTCATCACCTAAGTATTAAGCCTAATACCCATTAGTTATTTTTGCCAATCCCTTCTCTCGTCCTACCCTCCACCCGCCAACAGGCCCCAATGTGTATTGTTCCCCTCTCCATGTCCACGTGTTCTCAACATTTAGCTCCCATTTATAAGTGAGAACATGTGGTATTTGATTTTCTGTTCCCGTGTTAGTTTTCTAGGATAATGGCCTGTAGCTCCATTTACGTCCCTGCAAAGGACATGACCTCATTCTTTCTTTATGGCTTCATAGAATTCCCTGGTGTATATGTACCACATTTTCTTTAATGGTTATTGAGCATCTTATTCTGTTATGTTCAATTTACATTCTTTCTTCTCTCATCAGAAGTCCTTTTGGTCATTTCTAATTTTTTTATTGTTATTACTAAACGTACCAGAATAAAACTATTATGCATATATAGCTTAAGACAATCTTCCTATTGCTTCTGTAATATAAAGTAAACTTCTATAGAATACAATCGTTTAAATGGAATTTCAGGGACATAGGTTATGCATATTTTAATATAAATTACAAAATTATCTTACAAAATAACAACAGCAATTTAAACTTCTGTACGTAACAGCGCAATTTTCATACACTCTTGTTTTACTTCAGATGCTTTAAATGTCTTAAATTCTAGTCACTCTAATGTGGAAAAACCTATTTCTTCATTTCAGTTTTCATTTTAGAAAATATTAGATGAAGATATTTTTGTTTGAAACCATTCACATTTTTGTGAATTTCCTTTGACATTTTTTTCCTACTGCTTTCTAAAAACTAAATTTTTCATAGATTTGTGGGATATATATATATTTAAAATTATGAACTTTGGCTCTCAAATATCTCTCAAATGTGTTAGAACAATTATTATGACATACCAAGCAGAAGTTTTTAATGTTTAAAGTCGCTGTATCTCTTCATCTTTGCTCGATGCCTCTAGCAGTTTGTATATAGAAAAGCCTTCCCCAATTCTATGATTATTATAGAAATACTATATTTTGTTTGTCTTATAATACTGTTTCTTTTTTAATTTTTTTATTGTAGTAAAATGCACATAACATAAAATTTGCCATTTTAGCCATTCTAAAGTGCAAAATTCAATGGCATTTTAATACAGTCACAATGTGTGAAACTATTACCACTGTCTAGTTTCAGAACATTTTCATTAGTTTAAAAGGAACCCTGGAGGGTGGTGGGTTTGAAAAACATTATGTTTTTTAAAAAAGGAAACCCTATAACCATTAAGCAGTGACTCCCTCTTTCCACCTCCCCTGACAACCACTAACCTGATTTCTATAGGCTTTCCAGTTATGCATATTTCATGTAAACAAAATCAGAAACGTGGACTTTTGCATCTGACTTCTTTCACTTGGCATAATGCTTTCAACACTAATCCATGTTGTAGCATGTACTGATATGTGTTAAGCCATTTGTGTTGCTATAAAGGAGTAACAAGGCTGGGTAATTTATAAAAAAAAGAAACTTAATTGGCTCACAGTTCAGTAGACTGTACAGAAAATGTGGTGCTGGCGTCTGTTGGACTACTGGTGAGGCCTCAGGGAGAATTTTTTTCATGATGGAAGACAAAACGAGAGCAGGCATGTCACACGGCAATAGCAGAAGCAAGACGTGGGGGAGGTTCCACTCTCTTGTAAACAACCAGATCTCCCATGAACTCAGAAGAGAACTCACTCATTACCATAAGGATGACACCAAGCCAGGGATCCACCCCATGACCCAAACACTTCCCACCAGGCCTCACCTCCAACACTGAGGATTATATTTCAACATGAGATTTGGGGGAGACAAATATCCAAACAATACCACTGTACTTTGTTCTTTTATGGCTGAATAGTAGTTCCTTTTCTGGATGGGTCACGTTTTATTTACCCATGCATCAGCTGATGGTCATTTGGGTAGTTTCTATAATTTGGCTACCGTGAATAGTGCACAAAGGAACTTCATTAGGAAAGTTATCCCTCTTATTTACTAGGGGAAATATCAAAATTTAAAGGACTTTTCTGGACACTCCACCCCAGTGCAAGATGCTGCACAAATGCCAGTATCAGATGCAGGAAAATAAACAAACAAAGTTTGATGTAACACTCAAGACATCCAGCCTTTGAAGCAATCCATGAAGGCTTAGCTCTCTCCAACTCAGGTCTGAAGAAACCAGGTGCCATATTCTACGAGGCTACTGCAAAAGAGCACATTTCCTAGATCCGGAACTTTAGTGATGAAAAGACTTTCACAAGACCACAAGAATTACCTGAGTCCAGTCTCAGTAAAACATGCCTTCATTTCTCAGCTGAATCAAATGGCTCCATTTCCCCAGTGGCTGAAGCTACTGGGGAAAGAAAACAGAATCACTTGCTCCCTTTCATGAGCTGTGGACAAGAAAGGCTCTGAAATGCAAAGCTTAAACTTGTTTTACAGTCTAGGAACAAGGTGTTAGTACACCTCTGCAGTATTCCCAAGAGTTGTTTCCAAAGCAAGGTAATTGATTGCAGCATCCCACAAAGTAAGTAGGCAACCCCTCTTTGACCTGCTGGCATGGAAAAAGCCTGAGACACATACATGGGGGCTGTAATAAGAAAGATAATGCAGCCCTGGTATCCCAAAGGTTGAGGAGCTCTCAGCAGAGGGTGAGAAGTGGCTAAAAGGGCCCTGGAGATGAGGCGGTCCCATGTTCCCCAAGAGAGATTCATGGTGAGCTGCCTCTTCATCTCCAGTTCATTCGTGTTTGGTGGGTCCCAGGCAAGGAGTTGGCAGTAGAGGCTGGAACAGCTTGAAAAACAAAGTCTGCTCATGTTTTAGGATCATTCTCATTGGCTCAAATTCCCCAGTTGGTATTTGGAACCAGTGGGGAAACATTCACTAACTTACTTGCAGACCCAGGAGGCATACAGAGAGTAGAGGTTTCTGTTACAACAAACTTCAACGTTTTAAGATGCTAGCCCATTTCAGTCAACAGCATCAGGGCTCAGAGTGGCCAGAGGTTGTAGTCACTTATGTCTTATGTGCCAAAACATCCCTAAAGACAGATAATAAACCAAAGAAATCCAATAAACCCTTGCCTTTTCTCAGGGATCATAACCCATGTGGCCTCTCCCAATATTAGATTTTAAGAATTTTAATATCTGAGTCTCCCTGATATCTGAAGAGTTAAGAAATGGAAAAAGAAAGTCCAAAGGGGTATTCTCTGCCCACATGGATGGAATGTGAGCCACATAGTTCTTGATTTTTAAGATCTTGATCTAGAAATTTTGCTCCTTTTAAAGTCAAGTACTTGTAAAAATATTTATTGGTGATTACCTGCAGAAACCCTCAGTTCTATATGTGTCCCCATCTACTGATAAAATAAGAATAAATAATAAATACAAATATGAGTGATTACCATATTCTGGAGAGGTGATAAACAAATCATGTACTATTTACTGAGTTTTTCAGAGAGCAGTGCTTTAATTAATCCATTCAAAAATTATTTGTAAAGCACTTCATAGGAATTAATGATTACCAAAATTTGTTTCAAGCAATGAGGATTCAGCAGAGAATAAAACAGACAAAACCCTTGCTTTCTATTGATGAGGGAGCCAATATTTTGGAGTGAAGAATTTGGAGAATAGTTATTTTAAATAACTCTGACTGAAAGGAAGAAGAGTAAAATAAATACATCCTTAAAGGAAAAAGAATAAAATCTTACATCCTACAGAATGTCTTTCAATTTGAAAAAAATGCCCCAAAGTATCTCAAGGTTTCATGCCAACTTTCAACAATTAGTAGCAAAAATAGTTGAGAAACAAGCTATTTGGAGATATCAGCTTGTCTTTGGAGAAGACTAAAAGGAACTTTTTGGAGAAAGCAAGACTGAAGGTAGATCCTGATAAATGCCAGTGTTCCTTGGATCATAAGGATTAGCCAAAGTGAGGATGAACATAGAAATTGTCACCATCTGATTTTTCTCCTTATGGGAATATGATGGATATGAGGTAAATTTTGTGAAGCTTAATGTCATGATTGCTAATCCATTAATGATGTAACTGTGAGTTATAAGATTAAGATCAGGGTAGCTTTGACCAAGCAGGAGAAAGCTCAAGAACAACAGAAATCTGTCTCATCAACCCATGTTCTTCAACATTTAAAGAAATTAGTATTGAGCCATCCATTGACTAGGTACTCATTACTCTGCAAAAACTATTATCAGCCCCTGACTTAGCCTTAGCTGACCCTAGTAAGTCGCTCACTCTGCATACAAGAGTGAGCTTTGAAGGACTAGAGGTGAGCAAAGAGGAGGCATGCAGTTTTCAACAGCAGGAGAGTGTCAGAGCACTAGACAGAATACTCACAATTCAAAATCTTTGCCTCAAGATGGACAATCATGGATAGGTTTCAGGAATGTCTATACAGTGGCTTTCAGACTGTAGACTAGCAACATCCCCTGCATCCACTAGTGCCAAACAAAATACCAAGTGACAGTGGCAGGTGGACACAATTGCTGTTTAAATGTATCGTCCGGCAGCTGAATGTCAAATGTAATTAAGAAAGAAAATTTTCTGCTAGATCCATTCTTAGATCCTGAAGCCATTCATAGTGATCTAGAATTTTCAAGGTATGGGTCAAGTACCCATAAAAATATGGAAGAAAATGGGTCTGCTTCCCCAAGCTGTGCTGGGGACAACTGTTCAGCATGTAGCATTACACAAATCATCTCTACTTCAACCAGAAACAGAAAAAGGGAAAGGCAAAAAAAATAAGGGCTGAACCTGAGCTTACAGATTGAAGAGAGTAACCTAGGATAGAAGGCATGGAGCCTAAATTGTGATACCCGTGGCCCCTGCACACAGGAGAAAATTATGTGGGAATCATGCCATTCAACAAGTCCCTTGTCCTTAGAAATAAACTTTGGAATGTTGAGAAAGTAGTAGTATCTGCTGATGCCCATGCCTGTTATCCCCAAGTGTATCACAGCTAGGCAAAAGAGGTGTTCAGAATGTCCTGGATAAGGCATCCAGAATGTCCTGAACTATAGGAAAGAAAATTTTCAAAGCATAGCTCAAGGTATTGGTCCACTGAAGGTACCCTTTGAATTGAATGCTCTACTTATGGGGATTGCTCTGTAGGTGGAAAACCATAAAAATTAGTAAATTTACGCACTTTTCCATTCAAATTTGAATGGGCTAAAATGTCCCATTTAAAAAATAGGTCCTCGGCCGAGTGCAGTGGTGCATGCCTATAATTCCAGCACTTTGGGAGGCTGAAGTGGACAGATCACCTGAGGTTAGGAGTTCAAGACCAACCTGGCCAACATAGTGAAACCCTGTCTCTACAAAAATACAAAAATTAGCTGGGCATGATGGAGGGTGACTGTAATCCCAGCTACTTGGGAGGCTGAGGCAGGAGAATCACTTGAACCAGGGAGACAGAGGTTACAGTGAGCTGAGATTGAGTCACTGAACTCCAGCCTAGGGAACAGAGTGAGACTCACATCACTACTGACTAATTTCTTTGTAGCTGAGACCACAGACGCACACCACTACTGGCTAATTTCTTTGTATTTTTTGTAGAGACTAGGTTTCACTATGAGCCTAGGGTGGTCTTGAACTTCTGAGTTCAAACGATCCACCTGCTTCAGCCTCCCAAAGTGTTGAGCTTACAGGTGTGAGCCACCCACCGTGCCCGGCCACATTATTTTCATTTATGTATAAATTTTCACAGCAGTTATATCATGTATTAGAACACAAATAAAATAGAATAATTCTAGAAAGCAAAAAATTTACAGACTATATTCTCTGACTACCATACAATAAACCAAAAATTAGTAACTAAAGAATGACAGCTTAAAATATGCTTTTTCAAAGCAGACTATATTTTTGGAATAATTTTAGACTTGCAGGAAAAAAATTGAAAAGATAGTATGGAAAGTTCCATATATTCTACATCCGGTTTCCCCTACTAATGACATCTTACATCAGTGTGGTATATTTGTGAAATTTAGTGAACTAATATTAATGAATTATTAAATGAAACCCATTCCATATTCAGATTGCCTCAATTTTTACCCTGTGTCCTGTTTCTCTCCCAGGATCCTATCCTGAATACCATATTACATTCAGTTGTCATGTCTCCTTGAGTGCCTCTTGGTTGTGACAGTTTCTCAGACTTTTCTTGTTTTTGATGACCATGGCAGTATTGAGGAGCACTGGTCAGGTACTTTATCAAACTCCCCTCTTTAGAAACTCGTCTAATGTTTGTCTCATGTTAGAGTAGAGCTGTAGGTTTGGGGGTGGAAGATCACAGAGGTAAGGTGCCATTTTCATCATATTCTATCAAGAGTATATATTTTCAGCATGATTTAGCTGTGCTGATATTATCCTCAATTACCTTGCCAAGGTAGTGTTTACAAAGCTTTTCCACTGCAAAGACACCATTTCTTTTCTTTACTGTACTCTCAAAGGAAGTCACTATATGCAGCCTATACTTAGGGAGTAGGGAGTTCTGCTTTCCCTCCTTGAGGGAGATTTGTCTCTTCTCCCCATTAATTTATTCAGCAATTTATTTATGACTCATGGTTATTTTTTTGAGTTATAATTCAACCCATCTTTGTTTATATGTTGCCCAAATTGCTCTCCCCTTCGCCACTGGGAGATCCTTGAAGTGGATCCTGTTCCACTTTAGCATACCTCATTAGTGTGGGCTACGTCTTTAATCACTTCCTTAGTTTCTGGCACTGGAGGATCTTCCAGACTTATCTTATGCATTTTCTGTCCTAGTCCCAGGATCAGCCATTTATTCAAAGAGTGCTGGTTCCTTTTATTAAAGACTAGCATTCCAAACCAAGATCTAGCTGCTTAGCGGTACTGGTTGCCACTGAGGTGCCATGGCTTCTAGGCCTCTCTGCCGACAGTGCAAGGAAATTAATGTGGTATAGTCTCAACTCTGATCCATTAACACTTAGGACATTCTAGCCTTCTCCCTCCTGTAAACTCACAGTCTATCAGGGACTGGCTCATGCCTCCCGCCATCCATTTACTTAATTGTTCAATTCTAGTGTACAGTTATAGAAGTATCAGATGGTTAACCTGTGCATATCATGGGAAAAGCTTTTTCAACTATAGTGCAGTGCTTCTGCGCAATTTCTTTTGCTCTTAGTCTTATGGATTTCAATAATTTCCAAAAATACTTAGGTCAGTCCTTCCCCACTCTTACTTTCCTCACTGAAGTTGTTTTATAATGTGTAATACAGTTAGATTCTTTTTTTCATAGTCTGCATATGATTTGGGAAGCAGCAAACTCCTAAACAATTGTTTTTAAAGATCACTCTTTGTGCTCGATGGGTTTTGACAAATGCACAGCGCCATGCAGTCTCCATTACATTATTATACAGAATGGTTTCCACAGCCCCCAAAAAGAAAAAAGAAATCTGCTATGCTTCTTGTATTCAATGTTTCTCTCCTACCCAGAACTTCTGGCAACCACTAAACATTTTACTGTCTAAGTTTTGCCTTTTCCAAAATGTTGGTGAATTGGAATCATACAGTATGCAGCCTTTTCAAACTGAATTTTTGCTTTAGAAATATGCATTTAAGTTTACTTTTGGTTTCTTCATGGTTTAATGGCTCATTTCTTTTTATCATTGAATAATCATCTATTGTGTGGATTACTATAGTTTGTTTATCCACTCATCTATTGAAGAACATTTTGTTTGCTTCCAGTTTTTACAACTATGAATAAAACTACTATAAACATTTACTTGCACATTTTTATGTGGACATAAATTTGCATAGCAGTTGGGTAAATACCTAAGATGCATTTGCTGGATTTTTGGGTAAGACTATGTTTAGCTTTGTAAGAAATTGCCAGACTGTTTTCCAAAGTAACCATCCCATTTTATACATTACCACTAGCAATGAAGGAGAGTTCCTGTTGTTCCATATCCTTGCCAGCATTTGGTACTGCCATTGTTTTCTGGATTTTAGCCATTTAATAGATATGTAATAGTATCTTATTTTTGTTTTAAATGCAAATCCCTAATCAAATGATGAAAATCTTTTCACATGCTGCTTGTTTGTTTGCATATATTTTTAGTGAATTGTTCAGATTTTTTAAAAATTTGTTTGCATGTTTTTTCCTGTTGATTTTTAAGTGTTTTTTGTATATTTTGGATACAAGAGCTTTATCAGATATTCGTTTTCCAAATTCTTTCTCCCAGTCTGTGATTTCTCTTTTTATTCTCTTAACAGGGTCTTTTGCAGGGCAGAAGTTTGTAAATTTTACTGAAGTTCAATGTCATTTTTTCTTGTATAGATAATACTTTTAGTGCTGTACCTAAAATTTCATTGCCAAATCCAAGAATATCTAGATTTTCTCCTATTTTCTTATAGAAGTTTATAGAGGTAAAACTTAAAAACTATATTTTTTATTTTACATTTATGTCTACAACCCATTTTGAGTTAATTTTTGTGGAAGGTGTTAGGAAGGTCTGTGATTAGATTTGTTTTTCTGCATTTGGATGTCTACTTGTTCAAGCAGCATTTCTTGCAAAGCCTACTTTTTACTCCCATTGAATTGCCTTTGCTCCCTTGTCAATGATCAGTTGACTATATTTACGTGAGTCTATTTCTGGGCTCTCTATTCTGTTACAATGATCTATGTTTCTATTCTTTCACCAATACCATGCTCTCTTGATTAGTTTAGCTTTATAGTAAGTCTGCTGGTTTAGTAATGTGAGTCCTGCAACTTTGTTGTCCTCCTCTAATATTGTCTTGGCCATTCTAGGTATTTTACCCTTCTATATAAACTTTAGAATCCATTTTCAGATCTTCACAAGAAGAACTATAACACAGCATTGAAAGAAATCACTGATGATACAAAAAGATGACAAAATATGTCATGCTCATGGATTGGAAGAATCAATATCCTTAACACGGCCACACTACCCAAAGCAATCTACAGATTTAATGCTATTTCTATCAAACTATTAATGTCATTTTTCATGGAACTAGAAAAAAACTATTCTAAAGTTCATATAGAACCAAAAAAGAGCCTGAATAGATGAAGCAATTTTAAGCAAAAAAAGAAAACCAGAGGCATCACGTTACCTAACTTTGCACTACACTGTGAGTCTACAGTAACCACAACAGCATGGTACTGATACAAAAAGAGATATATAGACCAATGGAACAGGGAACCCAGAAATAAAACCACACATCTACAGCCATCTGATCATCAACAAGGTTGACAAAAATAAGCAATGGAGAAAGGACTCCCTATTCAATAAATGCTGCTGGTATAGCTGGCTAGCCACATATAGAAAAATGAAACTGGACCCCTACATTTCACCATATACAAAACTCAACTCAGGATGAATTAAATATTTAAATATAAGATCTCAAACTCTAAGAATCCTAGAAGAAAACCTAGGAAATGCTATTCTGGACATTGGCCTTGGGAAAGAATTTATGACTAAGTCCTAAAAAGCAATTGCAACAAGAACAAAAATTGACTAACGGAACCTAATTAAACTAAAGAGCTTGTGTACAACAAAAGAAGCTATTAACAAAGTAAACAAACAATTTACAGAATGGGAGAAAATATTCACAAACGATTCATCTGAAAAAGATCTAATATCCAGAATCTATAAGAAATTAAACAAGTAGCAAAAAAAACAAACAACCCCATTAAAAAATGGGCAAAAGACATGAACAGACACTTCTCAAAAGAAGACATACACGTGGGTAACATGTGAAAAAAAAATGCTCATCATCACTAATCATTGGAGAAATGTATGCAAATCAAAAACACAATGTGGCATCTCATATCAGTTAGAATGACTATTATTAAAAAGTCAAAAAACAACAGGTACTGGCAAGGCTGTGGAGAAGGGAACACTTATACAGTGTTGGTAAGAAAATAAAGTAGTTCAGCCACAGTGGAAAGCAGTTTGGAAATTTCTCAAAGAACTGAGAACCACCATTCAACCCAGCAACCCAATACTGGATATATTTCCAAAAGTAAATAAATAGTTGTACCAAAAAGACACATGCACTCAAATGTTCATCGCAGCACTATTGACAATAGCAAAGACACGGAATCAACCTAGGTGCCAATCAATGATAGATTGGATAAAGAAAATGTGGTATATATACAACATGGAATGCTATGCATCCCCCAAAAAGAACACAATCATATCTTTTGCAGCAACATGAATGCAGCTGAAAGCCATTATCCTAAGAGAATTAACTCAGGAACAAAAAATCAATGTTCTCACTTATAAGTATTGGGTACTCATGGACATGAAGATGGCAACAGTAGATACTGAGGACTACTAGAGAAGGGAGGCAGGGAGGGAGGGAGGGAGGAAGACAGGCAAAGGCTGAAAAACTACTGGGTACTATGCTCAGTACCTGGGTGATAGGATCAATTGTACCCAAAACCTCAGCAACATGCTGTATACCCAGGTAACAAACCTGCACATGTACCTGCTGAATCTGTAATTAAAATTATAGAAAGAAAGAATCCCACTTTCAATACCTGCAAAATAGACTGCTGAGATTTTGATTGAGATTGCATTGAATCTATAAATCAGTTAGGAAGAATTAACATCTTAGTGATATTGAGTCTTGAAAACCATGCACATGGAATATCTCTTCATTTATTTAGTCCTCCTCTGAGCTTTTTATCAGATTTTAGTTTTCCAAGTATAAATTCTTTACATATTTTGTTAGATTTATACCTGAGTATTTCAATTTTTGGTGCTATTGTAAATTGTACTTTTTTTGAATGTCAAGTTTCAATTGTTCATTGCTGGTTTACATTAGAATATCAGTTAATTTATGTGTATTACCTTGTATCATGCTACACTGAAATAATTGCTTATTACTTCTAGTCGTTTTTAAATTTATTTTTAAGTTTTTTTAAAAATAAACAATCATCTCATCTTCAAATAGAAACAGTTTTATTGACCGGGCACAGTGGCTCACACCTCTAAGCCCAGCACTTTGGGAGCTCGAGGTGGGTGGTTCACAAGGTCAGCAGTTAGAGACTAGCCTGGCCAATATGGTGAAACCCCATCTCTAATAAAAAATAGATAAATAAATACAAAAATTAGCTGGGCATGTTGGCAGGCGCCTGTAGTTCCAGCTACTCAGAAGGCTGAGGCAGGAGAATTGCTTGAACCCAGGAGGCAGAGGTGGCAGTGAGCCAAGATCATGTCACTGCACTCCAGTATGGGCAACAGAGCAAGAGTTTGTCTCAAGAAAACAAAAAACCAAACACACAAAACAGTTTTATTTCTTCTTTCCAATCTCTATGCCTTTAATTTTCTTTTTCTGTTTTATTGCATTACATATGACTGTGGTACAATATTGAATAGGAGAGGAGAGAGGGGGTATCTTGCTTTATCATTAATCTTGGGAGAAAACATCTAGTTTCTCATCCTTATATATTATATTACATGTAGATTTTATGGAGATATTCTTTATCAAGTTGAGGGAGCTAATTCTATTCCAAATTTTCTGAGTAAGAGGTGTTGAATTTTGTCAAATGCGTTTTCTACATTAGTTGATAAATCATATGCTATCTCTTTTTATCCTGTTTATGTGGTAATTTTGTAAACTAACTTTTGAACGTTCAACAACTCTTGCATGCCTGGAATAAATACCACTTCGTCATGGTGTAAAATTATTTTTATATATTGTTGAATTTAATATGTTAATTTTTCAGGATTTTTGCACTTACAATATGGAAGATATAGGTTTGTGGTTTTTATTTCTTGTAACATCATTATCTGCTTTGGATATCATTACAATGATGGCCTCCTATAATTATTTAGTAAATGTTCCCTCTCTATTTTTTGAAAGAGATTATAGACAAGCTTGTTAGAAAATTGCTAGTTTTTCTTATTTTAACGTTTGGTGGAATTTATCAATCAAATCAATGGTATTGTGTTTCAGTTTGAATGTTATTAATTATTGATTTAATTTTTAATTGGTATAGACCCACTCGGTTTATCTATTTTTTATTGTAAGAGCTTAAGTAGCTGTTTTTTTTGTTTGTTTGTTTGTTTTTCCAGGGAATTCGCCTCTTTAATTTATGTTATCAAATCTGTGGGTATGAATTGTTCATAGTATTCTTTTATTAGCCTTTTAATATCCAAGGATCTGTGGTAATGGTACATCTTTCATTTCTGATATTAGTAATTTGCTTCTTCTTTTTCATTAATTAGCTTGGCTGGAGTTTCATCAATTTTATTAATCTGTTCAAGGAACCAGCTTTTAGTTTCATTGATTTTCTCTAGTAATTTCATTAAAACAGATTTTTTAAGAAATAAAACACACATATACACAAACAAAAACTTTCAAATGAGCCATCAGTTAAGGAAATAAACTTTTCAACGACAGACTCCTTAGAACAGCAGTGCATAATGAACCCTATGAGATGAGGCATAAGTGGCATTCACTCATTTGAACCTAAAATTATTTATGAGAATAGAAGCCAGGTTGGAAATAAAGAAGTCTTTTGAGGAAAGCGAAAAATGAATGAGAAAACCAATGTAAGAAAATTGAAGGTAAAACTGATGTAGAAGTTAGGAATTAAAAGACCAGTAGGGTCTTGAGAGATTACTGCGTTTAAACCTGTAATTTTTACTGGTAGGCAAAGTGAAGTTCAGAAAAGGTCTTTGACCAATAATAACAATAAAATCAGTGTCAAAACCAGTTTGAATTCATATGTGAAATGTTCTGGGTTCTTAACTACATTTCTACTAGGAAAGGAGAAGAAATAAGTTTGACCCAAGAAGGAAAGTAATCTGCATATGTGAACCTTTGGTAGAGTTAGCCACTGGGAGTTGAAGGAGAGAAAGGGCAGAGGTGAAGAGTTGCTTGTAAGCCTAATACATAGCACCTAGAGACACGTAGTGAACTAAAATTTGCTACAAGTTGATGTCAATTTCCAAAAGGAGTCAGGAAGTTATTTTTAATAACAGTTGCACAAGTCCATGTTACCGGCATGATCTTACTAGAAAACGTAGAGGGAGTAGGACAGGATCCAATTTCTCTGAAGTATAAAAATGACTCCAGAATAAACTCACGTGATACATTCAGGGACCTGGCAGGAAATACATATAACTGAAGTTGGCTTATGTTAGTAATAGTGTCTAATGGGGCATTAATAAACTGATGAGTTACATCCATTTGTAAGAATTCCGTTAATAATAACTGGGTGGTGAAAAGCTATAATTTGACATGCACTTGAATTCATGTCAGGTTCATTGGAAACCAAGCTTTCAGCAGTAGTGAGAGTGAAGTCCCAGACTTCACCCATCAATGGATGGGGGCTAGTGATGTACTGCTGTCTTGGCGAGAACTGCCTGGAAATTAGTTGGAACCAAATATGTAGAAAGGAAAAAATTATTGATTCCAATTGAAAGGGACTGGAGACGACGGGACTGACAGCTGATGCCTAGTTCCCCAATGCCAAGGCCAAATCAAATCTGGAAGATTGGAAGTTAATGTGAATCAGCCCAAGGTGGAATTGCAAACTAAAGAGACCAGCTGTGATGTTGCTAGACATTGCCAGAGAAGCCAGAGCTGGTCCCAATCAAAAAGACAAAAACAGTGAGGGGCATATTAAGATCATTAAATAAAAAATAGCATTGGTTGTTAGAGCCAAAAGACTTTTCAAGCTCATAGTCATAGGTTCAGGCAGGAAGTCAAAGACAGCAGACAATTTTAAGAAAAGAAGAGTTTTCAGAGAACTCAGACTGGCAAACACCTTAATTTTAGTGTTGTGATACCCTGAGCAGAGAACTCAGCCATTCTTTGCCAGACTTCTCACCTAACTGGTGAGTTAATGAATCAGTGTTGTATTAAGCCACGATGTTGCTGGTAATTTGCTATGCACCAGTTGAAAACTAGCACAAAGAGCGTGCCCTTTAGTTCTGCCTCTGCCCTAGCTCTAGTAGGCTCTCAGAAAATTGCTCTGATTGGTGTATGCCTAAATCTGAACCAATCACTGCAGCCAGAGTAAAGGAGAATTTCCTGATTGGCCCAGACAAGTCATGAGCCCACCCCTTAACCAATGGAATTGGAGTAGGAAGAGCAATTTATAAATAGCAGTCCTCATGGAGCATTGTCAGAAATGTAGATGAGGCACAGGATGTGCAGGTGGGTGGATGCTGTTTACAGAAGATGGAAGAAATGTACGTTACAGCAAGAAACACTTTCAGCATCACAAGAAAAACAAAATTAAATTTTTTTTCTGGCTGAAAAGTGAAGAAAGGATTAGATATGGACAAGACTGTAGACAGGGGATTAATGCGAAGACACTTGCAGTAATCTCTTAGAGAGAAGACTGTTGCCTAAACACGAGTAGTAGCAATAGGAAGCAACACACCACCTAGCCCAGAGGCTGGCACAAACCAGGCATTAAATAGTTTTTTGAATAAATGAATGAATGAATGAAGGAATGAGGGAGGATTGACAGAAATGTGAACAATTTCTAGAGGTATTTAAAAGATTTAACCAAAATTAGATCAAAGCACTAAGAAAAATCATTCTTTTGAAATGGTTCTTTAGCTGTGCAAACTGTGTCTACAGGACCGTAGAACTAAAGGCTTCTTTAACAGAGCAGGCATGTCAGACAGTCACATTAAAATGCTCGATACTTTTATGCATCACTGGGACATGATTACATAACACCCTGGATGCCTTCAATCTGCCTTCGCAGACCTCTTGCTGTTATTTATGAATCACTGCAAGCTGACATAACTTTGCATTTCCTCCTTTGCCATATGTCTCCAGTCCCTTGTCATCATTGTTCATCACCAAGGTAACCCCCTTGCTTCCTTTCCATTAATTTGCATGACTAAGATGCCCTCCCAATCAAATGAAGCCCCTTGTCCTCTGATGCCCGCTGTGGCTGCCTTTGCTGAAAGCCCTTGCCTGGGCTGTGACCTTGTTTCACTCCGATGTTTTCCAATTCATTAACTCTGAAAATGTCCTAAGATAGGTGAAGTTATTTCCCTCCATTAACTTTCAGTAATACAGCCTTGTGTTCAGATGTAGACCCTATTAAGTAGCCAGAAGTGGAGGTGAGAAGCCAGACCATGGAATCAGGGCACCAATAACTCTAGATAAATCACTTGGTTGTGCTGCTGAAGGTGATTAATCTCCGGCTTGGGTTTGTCTTCTTATTTTTACCTATCCTGTAGTTGCAGCATCTCATGAGGTCTGACCCACAGGACTATAAGTCTTGAGGGTGGGAATTATATGCAACAAACAGTTGAGGGCCTTCCATGCGTTTGGCTCCATGTCAACGGCTGGGCATATAATGGTTTGGAAAATAGGCATGGTCCCATCTTTCATGGAACATAGAGTTGAGTGGGGAGATGAGCATTAGTCATATAATCAAAGGTAATAATCAGCTGTAGGAATACACTAAAAGTATAACAGTAAAGAAAACCTTACTGGAAAGAAATGACATTGACCTAATATGTAAAGGATAAGTAGAAGTTAAGGAGCTAAAAATGATGGCGTAAATAATCCCTCTTCTATCTTCTAGAGCTATTATATATAAATGTTCTCTCCTTTATATATAAGAGCCCTCAAATCATATAGTTTATTATATCTATGTTTGTTTGCTTGTTTCTTCTTAACAAAACAAAAAGATCATGCTATTTTTAGCCCCTGTTCTTACTACCTAAGTCTTTTTCCTCTCAGTAGCTCCTTGTTTGTTGGTTGATGTCCTGATTGAATTTGCTCAGTGTCACTTCAGGGATGATATTAATGCAGAAAAAAATTAACATTTCTTGGCCACTAATATGTGAGGCACTATATGAGGCACTTTACAGATGTTCATATTAAGCTTTAAGGGAGTGAGCAGTTATCACTAGCTGTATATTATAAATGATTAAACTGAGGCTACAGAATGCATTGAAAACCACACAGCTGTAGGTGGTACAGTGAGTCTTTTTGATTCCTAAAACATTGTAACTCCTTCTTCATTACACTATATCCATGGATTTGGCCACCACCTATCTGAGTAGCCTGAGACAGCATTAGCTTTTTCAGCAGCCATGTCATATATCTGGCTCCTTTTAATTTTGTGGACAAAGGAAACATTAGATCTTCCTAGACGTGTGTGCATGTCTGTGTTTCTATATAGACCAGTGCTTCATCACTTTTTTGCTGCAATTGACTTAGATTCCAATTCTGTGAGATTTTTTGTTTATCCCTATTAGAGTTCATCTTGCTGAGCTTCAAAAATCTTTCCAGTCTGATAAGTGACTTTAAGTATTGATTCCTTTACCCAGCATGTAGTTCTTCTTTTTAGCTCCAGGCAATGTAGAATGTATGCTTTCTATGGTCTCCTTTAAGCCTTTTCAGTTAAAAGTGATCAATAAGATTATATCTCATGTTTGGAATCTGAGATCCTGTGTTTTCTGTACCAAAACTTCTAACCTCCTTTCTTGTCTCTTCATTCTTACAGATTCAAATCTATGGCCCCATTGAACTACCCAAAGTTGCCTCAAATGCTCAGTGCCTGTTTTCCTGGATTGCAATAATTCATATTCTTAAGATATCTGCAACTACAAAGAGTGATCTGTAGAGTCAATGTAATCCCTACCAAAATTTCAATGGCATTTCTCACAGAAATAGTGTAAATGATCTTAAAATCCATGTGGAACTACCAAATAACCTCTATAGCCAAAACAATTTTGAATAAGAAGAACTAAGCTGGAAGTATCACATGTCCTTATTTTAAACCATATTGCAAAGCTACAGTAATCAAAACAGTGTGATGTCAGCGTAACAGCAGACACATAAACTGATGAAACAGCATATACAGCCCAGAAATCTGCTGAGAGAGTAGATATTAAGTATTCTCACTGCCCCCTAGCTCAACCAATGGAACTATGTCAGGTGATAGGTGTGTTAATTAGCTTGATTGTGGTAATTATTTTTACCACTGGCACATAAAACATGTCTAAGAAATACTAATTTTTACCTACATTCCATGTTCCTTCCTTCCTTTGCAGTATGGTTATTACATAGTACAATGTGATCAAATCATCACATTGTACATCTTGAATATATACAATTTTTATGTGTCAAATATATCTCAAACACCTGGAAATAAATAAAAAGAGTTAATAAAAAAGAACAAAACAAAAGAATAGTATATTCCCAAAGCCCCCTGCCATCAGTCTGAATTAAATGTCCTTGCTGTTTCTTAAGCGCAGATTGTATTCCTATCATGTTACTTTTATACTATATAGTAATCTGATTTTTTCCTTGCAAGACTAAAAGGGGTATTATCTTTCCTGTCCATGAGACCCAATGAAACACATGACACATTTTATTTGTTTTTTGAGTTTTTTTGTTTGCTTGTTTTGGTTTTTGTTGTTGTTGTTGTTGTTTTTGAGATGGCGTCTTGCTCTGTAGCCCAGGCAGGAGTGCAGTGGCGTGATCTCAGCTCACTGCAACCTCCGCCTCCCGGGTTCAAGCGATTCTCTTGCCTCAGCCTCCCAAGTAGCTGGGATGACTTACAGGCACCTGTCACCATGCCTGGCTAGCTTTTATATTTTTAGTAGAGACGGGGTTTCGCCATGTTGGCCAGACTGGTTTCAAACTCCTGACCTCAGATGATCCGGCCGCCTCCGCCCCACAAAGTGCTGGGATTACAGGCGTGAGTCACTGCGCCCAGCCCACATGACACATTTTAAAAGCTCAATGTGTATGAGTTACATATAAGATGCCTTTAACTGAATCAGGTAGGGTGCACTGGGCTCTATTGTGCCTTCTGCATAATAATAAAGCAAGAAACAAGAAATGATATCCTAAACACTGTCCTTTTTTTTTTTTTTTTTTTGATATTGATCAACAGGTCAAGAAGTGCAATGCTGTTCTTTGTATTTGCCATGTGCCAGTTTCTGGAGAAGTCTGCCCTTCATGCTTTCCATTCTCCTCAATCCATATTTAGTGCCCCAGGGAATAGTGACACTAGCTGCTTAAGGCTGCCACTCTACCAGCACAGAGAGCACCACAAAAATCAACTGTGACTTTCCCAGTCTTGAAGAAGCACTACTGTGGCTTCCTACAACTGCAAATCACTGACCCTTGAAACTGACTAACTGACCCTTGAAACTGACTAACTGACTAATTGAGTAACACCAGGAGAACAGAAAATAATGAATCTTGAAAATGATGTCACCCATTCCTAGACCTTCCAAACACCATGGCCATGATCAGATTTAGATTCAACCCAGATCATTTGAGTGCCTAAAGTGCCCTTTTTCTCAATCTTATACTTTGTTATGGTCTAGTATTATTATGCCCATTTCAGAAATTAAAATAAGTTTCAGAAAGAAAGCCACTGCCAGGCCAACAACAGTATGTCTAGGGAACAGGTACAGATTCCTCAGGGTCACTTTGCTCTCACCTGTAGATATCAGGAGACACAATGAGAGCCTTCCTTTGCCTTGTCCACTGGAGCGATGACTTGGATGATGATTTTCCCTCTCACTGGGATGTGACATCTAATCTATACCTGTACTTAGAGATCCATCTATAGTAATTTGTTGACCTTATCTGCCAGTCACTTCGCATACTTTATTTTAGTTTATCTTTATTAATACCTACAAGGTCTATATCATTAGCCCCATTTTCTAGTTGAGGAAACTGAGATGTAAAAAAATTAAATAACTTGTTCTAAAAATATAGTTAATAAAGAGCAGGGTTGGGATTCAAATCTGGACAGTGCATTCCAGCTTTTAATCACTAAGCTATACTGCTTTACTCTCTGAGCTACTGCTTATCCACAAAGCCTTCTTTAAGCCAGCAGTCAACAGAACTCTCCCCTTCGGAATAGGATCTTTTATGAAGAGGGAAAGCTCTGGAGTTATAATGCTGAGGTTCAGTTCCCTGATCTGTCAGTTGCTGTGTGTTCTCTAGCAAGTTATTTAACTTTTTTCTATTTTCCATATGTATACAATTTTAATGTTAACAATACCTACTGAAAGAGATGATTGTAAGTGCTAAATTAGTGAATACAAGTAAAGCATTTAGAAGACTATTCAGTGCCTGTTAAGTACTTACAGGAGTTAATGACATTTCTATCTCCATTAATGGCACAGTGTACTCCCTGCTGTGTGGTGTATCTTCCCTGTAATACAATAAGGTCTCTGAGAAGTACCTTATTCTACTAATTGTTACATCCCCATATACACAAAGGCACAGAGTAGGAGTTTAATAGATGTTCATTGAATGATTGATGAAAGACCAGAAGAATTCACTTCTGCACCTCATTCAGACCTGCATTCCCCTACATCAGACTTCTAGGTCACTTTCCCTAAGTTTAGAAATTTGATAAATTAATTTAGGCTAAGAATTAACTGATAGCAATGAATTATTAAACCATCCTAAGGTGCTTTCCACCTCAGTCCTCAGAGTATCTTAATTTTGGAAGACAATTCCATTTTCCATTCTTACAACTAACATTTACTGAGTACTTACTATATGCTAGGTATTGATAGAAACACTAAAGGGTTATACAAAGGTAAATAAGCTATGACATATATGTTCAAAGAAATAATGTTTTTGCAAGAGAAGATCAGCACTAATAACCGTACTACAAAGGAAGGAGCGAACATGGAAAGTCAGTGAAAATGAGTATTTCTTAGACATGTTTTATGTGCCAGGCATTTTACATGTTAACGCCTCAGTTAATACTTAGAACAGTTATAATTAGGTAGTGTAATTATCATTGTTTTACAAATACGAAAACCGAGGCTCCAGGAAGTTAAATAAATTGCCAAGAGAAACACAGCTGGGAAGTGATAGGGCTAGGGTTTGAATCCATGACCATGGTAAAGCTGGTAAGTATCATGGCATAAATGAAGTAGTTCAAAACACCATAGGAAAACTGGATATAGAAATCCACTCAAGGCCGGGCGCGGTGGCTCAAGCCTGTAATCCCAGCACTTTGGGAGGCCGAGACGGGTGGATCACGAGGTCAGGAGATCGAGACCATCCTGGCTAACACGGTGAAACCCCGTCTCTACTAAAAAAAAAAATACAAAAAAAAAAAAAAAAAAAAGAAATCCACTCAAGTCTTTAAACTCTGCTTGGCCTTATTTTCTTATCCACAAAGTGTAGTTTATAGAGATGACTTTAGAGACTTCACATCTAATTTGAGACCTTAAAGATGATCTAAAGCAAAGTTCTTCAAATACATTAGACAGTTTTTAAGGTCCTAAATGCCCTCCCCAAAACCTTTCCGAAAGCCTTCCAAGGAATGCTCAGGCGCTAATAAAGTTAGAAATCTGTTTCTAGGAATTAATCATCGTTCGCACGTGCACTTTATAGCATCATGCAGTATCTCCTTTTCCACCTCACTCTTCACAATAGCCCCTCTCCCACTCTACTTATGGAAGTCATAATCCTCAGCTATCCAGAATCTCATCATGGAGAATTGCTCCAGATATGAATATCTTCAGAGCATCAAATAAAACAATAGTTTTAGATAGTATTTTCTAGAAGACTCTTTAATGAACCATTATAGCACCAAAATTTCACATTCATCATGGAGTTCTATTTTTTCCTGTAAAGATCAAAGCATGGCTTTGGAAACGGTGTGCTTTGGCTCTTTTTGACAGAAGGCAAGAAGAATTTCGGTGGTCGGCATGATGATGATTTTCCTTGTATGATCTGGATTTTATCCCCAAATTGTTGTTACAAAAATTCATGGTTTGTGGGTAGAGTCCTAAGAAAGCACGTCAAAGGGCATAGGTAGCATACTGAAGAAATATCAAACCCTGTAAATGTCATTTATTTACTTCTTTAAATATAAGCAATTATTTTTAACTCCTAAGGACTTTTCATCACCTAAAAGAAAAAAAAAAACACACTACTTAAAAACAGAATAGATTAGTGATGTTGATTATTTCAAATATAACTGAGATGTGTTCTGGAACTAAAAACTTTCAGGTTATATTGGATGAAACCACCAAGTAACAATTGTATGTGACTTAAAAAAAAAAGTGTGTGTATTATGCAGTTAGGTAGTTAAAACGTATTCAATCAACTCATAATATGAAAAATAATTCCGATTATAATCAATTTCCTTTCATTATATCTTACAAAATGTTTGCTATTTTCTCTCTCCTACTTAAAAAAGTAAAATTCAATGCAACTGGACCAATTAGTTTTTAGCAGTATGATCATATGTCCAGAAAATTTAATCAAGCCACTTTTGAATTTGTATTTATTATTCTGATTTAATTATTCCGAGAGACCCAAATACTACAGCTCAGCAAAGGACTACACATATGTTTCCTGAAGAAATATCATAACTTTCATTGTATCACTTGCTCACAACTTCAACTACATTAAATGGCACTATTACAAGATAGTTATATGCAATATATGGATTCATTCTTATGTTTATTGTTAATCTGGATGAATTGATTATGTTAGCTCTTATTGTGTTGATAATGATAATTTTTAATTATCTTTGAAGATGCATTCTGTTATTCAGTTTGAATAGTTTTTATTGTATGAATGTATATAAACATCTTTATTTAAATTTTAAAACTAAGACACATTTCTCAAGAAAAATATCTGATATGGTTGATTTATTTTGTAAGCTGGCTGGTCTGTTATTAAATTATGTGATAAATATTTTGAATATAATCTAATTCTGCAGCTCCAATGTTTTAACAAATAGATGTTTTCCAGAGTATGTGGAATAATATTTTTTAAACCTCTAAATTAAAAAATAATAGGTCATCTAATAAACGTTGATTAAAAACTTTTTATATACTTGCCAGAAATTTTAAAAATGAGTGTCTCTAATGCCTAGGTAACAAATGCTTTGGCAAATCAGGTTTTTTCTAATTCAGCACTTCCAACAAAATTGGAGGAAGACCTAAGAGAATCATCAACTGATATATTGCTAAAAAACATACTTATTATAGATCAATGTTAGTCTTTTATGGCATATAACTCAAAATAATTTCAAAGAATTGAATGACATTGTCATAAAGCTCTTTTTGTTCTTCTCTCAACACAAGATTTCTCAGAATTATAAACTGTGAAAAAATTAAAATAAATTAAATAAAAGCAATTCTAATCTGCTTCATTCTGACAATATGTCACATTCACCTACAGATACATTGCTCCCTGCCATTTTTTAAAAAAATACTTTCATTTGCCTAAACACCTGCTTCCTAGAGTGTTTGAGCCAGAAACTAAAGAAGTAAAGGGCACACTCACCTCTAGAGAGCTTCAGTATCCCTGACCAGTCGCCCTCACTGACCTAGACACAGGCTTCTGCCATGAGCCCACTGCTGTGCTTTGGACTCCGTTCCCTGGGAGAGACTCACAGATCCCTCCCAACCATCCCAGCCCCTACAGAGAGAGGTACATGTTTGACTTTTGAAGGGTAAAGTGACCATATGTCATCACTTTGGTCTGAGTTTAGGTCTGTTGCTCAGTGCAATTATTAATAATATCTCCTTTTACTCTCAAGGTTTTGATGATAAACGAAAGAGCCAACCTACTAATGAGAAGACTCACAGATCTCAGACATCTAGGATAGAAATACTGGCCAAGATGGACATATACTGAGCAATGTGAGGATCCAAGTCTCCCTTGCCACTTGAGAACCTTTAGAGTGTAATGCTTTCTCTTTGTCTCTCTCCTTCAATCTCACTCTTGCTCAACATGTATTAAACACCTACCATATGCAAGGCTCTGCTCAGGTCTAATGAAATAGAGATGATAAAGTCAGAGTTACCTTCAAGGAGCCCAGCTTAAGGGCATGTTTCCAAGCCTCTCTAGCTGCTCCCTCTTGCCTCCCTACCTCCCAAACATACCTTTTCTAGGCACATGCTACACAAAAGTTCCCTGCTCTTATATTTTCCTTCGACTTTGTCTTTCCCATTCCCCACCTCACTGATTTTACTCTGTTAATATCTCAGCCTTACATGGAATCCCACAGATCTGGCCTAGTTATCTATTCATTTGAAACTAGCAGGCAGCTTCAACTCCCCAAGGTTGTTTCATCTTTGATAGAATGGAAATAATCACATGATGGTTAATATTGAGTATCGACTTGATTGAATTGAAGGATGCAAAGTACTGATCCTGGGTGTGTCTGTGAGGGTTAATGGCCAAAGGCGATTAACATTTGAGTCAGTGGACTGGGAAAGGCAGACCCGTCCTTAATCTGGGTGGGCACAATCTAATCAGCTGCCAGTGAGACCAGAAAAAAAAAAAGCAGGCAGAAGAGCATGAAAAGACTGAACTGGCTTAATCTCCCAGCCTACATCTTTCTCCCATGCTGAACGCTTCCTGCCCTTGAACATTGGATTCCTAAGCTTTTCAGCTTTGGGACTCAGAATGGCTTCCTTACTCCTCAGCACGCAGATGGGCTACTGTGGGACCTTACCTTGTGATCATGTGAGTCAACACTCCTTAATAAACTCCCCTTTATATATGTATCTATCCTATTAGTTCTATCCCTCTAGAGAACCCTAACAAAAATCATAATATGTCACAAAAATAATCTAAAAATGTAAAGAAACAAATTGGAAGAACACATAGTAAAATGTTAATGGTTATCTTTGACAGTGGGATTATAAATAATTTATTGTTGTTGTTCCTGTTGCTGCTGCTGTTGTTATTATTCATATCACCATTGTTTCTTCCTTTATATTCTTTTCATTTTTTCTAAAGTCTCTAGGAAAGAACTATATACAGTCAGAGTCCCAGCAGAAAACAGATAGAACACTGGAATAGGATAATGGAAGATGATTTAATGCAGGTACCAATTAAAAGTGAGGGCAAGAGTAAAGGAACTAAGGAGAGACAACGATACATCCATGACAACCCTTTGGCCTGTGATCCAACAAGTGGAAAGTGGCAGGTCTGCCTAACAAAAATTTTCCATTTTTTAATTTTTGGATGGAACAGAACATGTTGAAGTCATTCCAAGAAAATTTAACATGTACACTTCATTCCTTTCTCCCCTACATCCTTCCTCCCTTTTCTCCTTTTTTCCCTCTAAAGGCAGGGTTGTATTACGGAAAGTGTATGAGCATCAGTGTTAGACAGATTTCAGTTCAATTCTCATCTCTTTTATGAGAACTAAACATGTTACCACTCTGTAAGGCCCATCTTTCTCCCCTATAAATTGGACATACCAACACATATTCCATAGAACTAGTGTGAAAATCAGATGAGAGACTGTGTTGTTAAAGCAAATAAAACAGATGTAATGAGTACAAACATGCATTCCAGAGGTAGCATTCTTGAGTTCAAAGCCTGGCTCTGCCCCTTTACTTATTAACGTGTCTATACCTCAATTTCATCATCTTTACAAAGGCTGTAATCTTATTTCATAGGGCTATAGTGATAATCAAATGAATTAATATATGCAAAGGATTTAGAATTGGGCCTAGTTTATTTTTAACAAGCACTATATAAGTGTTTTAATAATCACAATACATGCTAGTTGTCACAGTATTATCATTCTTGGACACTTGCAATATGCCAGAAAGTAGTGAATCATGTAAATGGTGAGGTAACTGCTACCCTCTTCTCCATTTCCATCCTTTGTGTTCACACTAATGCACACTCTCCCCTATTTGTTCCCAGCCAAGGACTGAGCACAGTAAGGGTACTAACTCTGGGTGATTTCTACCTGATAAGGGACTCTTCTAACAGGCAACCTCTGCTCAAAGACTGCCCATTAACCTGGCCAAGGCTTTTTCAGAACTGCACTGCTGTCTGAGGCTCATCTGGTTTAGGTTTCAGAGAATGTGTCAGTTTGTATCCTCTGAGAAGCCAATGGAAAGAGCAGATTAAATGTGCACAAGATTTATTAGGGAAACAGTTCTGAAGAACACAAGGGAAAGATGTAAAAGTAGGTGAGACTCTTTAGATTGTGATGGGGGTCTGATACTTACGAAAGGAGAGAGGGAAGGAAGAAGGATTAGGTAGAAGTAGCCTCAGACTGCAGTGGACATCTAGTTTTA